>NW_005871056.1:226163-299091 GCF_000147115.1 Myotis lucifugus
GAGCTAATTTTTCAGTTACTAAATCTGTTTTTGTTCTGTTTGTTTGTTTGTTTTTTATTTTTTATTTTTTATTGCTTAAAGTATTACAAAGGGTATTACATATGTCTCCTTTTTTTCCCCACCCTTGACCTCCCCTACCCACCAGTGTCTTATATCCATTGGTTATGCTTATATGCTGCATATAAGTCCTTCAGTTGATCTCTTACCCGCCCCCCTTCTGCCCCCCTACCCTCCCCGGCCTTCCCGCTGCAGTTTGACAGTCTGTTTGAGGCAGCTCTGCCTCTGTATCTATTTTTGTTCATAAGTTTATAATGGTCTTTATTATCCATGAATGAGTGAGATCATGTGGTATTTTTCCTTCATTGACTGGCTTGTTTCACTTAGCATAATGCTCTCCAGTTCCATCCATGCCGTTGCAAATGATAAGAGTTCCTTCTTTGTTACAGCAGCATAGTATTCCATCGTGTAGATGTACCACAGTTTTCTAATCCATTCATCTACTGATGGGCACTTAGGCTGTTTCCAGATCTTAGCTATGGTGAATTGTGCTGCTATGAACATATGGGTGCATATATCCTTTCTGATTGGTGTTTCTGGTTTCTTGGGATATAGTCCTAGAAGTGGGATCACAGGGTCAAATGGGAGTTCCATTTTTAGTTTTTTGAGGAAGCTCCATACTGTCTTCCATAGTGGCTACACCAGTCTGCATTCCCACCAGCAGTGCACGGGTGTTCCTTTTTCTCCACATCCTCTCCAGCACTTGTCGTTTGTTGATTTGTTGATGATAGCCATTCTGACTAAATCTCTGTTTAATGATTCTTTATGAACAGCCTCTGTTTTCAAGCTTGCTTTATATTTGATGATACTTTTTAAAAGTGAAATACTTTTTATTGTTTTAAATTCCTAGGCAGAAGATGGCCAAGGAAAGGAACCTCAAAAAGTCCTTTCAAGAAAGTCTTGAAGAAATAAAGAAACGAATGAAAGAGAAAAGGAATAAAAACTTGGCAGAGATTGGCAAACGAAAGTCTTTTGTAGTTGCACCATGCCAAATAATCAGTAAGATTTTCATGCTGTTCTTTTGCATAACTTTTTAAGTTTAAATTTAATAACTAATAAAAAAAATTTATCCTCTTTTAGCCAACACTTCTACACTGCTAAAAAACTACCAAGACAACAACAAAATGTTAGTTTTAGCTTTGGAAAATGAAAAATCCAAAGTGAGAGAAGCCCAAGACATCATCCTACAGCTGAGAAAAGAATGTTACTTCCTCACATACCAGTTATATGCATTGAAAGAAAAACTTACTTCACAACAAACAGAAGAACCTGCTCAGGTATTTTCATTACAAAGGCTCTTAGGGGAAAAAATGGTACAGCTATGAATTAGTAGTTTAAATCACTTATGCTAGTTAAATTAATTACTGATAACTGTAAATCAGTACTATAAATCTTAGCTTTTCTATGTAGTTTTGCTACATCTAGTGGGGTTTTATAAAAACTTAATTTGGAGGTGGGGAGCATTTATGTGCTTCTAGAGAATCATTTTTATCTACTAGTTGGCTAAATAAAGAAGATAATTCATTAATTCCCAAACGAGAAATATCCTGAACATTTTTCTGTCCACATTTTTAATTGGATTCTGTTTGTATCCAAGGTTCTATAAAAGGATCAGCCAGACTATAACAGACATGGAAAAAGCTTGGTTTAGAATATTCTTTGTGTCTCATTGAAGGTTAATCCTGAGAAGAGTAATGATGAGCCAGTTTCTTCTTTCTTTTTCCCAGAAGCCACTGCCAGGGAAATGCGTGGGGCAGAGAAAGAGAAAAGCAGTGTTGAGTTTCTAGTGTTAACAATTACGTTCTTCCCTGTGGCTGTTTGTTTGCTATGCCAGTGAAGACTGTTGTGTTAGCAGGAGACCAGAGAAGAAAGCCAGACCATAGTGATTAGAGTAGGGACATGGACCTGAGAAAGGAATTAAAGTCACCTCTCTGTTGACAGGAGTCAGTGAAAGAGTTCTTGCTTCCCTGCAACTAAGGTGATTCCACATTTTTTCTATGTGTGATATATAGAATGTATGTGTATATTATATTCCTATCCAGTGTAGTAGAGAATTTTCCCTATAAAGATAAAATATGATTTCTTTACCTTTATGTGAGGTTGGATTATTTAATTAAAATTTTTTTCCTTCAAAAATGCATCTTTTCTAATATTTTTCTTTTCCTTTTTCTGTCAAATAGTGAGGAAGAAATTTCTTCCAATGACATTTGAATCTTCCTCTTCCCTTTCCAACTAAAATCACACATAGAATAGTATAAAATAAGTAGCTATGAGATAATCACAATTTATTAAAACATACTGTTAGTTGCAGGGTGAAAGTGTTCTTAGCATTTAAAACATCAGAGTTTGTTTTCTGCCATATACTAGTTGCATATGTCACTCATTCTCAACCATCACTCGCCTCCATGCTTAGCAAGTCCTTTTAACAGTGATGGAGAAGCTTAAAATGCTTTAATAAGATGCTTTAATTAACCAGAAATTAATTTCTAATAGCCTTTTGTTCCCTACATCTTATGATGGATCTTTTTAATAATTTGTTTTTGAATTTTATCACTCTGTAGGGTAAATATTCTTATTCAGTAATAAACTGGTTTAGAACATTAACTATATTGATAATAAATTTAAAACTTTTAACAGGCTTAAATTTCTAGTTTTGTCTCTGATAAACAGTTTGACCTATTCATTATAACGTTAGCATATTATATGTGCATCAAATTTCAAAAAACAACTGACTGAATTAGAATGACTTCTAAGGTATCAGACTGGAACTCTCATTTTCCGATACAAGTCTACAAATCTGCCTATATCTATTCTCATGTTCTCCATCTTCCCTCTTGTTGCAGGGACAAGTGTCGCTGCTCCCATCAGAGTCCAAGCCCTCCGCTTGTGCATCAGTTCTCTTCTTCTCATCTCCCCTAGGACTTTACTCCTGAAAGTTTGAACTCTTTTCCAACATTTATCTCCCTCTCTGCTGAATCATTCTAGCTATCATACAAATGTGCATTAGAATCTCTTACGTGCAAAGGAAAAGAAAATAAATGAAACCTCTCCTGATCTCATCTCTATCTGCTTATTTCTCTACTCCCATTCACAGCAGAACTTTTCCAAAGAGAACAGAGCACTTAGTGTCTTCACTTTCTCAGCTTCCATTTCCTTTTTTTTTTTAAGTGATCTTAGCCATTTTTATTTATTTATTTATTTTAGGGAGAGAGAGAAACATCAATTTGTTGTTCCACGTATTTATGCACTGGTTGGGTAATGAGTTGGTTAGAGCATCATCCCAATGCACCAAGGTTTTGGGTTCCATCCCTACTCAGAGCACATAAAAGACTCAACCAATGAATGCTTCCATTCACTTTTGAACTCACTCTTATCTGACATCTATCCATGTCATTCTATTGTCACTGTGTCGAGGTTGCTAAAACCTCCGTGTTGCCAAATCAGAAGTCACTTTTTTTTCGTGACCTTGAAGTAACATACAAACAGGGATTACACTTTGCTAGAGATACTCTGATCTCTTAGCTTTCTTACCATCATATTCTCCTATTTTTCTTTCTACCTTTCTAACTGTTCCATGTCAGTCTCTTTTACTGGCTTCTTCTAAATGTCAGTTGATCTCGACCCATCTTACTACTCCCATAGCTTTAAAATACTGCCTATCTGCTAATAACTTAGAAATTTATAGCTCAAGACCTACACATACACAGCACAACTATTTGACATAGCCACTTAAATATTTATAAAGGATTTCAAACATATTCTGTAGGAAACAAAACTCTATTTCCCACCCTACCAAAGATATTGTGTACTTCTACCTCCCTCCGTAAGTCACGCATCTCAATAAAACAATCTTCCCCATTTGTTCAACTCAAAACCTTCCACTTGGCTTTACCGCCATAGCCACAGAATTCCAGTCCTAGCTAATATGTCTTGTTTCGTTTACTATGATGGCTTCCTAACTCCTTGGCCCTTTTCAATCCATGTTTCACACAGTGACCAGACTGATGTTTTTGTTGTCGTTAATCCTCACTCAAGGCTATTTTTTCCATTGATTTTTAGAGAGAGAAAGGGAGGGAGGGAGAGAGAGAGAGAAACACTGATGTGAGAGAATGCCCTGACCAGGTCCTGGGATCGAGCCTGCAACCGAGGTACATGCCCTTAACTGGAATTGAACCTGAAATCCTTCAGTCCTCTGGCCAGTGCTCTACCACTGAGCCAAACCAACTAGGGTCAGACTGATCTTTTTAAAAATTGGGTCATTTGTACTTCCCTGCTTAATATTTAAGTGATTTTCCATCACACATAAACTAAAATTTAAACTCATGGTTCTCAGAGCTCTACATTATCTGGCCAATGGCTTTTTTTTAAACACACAAGGTTTTTTGTATATCATGACCTTTGTATTTGCTGTTTCCACGGCTTTCTCTCCCCCAAGCTCTTTCAATGGCTGGCTTCTTTGCATTCTTCAGATTTCAGATGACAATCACCCTATCTAAAAGAATCCTCCACCTCAATTACTTTCTGTCACTTAACTATTTCCTTTGTAGCATTTAATACACTGAAATTATTTATATATCTGTCTTTTTAAAAAAAATTTACCTACACTAGAATGCAAGTTTTAAGAAGGTAGAACTAAAAAAATGTTTAGACCCATTTTCTGGAACAGTGCCTGGCACCATGATAGACTATCAATAAGTGTTGTTATTTTTTTAATTATATTTTTATTGATTTCAGAGAGGAAGGGAGAGGGAGAGATAGAAACATCAATGAAAATCATTGATTGGCTGCCTCCTGCATGCCCCCCACTGGGGATCGAGCCCGTAATCAGGGCATGTGCTGTTGACCAGAATCAAACCTGGGACCCTTCAGTTCGCAGGCTGACGCTCTATGCACTGAGCCAAACCAGCTAGGACAATAAGTGTTTATTTTTTAATAAATTAATGTTTTGGGATGAATATTTCAGTTTTACTAATGTTTTCTTTCTTTTAATACATTCACAGAACCATGAAGTAAGTTCTTCTGGAATGAACTCCAGTGATGACAACAACTCTGGGGATTTATTTGTGAAGGATTTACCGTTAGTATCAAATTCATTGTTATGCTTATTGATATCAGAGGAGATGTAATTCTGTGATCCATTTATGGAAGGATATTTGCATCATATTGAGCCCTATTTTAGCCTCACGTTCTCTCTACTGAGCATATAGTTAAGAAAACTTGATGTGTTAAAATTCTGTTATAAATAGCCAAACCAAATCTTTCTTGTAGTTACTTTTTTGATGTCTAAGAATAAGAAGCTTTTCTAGAATTTTTAAATTATTCCCTTCAGTTGTATTTTTCTTATGCCAAGTTTTTATTCTAAGAAGGATTGGTTATTCAAATGATGGTATTTTGCTAGTACTACAGATAAGTCTGTTTTAGAAAAGAAATATAATAAAACATACTTAATACCACTGTCACATTGCCTTGCTAAACCAACTTATTCCTTAATACAATCAGATCCCATATACCCTCTTGCCCTTCTCTTGGATCAAGTATACTTTGTTTGTTTATGAATTGTTGCAATATAATTACATACAGTAAAATGCACAGTTGGTAATTATACAATTCAATGAGTTTGACTAATGTATAGTCAAACCAAGATCTCAGTTAAGATATAGCCCTAGCTGGTTTGGCTCAGTGGCTAGAGTGTCGGCCTGCAGACCAACAGGTCCCAGGTTCGATTCCGGTCAAGGGCATGTACCTTGGTTGCAGGATCCTCCCTGGCACAGGCCCTGGTTGGGGCTCATGCAGGAGGCAACCAATCAATGTGTTTCTCTCACATTGATATTTTTCTCTGTCTTTCCCTCTCTCTTCTACTCTCTCTCTAAAAGTCAATGGAAAAATGTCCTCAGGTGAGGATTATAAAAAGAAAAAAAAAGATATAGAGCATGGCCATAACTCCAGCCTGAAGTTTCTCAGTCTTAACACTATTGACATTTGGGCCAGGTCATTCTTTGTTTTAGAGAGCTGTCCTAAGCATTTTGGGTATTTAGCAACATCAAGTGGGAACTACTGCCATAAGCCATTTATTTCCTCATATCCCTTTTGAGTCTGTGCCCCAGTCCTCATAGAGATAATCACTAATATGATTTCTATCCCCATATTAATTTTAATAATTAATTCTAAAACTGCTGAACTTTGACATCTGACAAAATATTTATGTAATGGGCAAAATGTAAAATGAGATAATTGGGTCTTTATAAGATTTTTTAAATTGTTACTAGTTTGTTACCATGACTCTGTTGCCTAAACCTGTATTTAAATTTTGATGTCTAGAGGTGAAAAAATTATCTACAGTAAATAAAAAACAAAGTTATAATTAAAATGAAACAGCCAGTAATAGTATTAGAGCATAGAGAAAATTCTTTTCCATGCACCAAAAGAGGGACAGGATTTATTTGTTTTTTAATGAACAGTGTTAACTTCAGAGTAGTCAGTAGTTAAGCATCATAAAAGCCGGTACTACCAAAATACTCAGCTAATGATAAAGCAAGCGCCTAAAGAGTTGAATAATCGCACCACATTTCTTTGGTATATTTTATGTCAATTCTGATTGGCTGTTTCTCCAGTTAAATGAAATTATGAGTTATGTCATGTTTTAAGGAAGAACTGTCCAATTTGATATATTAGTTAATCCAGTAAGAATTGAATGTCAGTCGTAATAAATCGGCCTCCATGTAATCAGTACAAATGTTGTTTGGTTTCCTTTGATGTAGAATAGATGTACTGACTTAGAATGGAATTATGAAATAATACTAAGGAAAATATAATATTTTAATTTCAAGAAAATCTTAAATTTATTTTTATTTCATAATTGTTAATTAAATTTCTATTTTTCAATGGTATTTCTAAGGCAAGCTCCTCTTCAGGAAGATCACCTTCCAGAACAAGGGGAATCATTCCAAATAGAAGGTAATTCAAGTGAAAATCTGAAAATATGATGTGAAGGGTAAGATGAGGTCTTTGAAAAAAAGTAACATAATTAAATTTCTCTAATTTTCCTTTTTAACTTTTTAATCTTTTCGCCTGATATTCTTCTGCTTAAAGCATATCTGTTTATTTTACAAAGAATAATAAGAGTTTTAAAGTATATCCATTTATTTTGCCAAATCTATAATTAGAAACCTTAGCTATAACTGTGGCTGCAATTTCCTGAACCTGACAACATATTAAGATCCGTGTTAGGCATTTTACATATATTATCTCAATTAACCCTCACAACAACCTTGCAATATAGGTACACTCAGTCCCATATTATATAGACTCAAAGAAGTAACCCAGATGGTAAGAATCAAGCTTTAAACCAGTGATTCCCAAAGTGCGCAGCGATCCAGGGGGGTGGTGATGGCCACAGGTGCATTTGGGGGCGATGAGTAACTGCTATTAAAATTTTAAAAAAATTAATTTCCAGGGGCTGAGTAATATTTTTTCTGGAAAGGGGGCGGTAGGCCAAATAAGTTTGGGAACCACTGGTTTAAACTCAAAGCTAACCTCCAAAGCCATGCCCTTCTTTCTACTTTTAAATCATTGTGTCCCTATTCTCAAATATCAATCCTCTACTGAACTAAGCTCTGAAGAAGGGAAAGCATTTGAATAAGCAGCTCCAAATTTTCCCACTTTAAAATGCAGATTATATTTCCTACCTGAAATGTTTTCCAGTTATTCCAATTTTTCTCATTTTTCAAATAACAACTTAGTTTCACTTTCTTTGTGTATTTGTCCTACTTTGGAATATGAGATTCCTTTTCTCTCAATCCTATACACATAGATACATGTAAACTACTAGTTATTCTTTAAATGAGGGACACATAAAACCCCAAATTAGAATATTTTTGAATATTATATAAGATTCTTCCACAGGTGAGATATAAGCTAGCAATTGATCACTGCCAAATAAATGGATGGTAATATTAATTTCTCTACGTTTTTATTTACTTACTAGAGGCCCGATGCACGAAATTCGTGCAAGGGGCTCAGCCCTCGCAGCCCCAGCTTCATTCGGAAGGACACCCAGAAGGTCATTTGGCTGTCCCGTCTAATTAGCATATTACGCTTTTTTATTATAGATAGTAAATATGGAGAAACTACAGAATGACTTCACTTATTCCATTTTTAACTTTGACTTCTAAGATCTTTGAAATTAAAATTTCCATAAAGTAAAACTATTTTTCTCATTTGTTTTTTAAATTCTCAGAGCAAATGCCTACTATTCCTCAAGACAGGCTGGGATTTGATTTGGATTCAGGTGAAGGTACATCTACTGATAATATCTTACCTAGAACTGTATCTCTCCGTCGCAACTTAAAGAAACATTTTAACAATTTAGGCCAATTCAACACCTTGGATAATTTTGAAATCAGTCATATGTCAGAGCAGTCTTCTGGGTTAGAAACAATTAGATTTGTAGACCCATTAGTAAACATGCACATATCTGAAAATGTAGAACAAAATATTTGTCAGTGGAACAAGGATCAAATTAACTTATCACCAAAGCTGACTCACCCTGGAGGATCTGCTAAAAGAAAAGAAAATATTTTAGAGTATAAATCTGAGCAAACTAAAAATAAGCATGGAGATGCACAAAGAAGAAGAAGAGGAGAGAAAAGAAAAGCTAACAGAAGGAGAAAATCAAAATATGTATGTAAGTATAAAGGAATCACAAGTAAAAATAGAAAACCTGTTTGCAAAAAAAAGGTGGATGATTTTATCACTTCCAATGATGCTTACAACTTTAATTTGGAAGAAGGTGTTCATCCTTCTCCTTTCCGACAAAAAATGAGCAATGATTCTAAAAGAGAAGAAGATACCAATGTATCCGAAGTGAGCAGCTATGAATCAAGTAGTTCAGAAGAGGATTCTGATGACCTCTATTTGCCCACTTGCAAGGACAGTCCAAGTCTCACCAGCCAATCAGATAGGAGCCCAACCACCAGGCCTCGATCTACAAGAGCACTACGATGTAGGGATGAAAAAGAGATGGAGAGTTCTCAGCCAACAAAAACTCCTACCAGTAAGTGATCTACTTGTTTGCCTGCATTTTTAATGTTTATGATAAATGATCACTCCTGATGCTTATATACTATACTTACCATCTGTTTCTCTGGGGGAGGTTAGAGACTTGCCATCTGTCTCTTTGAGAGAAATTAACAGTCTGATTAAATAATGGAGGGTCTAGGGGTGGAAATCACAGTACTATTGCTCTGAACTGCTTTAAGGTAATTTAGGTCCTCTTTAAGAACAAATATGGGGGGAAGTAGAAGAGGTTAAAATGGGAAATAAATGGTGACCAAAGGAGACTTGACTTTGGGTGGTGAACACACAATATACAAATGATGTATCATAAAATTATACACTTGAAACCTGTATAATTTTATTAACCAATGTCACCCCAATAAATTCAATAAAAATTTTAAATTAAAAGAACAAATACTACTTGTTGTGGAGGAAGCATTTTTACTTTTAGTAAATGAAGCTTTTCAAGGCATGGAAAAACTTTTTGTGGAGTTAGGTTGAATTAAAATATCTTTCATAAACTCACCTGAAACACGCCTTGAAAATGAAATCAACTTAAATCCAGGACCTGTCATTTTAATTGCTTTGCTTTATATTCGATTTGACAGGAACTATGATTTTAAATAATTTTCTACTTAGTGAATGTGGCCTAATAAGACCAAAAAACTCTTTCCTCAATTGATGGGCTTAGTATTCTTTTGTAAGACATCTAAAAACTGGCTTAGGCCCTAACCAGTTTGGCTCAGTGGATAGAGCATCGGCCTGCAGACTGAGGGGTCCCAGGTTCGATTCCGGTCAAGGGCATGTACCTTGGTTGTGGGCACATCCCCAGTAGGGGGTGTGCGGAGGCAGCTGATAGATGTTTTTCTCTCATTGATGTTTCTAACTCTCTACCCATATCCCTTCCTCTCTGTAAAAAAAAATCAATAAAATATTAAAACATAAAAAAAAAAACTGGCTTAGAAGATCTTGCCTTTGTTAGATCAAAAGTCAGCATGATTCAGAGGTTGAGGATATAGCCTGCACCTGCCCACAAAGATTCTCATCTGGGAATTTAATTAGTTTGGAAAAAATAACATACACAGTCAGGTTTTATCATTCTCAAAATTGATCCTAAGAACAACTCTGTGAAGTAAAGGTGTAATCATGCTTGTTTGTTTGTAAGGAAACTAAAGCGTAAAAGACTTTCCAAGGCCAACCAGTTAGGTGGGATAGTTTACAAATATCTTTTTTTAAAATATGCTATAACTAGAGGCCCGGTACACAAATTCGTGCATAGGTGGGGTCCCTCTGGGTGGCCTGCAGAGATCAGGCCGAAACCCACAGTCCAACGCCGCCTACAGCTCCTACCTGCTGCTCCCGCTCATCCCAGTCCCACTGTACCTGCCGCGGGCTTGCTCCCAATCAGTCACGATCAGGAGAGGCTCGCGCTGCCACAGCAGTGCTCACCAGCTATAAGCCCTGTGTCTGGCACCCTCCCAAGGGGAGTGACCTGCAGAATCGGGCTGAAACCGGCTCTCCGACATCCCAAAGGGTTCAAGATTGCGAGAGGGCACAGGCCAGGCTGAGGGACCCCACCAGTGCATGATCGAGCTGGGGAGGGACTGCAGGAGGGCTCCAGGGCATGTCCAGCCCATCTCGCTCAGTCCCAAACAGCCAGACCCCAGCAGCAAGCTAACCTACTGATCAGAGCATCTGCCCCCTGGTGGTCAGTGCATGTCATAGTGAGCAGTTGAGAAGTCTTAGCATATCATTAGCATATTATGCTTTATTGGTTGTTCTGCCGTTCGGTCTATTTGCATATTACCCTTTTATTATATAGGATGATGCTAGAGTCAATCACACAATTTTGGCAAAATGTTGATAATTATTGAAGCTCGGTAACTGTTGTTTCATTATACTATTGTCTCCATCTTTGAGTACATTTGAAAATTTCCATACATTTTTAAAAGAAAACATGTACATTCTAAATAGTGTTACTCAGAGTGTGGTCCCTGGACCTTCAGCATGAGGGTTACCTGGAAATTTCTTAAACTTTACAGAATATAACAGTTGATCTGATGTTTTTACTTAACCATATTTTCCAAATTGAAAATTAGAATAATTAGTATAGTACAGTATGCTCATGTTGGTACAAAAAAAAGAATATTTGTGCCCTAACGGGTTTGGCTCAGTGGCTAGAGCGTCAGCCTGTGGACTGAAGGGTCTCAGGTTCGATTCTGGTCAAGGGCATGTATCTTGGTTGCAGGCACATCTCCAATAGGGGGTGTGCAGGAGGCAGCCGATCGATGTTTCTATCTCATCAATGTTTCTAACTCTCTCTATCCCTCTCCCTTCCTCTCTATAAAAAATCAATAAAATATATTTTTTTTAAAAAAAGAAGAAGAATATTTGAAACCCAGATAATCCTAGAGAACAGGGTTACTAAGTATAAAGTCATTTTACAGTCACAATGTAGTTAGTCGTTCTTGGGAAATGATTTGCTTTTCAAAGCTATTTGAAGAGATTGTTTGTTTTGCTGTTTCCTTACTGTGTGCTAGGTATCTGTCCCCCAGTATAGATGTTGTTCCAAAGTAGAATAATTTGGGTACTTATGATAGGAAAAACACTGGATAACTCTTTAACCTACTAGCTTTACTAGAGGAAACTCCATTTCTCCTGGTTTACACAGAGGCTGTGATTTAGAGTTCTCGTTTACGTAAGAGAATGAGTTTAAGTGGCTTTATAAGAATATAGAAAGCCACTTGATGATAAGTTTTGGCACTGAAAGAGATAGAGGCCTTGATGACTCTAAAGAGCAAGATGTGACTAAAATGGCCCTGACTGGTTTGGCTCAGTGGCTAGAGCGTCGGCCTGCGGACTGAAGGGTCCCGGGTTCGATTCTGGGCAAGGGCATGTACCTTGGTTGTGGGCATATTCCCAGTGGGGGGTGTGCAGGAGGCAGCTGGTTGATGTTTCTCTCTTATCGATGTTTCTAACTCTCTCTCTCCCTTCCTCTCTGTAAAAAAAAAATCAATAAAATATATAAAAAAAAGATGTGACTAAAATGAAATTCCATAGTTAATTTCAAGAATTTTAACTTCTAGTAAACTATCGTATTAGTTTTTCACATCTACAATACTTAGCATTTCAATGTCATCTGGGATGAAAACCTGATAAACAGGTTTAAAAATCTGTATTATAAAATGCTGGATTCTGTATATATTTCAGATATGTAATTGCATACAATTTTACTTCCTATGGTGTGTGTGTGTGTGTGTGTGTTTGGGTTTTTTGGACTCATATTCAGTAAAAGTTGTTTTTGTAGGTGCAGTACCTGAAACTCACCAGTCACCTCGTTTTAGCCTGAAGGATATCACCAATGTCCCCTTGTATGCTGAAGTGAAAATTAGAAAACTTTCTCTTTCTCCACAACAGAAGAAAGAAAGCCCAGGAGGGTCTCTGCCTAAGCGTAGGTGCACAGTCAGTGTGAACTATAAGGAACCCACACTCGCTTCGTAAGTATTTAATGTGTGGGAACTCACTTTTAATGATACAGTTGGGGGACGGGGGAAATAAGGTAATGGAGCTTTGTACAAGAGTGAATCTTAATATATAAAATTTTGATTAAAAAAAAACTGAAATGGGAATATTAACACTGGCCTATTTTACAGTAACTTTATCCTAAAGATACTGTAAAGATACTGTAGTCAGTATTGGGGTGCTAAAGAGCTCTTTTTATCTTTATAGGAAACTAAGAAGAGGAGACCCTTTTACAGATTTGTGTTTCTTGAATTCACCTGTTTTTAAGCAAAAAAAGGATTCCAGACGCAGTTCTAAAAAGAAAAAAAAAGTATGAAGCAAATACAGTAAAGCATTTGTTGGACATGGTTTAAATACATCCCAAAGAGAATAGAAAAAATAAATAACTAAATTCATCCCGCAGCCCTTTCTATTGCTCCAAGAGAGAATCTATAAGATAGCACACAAGTGGGGTGGACTGTGCCATAGAATATTCTCTTAATGGGACTTTAGGTCACAAATGTTTTTTAAAAACTATACTTCAAATGTGATCTTTTTGCTTAAGCCTTTAATAGATTTGGTTTATTTTTTATTGTAAATATAAACAACTGGACTGAAGCACTGTTATAGTTAGATTTCTTATACTGCCTAACACCCATAATTTTAGTCAAAATGTACCTTATGCCAACATTTTGGGAATTAATGATTATTCAAATAACATATTGTAATTAGAAGCTTCTGGCCCTTTTACTTTTCCCTTTAGTGGGGATTATGAGAATGACTTTTGAAAACAGGCTGAGGATCTTTTGAAACTCCTTATATAATATTTGAATAAAGTAAATTCTTGGTATTCACAGTAGGGTATACTCTATTGTTTGTGTCTCCTTTATACCATTGTTGTATTTAATTTTTCAGATAAAATGTGCATGAGTTCATGACATTAATTTAAAGTAGAAAGAAGTGCATGCCTTTGGAGAAAATTGGTATTAGAGTGAGGGACTAGTTAAGTAATTAATTGAACCCCAAGCTAAGCTCTGTATATATATTGTTCTAAGTGATACCTCAACAGAATCACAAATTATTATGTCATGGACTTTCAGGATAGTTACTTATTTAGTCATCTCAAATGTTAAATGACTGAATGCCAAGGATTTGTTTATATTTTTGATTAACCAATGAGAGGGAATTAGTTCAGTTCTGAAAGTTTGAAGCCACTGCTTGTATATACCTCTTTAAACTTTAAAGTACTGTAGATTATCGATTTTTAAAGAGCAATAAAATTTATATAATATAGTGTTTGTATTTTTCTTATTTGTAGGATATTTTTCTTTTTTGGGGTGGGGGGGGGGCGGAATCCTCACCCAAGGATATTTTTCTACTGATTTTTAGAGAGAGTGGAAGGGAGAGGAAGAGACAGAGAAACATCGATGTGAGAGAGACACATCAATTGGTTGCCTCCTGTATGTGCCCTGACCAGGGCCAGCGATCAAGCCTGCAACTGAGGTACATGCCCTAGTCCAGAATCGATCCCAGGACCCTTCAGTTCTATCCACTGAGCCAAACCGGCTAGGGCTGTTTTTCTTCTTTAAATATCAAAGAGTATGCCCGTGGTCATCTTACTTTCTAGCTTCACTGTGTTCTCATCCTTCTTGAACACTTCTCTTCCCACTGGTTTTTTTCTGTAGTCACTACCATGAAACTCTTAGCTCCCCCACCATACTCTCAACATTTCTTTCAACTTTTCATTGTGGAATCCCAACTTTTCATTGTGGAATGATCGACAAATTCTATTTTAGTGGAGGATTCTTCCAATCCTGACCTCCAATTTTCTTGACTATCTCTATACCTCTTTGCATTCTGTATCAGGCACACCCCAAATCTTTTCATCAGCCAAAATTCTTTTATTTCTGACCTCCAAAGCCATGCGCTTCTTTCTACTTTTAATGTCCCTGTTCTCAGATACCAGTCCTCACTGATTTGAATGTCCTACTTTCCCATCACAATCTCTTCCCCCCCTTTATTTATTTGTTCAACCAGTCCCCTTACACCTGTTCTTTAAATTCATAAAAACTCTTGAATGGCTGTCTTAATGTAATTAAGATTAAATCCAATTTAAAATTTAATTTTTCAATCATAGTAGCCACATTTCAAATGCTTAGTAGCCACTTATTAGGGACAATGCAGACAGAATATTTCCATCACCAGAGAAAGTTCTATAGGACAATTCTGTTCTGGGCCAGCAATGGGCAAACTACAGCCTTTGGACCAAATACAGCCCTCTGCCTGCTTTTGTATGATCTGCAAGCTAAAAAATGTCTTGTTTTTAAATGGTTGGAAAAAAATGAAATCCTGGCTATTGATTTGGTGGTAAAAACACTAAATTTGAACCCAATAAAGCACTTACATAAAACCTTTGATTTCACTTTTTTGGCCTGCAACCTAAAATATTTATTTTCCAGCCCTTTACCAAGAACGTTTGCCAACTCCTGCTCTAGATATTTATTGCCTTTACTTTGGTAGATCGTTCTCTGTTGACATTTCCTGATTTAGTTTTGATCCTTCATCTTCAAAATCATTATTCCAAATTTGGTGTTTTTGTTCTTTTAATATTTCTGCATTCTTGCTGTAATGTTTATCCATAGACTGTTAAGGATTGTTTTAACATTTTACATGAATGTTATATTGTATATACCTCTTTGCAACTGACTTGTAACTTAACTGTGTGTTTGAGATTTATCCATGTTGGCAAATGTAGGTTATTTTCATTGTTGTACAGTATTTTGTTATAGAAATAAATCAGACATTCTTCTTTTGAGATATAATTTGCTTCCACTTTTTCATTACTACAAATTATTGCTTCAGTGAATATTCTACATCCTTGTACACGTGTTAAGTTTCCATGGAGTTGATTATCTAGAAGTGGCTCTGCTCTCTAAAGTGGTTGTACCCATTCTCCTGACACCGGAAGTGTATTACTCTCCTAATAGTTTAAGTTTCCAGTTTCCCCATCACTATCACTTGGTGTTACTGAACATTAAAAAATTAGCCAGACCAATAAGTGTGAAACGGTTTATGTTTTAATTAAAAGATTTTATTTTGTGAGAATTCATGTGTTTATTGGTCATTCTCATTCTTTCTATGAATTGCTTATATCTTTGGCCCACTTTTCTACTAGAATATCTTTTCTAGTACAGTTTCTTTATATATTCTAGCATTCTTTGTCTTTATTTACATGGGTTACTCCAGTTACTGGTTTATAATTTTCTTGTAATATTTTTTTCTGGCTTTAGATTTAGGATATTTAGATTATTATACTAGCCTCATAACATGTTTTCTGAAAAATAACCTATTTTCTGTGTTTGTGTAGGATACTTTTTCCTTAAATATTCAACAAATTAGTGAAGCCATTTGTGCTTTGACTTTTGTTTGAAAAAAAAGGTTTTTCATTATAAATTTAGTTTAATTAATACAGGGATGTTTTGGTTTTATATTTCTTCTTTAGTCAGTTTTTCTAATCTATCACACAAGGTATTATTCATTTCATCTAAATTATCAAATGAGTTGGCATGTTGTTGTTTATCCCCTTATCCTTTTAATATCTTATATACAAGAGCTCCAGTTATGTCCTCTCTCATTCCCGATACTGGTAATTTGTACTTTCTCTTTTTTCTTGATAAGCCTAGCTAGAAGTTTATCTATTTTAAAGAACTGGTAATTACAGTGAGTTGACTTTCTGTTCATTCATTTCCTATTTCATTGATTTGTACTCCTTCATATTCTTCCTTCTACTTTGGGTTTAATTTGCTGTTTCTCTACTTTTTTAAGGTAGGCTGAATTCAGACCTCTTATTTTAATGAGTATTTTAATGCTGTTTCCTCTTCACTGTATAAGCTGTATCCCACAAGTGATATATTATTTTCACCTTCATTTAATGAAAGATATTTTCTAATTTTGCTGTGACTTTTTGTCTTTTTTACCTCTATGCATTCTGGATAGCTTGTATTGCCATATCAAGTTTACTTATGTTTCCTTCTGCTATGTCAAATCTCCTATTGATCCCATCCAGTGAATTTTTTACCTCTGGAAACTCCCATTTGGTTCTTTTTAATATATGGGGTGGGCAAAAGTAGGCTTACAGTTATAATACCAATAGATAATAAATACAAGGATACAGTATTTCACATACTCACAACTGTAAACCTACTTTTGCCCCACTGTGTATCTTCTATTTTCCTCCACATTGTACTCATGTCTTTTTTATATCCTTGAGCATACTTATGTTTATAAATGCTGTTTTAATATCCTTGCCTGCTAATTCCACTCTCATTCAGATCTGGATCAGTTTTTATTGGTCAATTTTCCTCTTATGTATACCTTTCTTAAGACATGACGTATCTACAGTCTCCACTGAATGTGCCATGTGTTTAACAAGGTCTGTCTGCTCCAGCTTCTGGGTGTAAATGACTCCCAGCCCTGTGCAAGCTCTGAGAGCTGTGTGGCTTCTCGTAATTATTCTTTACCTCACAGCTGTTCTTTCCCTAGCTTCGTGAAGTTTCACCCTACACATGCGCAGGTTAGTATTTCACTAAGACTTAGGGACCCCTAAGCAGAATTCTGGAGCTCTCTCTGCATAGCTCCTTTGCCTCCAGTACTCTGCTAGCAAATTCTAGCTTCCTCGAGGATTCTATCTTCTCAACTCAGTGGTAGTATTGGACTCTGTTTGGATTCCCTCTTTTGAAACTGCCATGGGAAGAAATATGGGCTCACTCTGCTGATTTTCCTTCTCTAGGATCATGGCCCTATTATACCTGTTGTCCAATTTCTGAAAACAGTTTATTCTGCTTTGGAGTCACTGATTTTTATAAACAGTCATGCCTTTTATTGATTGCAAGAGAATTCTTAGTTTCTTGAATATTGCTTTTTCCTCTATTCTCTCCTTACACAACTTCTAGTAATTATTCGATTTTGACTTAACTAAATTCAGTACCAGGCACTGTCCTAGGCATTTGAGATACCTCGGTAAGCAAAACAAATATTCTGCCTGAATGGAATTCACATCGTTTTACAGCCTAACCTCTGTCTCTTAAACCCTTTTCCCTAGTTCTTTACCTGTGTTCTTTGTTTCATTTCATCAGTTCTATGTTCTAGGTCACGCATTCTGTCCTTGGATGTATCATACATAGCCTATTTAACCTGTTTTGCTCTCTATTTTTAACAATTATACGCACTTATTTTCTTTCAGAGTATTGATGTTGTTTTCACATTAGGTGTCTAAACTTGGTATTTGTTTTGTTTGCTAACTTTTATGATTTGTTTGCTCATGCTTCCTAGTTTTCTGTGAACTCATCCTTCATGGGACAAAAATTTGATCATGCTTAACAGCTTAACTTCCTACTAGTATTTCCCTTAAAGTCCAGTATTCTCAATATGACATATTATGGCACTATACCGTCTCAGACCATTCCTCTCCTGTTGGGTTATCGCATTAACGTCATTCTTGACTGCTTCAGGGATTTCTCAGCCTACATTGTTTCTGCCTGCGTGCCTCCAGACTTTGCCTTAGTTAGTGCCCATTCACATTTGTAGCACACAGATTAAGTCATTTCCTCTGGGAAGTTTTCCCTAAACTCCCACTTACCAGATTGTCCCTTTTTTTTTTCTTTTTCTCATATATGAGCGTTTATTCCAATACTGCCAGCAGTAGGGGAGAGCAGATCATCCACAAAAATCTGCTCTGCAGCCCCCCGTTAGCCAGCTGCTTATGTAGGGTAGGATCGTCTCTTCCTTTTTATAGTCAGCACTATACCCATGGAAGCTCCAGAATTTCCTTACAGACAAGATCCTGTGATGGTAATTGTTTGAGGTTGGGGAAAGGAACAAGGGAGTGCTTAGGCAAACTTGAAGCTACAGATAGTGGATAAGTATCTTAATTTAAGTTGTATGTTGATGAAGCTACCCTTGGTACCACCACTGTAAGCTCTACCTTCCATTGTAGCTCTACCTTCCATTCTTCATAGTTGTAATTATTCAATGTCTGACCTCCCCATGAAAATGTATACGACTGTGATCATTTTTTACTAGCACACACTCTAAGTTTCAGTAGCTCTTGTGGGCCTGTTATTAACACCCAGGCTCCTTAGCAAGGTGTTTCCTGACTTTCTGCAACCTGATCCCCACAACACATCATCAACCTTCACCCAACCTCATAGTAATCTCTCACCTCTGAATTCACAGGTGTTACCTTGTCACATGATTCACATTTCATTTCCAGTAATAGATTTAAGTCTTCAAAAGCTGGCAACTCATATTTATAAAATATTTTAAAAGATATAGGAGGGATATAGCACAAAGCTACAACTGTGTGTGTTTGAGTGTTGAGAGGAGCAGTGCTGGCACACTTACTTAAAAGCAGTCCGTGGGAAAAAGATTTGAATTAGAGCTTGATCACAAATTTATTATAAACCAAGTGTACTCTATCCAACTCTGAAACAGCCTACAGCAACCAAACCCAAGGACTTTCTTATAGCCCTTCGCCATTCTGTTGCAGATCTCTGTTCTTGCATATTTTAAAGCATAAATTAGATGTCCATCTATTAACTGTAGAAAATGGGAGGTTAACAGAGAACAAATGAATTTTAGGAAGAGTCCAAGAACCAGGGTAACATGTAATGAAAAAGTGCACAAAGTGAACATGTGCATTATTTTAAGAAGGTCCTTAGCTTCCAAGTTCTCCAAGGGATTTCTTTTAAAGAACTTTAAACCTAGATAAACTAAAACTGGCAACAATAAACTAAAACTGGCAACCTTTGGTTTAGCTCAGAAAATCACACACACACACACAAATTACACATGCTGTTTCTCATCTTTTAAACTAACTGCCAAGATTATATTGGACTTCCCAATAATAAGAGAGAGCAGGAAAGTTAACTTGCTTTCCTTGCTTTTCTATGCTCTGTTGAAATTATATTGCTCTTTAATAAACGCAAAGAAAACCTCCAGCTTTGTCACTGTTACAAGTTCCTTTTTTCACAAAACAAAAGATGCTCCCATGAAGAATCCAAGGCATAAATATCCATAAAATGCAATGGACTTTTCATGATGCGAGAGTGTTCTCACCTCCTCAGCACCTTGTTTACTTTATTAAAGCTCTTTCTCCAAATATAAATGAAAACCTGCTTGCTTTCTTTTCTTCTCTTTCAGTTCGTTTTTCATCTCTTTACCTGTGACATTACTAACACTATTTATGCTCTGCCAATCTCCATCTTAACTTGTACTAATAGCACTGATACACCCAAAGGAGAAGGTAAATAGCACCACACCACCAAGAGCCTTAAGACTCAAGTAGAGCCATTGATTTCAGTCCCTGCCACCACTTTCCTTACCCCCAACCACCACACTCTCACCTTTTTCTGCCAGGGGAGGGGGAAAAAAATGTTTAAATAGTCAAGAAATCTAAAAATGTTTCAATATGTGGGGGTTGGGGGCGGAGAAGCCAACTTAATTACTACCTCTTGCCGTTATGACTTTTGATATTCCAAAGTAGCTGCCCTCTTTTCTTTGGGGTTTTTACTTTGCTAAAAGGAGAATGCTAGTTAAGGGGCAGAGCAGAACAGCTCAGAACATTATGGAAAATGCCAAGGGCTGCCACTAGGAACCCTTCCTTGTGCAGGTCTTAGACTCAAATAAACACTGAGGGTTGGTCTGAAGAGTATCAGCTTAAAGGGGATGGATGACACATTAGTAACCTGCTCACAGTACCTCAGTCTGATCCTATTTCTACTTTTTAGGCTCCATAATTACAAATTTTGCCTCCAGGTAATATGAAGCCCTCAAAGTCTTCTTTCCACTACCTTCTTCTAATGAATACAACCAGCTTTTAATTGTGTATTGAATAATCAAAAAAATTAGAGCGATTTTTGACTATGAATATATGGGGTGGGGGTAAGAGAGAAACTTACCTCGATTGCAGACGTTTCCTTTCCTGTAGAAGGACATCCTTCATCCCCTGGCTTCCTCTGCCCCTCACTCATTCCTCCTCAGGAGGGTCTTACCTAACTGGTGAGCCAGAGTGAAGAACTGGGCTGGGTTGTTCTGTTCCTCCCTCACCTGCGCCTCTTCGGAATTGTTCTGCCTTCAGACAGCACCATTGCTCTTGGCCGTGTACTGGACCTAATGATAAAGGCCATGCCCGTGGATGGGGAAGTTGGTAGTGGTGCAGAGCTGTTGGTGATACTTTATAAGAATGTCTACCGAGAAAATAAACTTCTACAAGATACCAAACAGTGCCTCAGTACAAAGCACTAAAGCCAGTCCAAGATACTTGTAACATCATTCTTCATTAGAAATCTAGATGCCAGTCAAGGTTTTCTTAAAGTTGAGGCATTTTTTTCATTGTGAGCATTCTGAGTATCTCCTCACATTCTAGGATTCATTATCAGAAAGTCCAATATCCCCAGGTACATAAGCCATATCCTCCAATATACACTTTATTATTAATAAAGATATTTTGGCAATCATCTATGCCTATGCTCTTGACTTCTCAGTTCAGAATTCAGAAGAGGAGAACTCCTTGGTGGGTCCTCATATACCCCAACAGGACAGAGCGTTATTTCCTACAGTCAGCTTTTTTTGTAATAGAAGCTCATATGGGAGAAACGTAAAAATCAGCTGTATTTGTATCTCTCTGCTCACTCATCTGTTTCACTGATGCAAAGTAGAGGAGCTGGGGGGAATTTTTTATTTCTAAACCAGTAACACTCTTCTTTAGCTGAGTTGTGTTTTTTCTTGTTTAATGAGTGATGGTGGGCAAAATGCAGTGGACAATTCAAGAGACACAGGTACAGTAAGCGTCCCTCCTCCTGAAAAGCTCTCACTGATGAGCTGGAGATTTTCATGAAACTTCCCACAAATACAATGCTTCTAAACATCTTCACAAAATGCTTAAGAACTAAGAATGAAGGATACACGCCTTGGTCATCAACCAGATCTTTTTTCCCCTGTTAAAATCAATCTGCTAGAAGAAGAAAACACACCACCAGATTTGAGAGATTTTTAAAATATAATTTAAAACTATTTTGTACCAGTACAATATATTAATTTTACAAATGTAAAATTTTTATCAGCTGTTAAAGCATTTGCAAAAACCACACATCCTACTTCAGCTTTATTGCACAATATCTATAAGAAAATATTAATTTTTAAATTAGAAAACATAAAAATGCTTTCAATATAGAAGAGACCATCTGATTTTAAAGACAATACTCTATAAGAATGTCTACCCAGAAAATAACAAACTTTCACAGGATACCAAGCTGGACAGATGCTTCGGCAGATCCAGTACAAAGCGCGGTGTAAAACCAGTCCAGGATACTTTATCCAAATTGTATCATCATTCTTCATTAGAAATCTAGATGCCACGCAAGGTGGTTTCTTATACTTAAAAAAGTTGAGGCATTTTTTTCATGTGAGCATTCTGAACTTCTCTTGCCTATTAAAAATAATACTTCCAATTTAATAGCCATTTGCAAGTTTTTTTTCCCTTTATGCAGATTATCTCTGGCAATTGTTTTTAATGACTATTAACTGGTCGTCTTTATTCATTTATGCTGATAGAAAACATCAAGTTAAATACATTTTTAAAACCCAGTTCTTTACAAAAATCAGTTTATAAATGTGTGTCACAAAAATTAGTGTCGAGACCATCAAGAATGGACTTCAATTGCTTTATGTTAGTTGGTTCTCCCAGAGTTGGGATGGCAGATGTCCCACTTATCTATGTAGTGTTGATCAGGAACTAAATCCAAGCACTAGGATGGAATCCCAAGACAGATTAATAAGGCTGTACGATGGGCTTTGGTGGGATATTACCCTGGGTCTATAAACCAATGTAGGTGTTAAAATACTGACAGCAAATCTTGGTGGTCATTTAAGTCACCTTAGACAATGAATATACACAATCTGAAGATGCAAAGGGAAAAATGTCCATACATAACATTATCAGTGGGGTGCTGTGTAGAAAAGAAACCCCTATTTATTAGAACAAGAATCCACCATGTTTGATACATATATAGATTATACCTCTTTTCTTATTAAAGCATGTTGATTCAATTAAAAGTGTTCCTTTGTGGCCCAGGAAATTGCCTTTTGGAACTTATGGCCTGCATAAGCCACGTCAAATATAATAGTATACGTTTGTGTAGAGAAAATAATTATTAAAATAGTGGTTATGCACTCACAAGTTTTTTGCAGGTAGATAGAATTATCAAAATCCCAGGTGCTTATTAAAAAGTTTGCATTATTTAGAATTTCTTCCTTAGGAATCAAAGCAGTTGCTTTTCTGGAACGGCATCTTTCAGAACTGCTCAAAGCACCTCATCTAGATGAGTGTTTTTAAAAAATATATAAAGTCTACAGTGAGACTTCAAACATCACATATTTCACCTTTTACGGGCTTTTTATCACATATCCCTTCCTTAGAAATCCTTCAGAAAAAAATAAAAATAAACTCTCACATTCCATTAGAAAAAAATGGAAACATTCATGGTCTGACTTTTCTGGATTCCCCCAAATCTCGGTACTATGTGCAATTTCCTCATATACAGGTTTTGAGGAAACCCCTGATCATCTCCTATTGAATATTCAGCTAATGGACATGCCATAGAAAATTGACATTAATAGTAGTAAATAGATTAAAATCTATTTCATAAAATAAAAATGTTCTATGACTTCCATTTAAATACACATCTGAAAAGCTAAGAGGAGGTTTTTGTTTTTCCAAAGTGCTAATTAATACATTTACAAGTATCTTCAACACATTATGTCCAATTTTTTGTAAAACTAAACCACCTTGCTTTAGGCACTCTGCTTGATGAGTTTCTAAGAAGCGAGGGGTGGGGGGCGGGAGAATCACTTGTCAATTAATCCAGCTTCCTTAATCTTACTGAAGAAGAATTTCTCCAGGATATTGGCACATTTGTAGTATTCACTCTCAGGGGGGTTGTACTCTTTGCAGTTGGTGAAGACTCGCTGTAAGTCTGCCATGAATAATTTCTTAGACACATAGTACCTATTCTTGAGGCGTTCACTCATGGTTTTCAGATCTGCACAGGAAAGAAAATAGGTTAGCAATGTTTGGCCCCTTTTGAACACTAGCTGACAAAAGTGAGACTGGGAAGGAAATCTTTCATATCTTTCATCACTTAGATTACATTTTTACCAGCCCAATGCCTTTGTTGAAGAGAAATTCATATGATCAGGGAAAACAGTTCTTAAACTTTATGTTCTTTCTTTTGTGAGAGTTTCTTGGGTAAAATCACAGCATTTTAACATGGAAGGGACCATTATTAGTCATCTGGCCCAATCCCTTATTCAGCACAAGAAGCGAAGTTGATGAGCAGCAATAAGCATGATAAACTGAGTACTGTCGGTTATTCAGTCAGATTTATACAGAAGAGGCTTTATCTACATGGAGTAAGACAGGTGGAACATGTGTATTGAATCTGTCATCACTCAAAACAGAGTGAGTTTGTTTCACGAAAGTCGCAGTTGTCTTGGTGTTGCAGAGACAGGACTAAGTAGAGAAACTGATCGTAAATACATCTGCAAATAAATACACCAGTGACCTTGCAGGTAAAGTGGCTCAAATGAATTTAGTTTCATGCTCCATCAATGGCATAAGAATGACAAACTTAATCATCTATTTTCTAAAGCAAACAAGCCTTGCAAGACTATTGCAAAAAGAATTATTTTCCCAATACATCTACTTGCTTAAACTGTATTATTTTTATAAATGAACACGGTGCTTCATCTAAACTTATAAGAATACAACGGGGCTTCGTTAATCCTCGGTCTCAGGACTGATTTAAAGAATCCCATGCAGATTAGAAGACGCTAACATCTTCCACTTATTAACATTAACTTATTAACATTGTCTACTTATAAGTCCCTAGTTGCCTCTAAGCCTGGTTCTATAATTAAAATTTGCATTAACATGGAAAAATAAGTCAAATTCACTAAAGAAATACTTCTGGCCCTAGCTGGTTTGGCTCAGTGGATAGAGCGTCGGCCTGCGGACTCAAGGGTCCTGGGTTTGATTCCGGCCAAGGGCATGTACCTTGGTTGCTGGCACACACCCAGTAGGGAGTGTGCAGGAGGCAGCTGATCGATGTTTCTCTCTCATCGATGTTTCTAACTCTCTATTCCTCTCCCTTCCTCTCTGTGAAAAATCAATAAAATATATATTTTAAAAAAAAGAAATACTTCCGAATATCAATAATCCAAATTCCCACTATATTATCAAATTTTCCAGAGGGAAAGAAGCTTATAACCAAATACACTGGAATTATCATTTAATAAGATAGATACATTTATGTGCAACATCCCCAAACTGGGAGAAGTTAATTTGCATCAAAATCCTAAATCTACCACAAAGAAAAAATGGGAAATATCTGCTTTTGCTTATTTCCTTTGACTCAATTAGAGTCATATCATCACATCTGAGTTCAACTTTCAATTTTCTTTCTTCTCTGACTGAAATAGTTTGGAAAGTGAGAAAAAAAAGTATTAAGACACACAAAGGTATAGCAAATATTCCACTAAATGTCTCATCCTAGTGTCATTGAACAGATAAAGATGTCTTCTTGTTTAAGAAAGAAAGAGCAATTAAATTGTGCCTCTCTAGATAAAATTAGAGGTGTACCTTTCTTCCAACTAAATACCTGCCACTTAAGAATGCTGCCAGACATAATGTTTTAGAAGACATGTTTAACCAAAAGAATAAAAGGGGGAAAAGACAATGAAACTTCACACAAAAAAGTTTATCTAAAAACTTTTCAAATTATTTTTTGGAAGGCAGAGGGTAAGAAGAGATGGGGAGAGCCTAAAATATCTAAGAAACAAAACAAGAACCATAGAAGTGTTTGGGCCTTTCTGAATAATAACCACCAATTCTGCATATTTCCATATTTCCTTTCTATTATAAAGTGATAATAGCATTATTTCTCTAGCCTTTTTAGATTATTTCAGTTGACCAAACAGCATAAATTACAAGAGAAGGTGATTAAACATCAGTAATTCCAAACATGGAGACACCATTAAACTAATCTATTTTCATTCCCCCCACCAACTTGGGAATTCTGGATAAATCCAAAAACCCTGCCTAGCAACCCACGTGTGATAAGAAGATATGCTTGGGTCAGACTCTTCTGACAATGTTCCTTAAATAAAACAGGTTAGATCTCATTCACACGGAAGAAAAGAGTTTTTTAGGGCACAGGGGAAAGAGAAGAAATGTTTTAGGGAAGAGCCAAGAAGGAAATGAGGAAAAGTAAAATTACTGACTTGTCAGTCTTATCCTTAAACACATGACCATCTTAGGGGGCAAGACTGCATATTTTGCCCAGCACCTAAAGGCATCCCAACAAAATGACGGTGGCTCCACTAAAGAGCACCATTTACCGTGTTCATTGACTTTGTCCAGCACAGACCTTAGCCCACCACTGGTCTTACTCAATGTGGTCAATTTCCTCCTCCTGAGCATTCAGCTATACACACAAGTGGGAAGCAATTGCAGAGGCTCACATCCTTCTCGGACTTGGCCAAGCAAAAGCCTTCCAGAAAGCAGCTGTGAGTAAACGATGACAGGCAAGCCCGCTAGACCTACCACTGCAGGTCTGCAGAGGGCACGTGGATGGGCTGGAAGAAAACTATTCTCTGCAAATGCATACAACCTCCCATGAAGGTTTCACAAAAGAAGTGGAAATGATCCCGAAGATGAGGATGCGAAGGTCAGTTAACTTTTGAAATGTACGTAAAGGGTTTTAGCGTATTGTTTTACATCGTGGAAAATATTAATTCCCAAATCACCTTTCCATTCAGAACTCAAGACCCAGTCAACCCTCACTTTGGTTTTCATGTACTGAAATACACAGAAGCAAGGCAGAGAGAGATATAAAAAAGAAAGAAAAGCATATGGGTGCATGTCTTCTTTAAGGAGTAGAGACTACTGAAATCATTACCAGGACTATATAAAATGTTCATGTGAAAATGAATGCTACAGAAAACATCTACAAATAACTCTGTTATCAGGGAGCTACTGCATCCCTTTAACTCTTCCTTTCACACTTCAATCTTTTCTTAGCACCAGAAATAGATGACAGGTAGAAAAGGGACAGAAGACACGGGCTCTCTCCAAAAAAGTGGCCACACAACCGACTGAAAAGAGAACGTTTCAGCTAGCTGTCTGTCATTTGACTGACACCAAACTGGTTTAATTTGGGGGTTCTCAATTCACTCAATCATTCCTTTTAGTACGCTGCAGGCACAGTGGCAATTTCCACAAGTCTACATTTCTAGTGGTGTTTTTGTTTGTTTGGTTTTGGATGTGGGACAAAGCTTAAAATAGGAGTATAAAGAGTGACATTAATAGTATTCATCAAGAGCCTGAAAAATCAAGGAGTGTACTAACTAGGATTTCTCCCTCTGAAAGTACAGCAAACAGCTTCACCTAACTTCTCTTGCACTCTCTTCAAGAATTCTCAGATTCAAAATTTATCAAGAGAACAGCCTGTGCTCTGGCTGGTTTGGCTCATTGGATAGAGCGTCGGCCTGGGGACTGAAGGGTCCCAGGTTCGATTCCGGTCAAGAGCATGTACCTTGGTTGCAGGCACATCCCCAGTGGGGGGTGTGCAGGAGGCAGCTGTTTGATGCTTCTCTCTCATCGATGTTTCTAACTCTCTATCCCTCTCCCTTCCTCTCTGTAAAAAAAATCAATAAAATATATTAAAAAGAAAAAGAGAACAACCTGATGTTTATCCATTTGCAATGGGTAGAATATAAGCGAGGTTATGTCCAAACAGCCACCTTCGTATCTAGTGCTGTCTACAGTCCCCACCTGGGCTTCTGTGTCTAATACATTGGTGTGTGGGCTCTCAGATAGCTGCAGAACGTCTCTCATGAACACAGCCACCCACTTCTCCTTTGCCATTCTGTTCTGACATCACTGCCCTCCCCGGGTACATGGGATCCCACCGCCCATCACACACACCCTATCCTACGACTGAAGAGTACAAATTAACCTCAGTAACCATTTGTCCCCCACACCACCAGCCAGGGAGTTTTAAATCTATACTTAGAAAATGTTAATGGCATTACCCATGGGGAACCTTATAACTTCATAATATCCCGGAGCTTCTGTTCTCTTCACAGGTTCCATGAAGGGCCAAGCGCTTTGATGGCTCTTGGGGGGAAAAAAAAAGTAAAGTATCAAATATGGAAATTCCATGTGAGAAAATCATTTCAAAATATTGGCAATAGGTGAATGAAAACGCCCACCTTCACCTGCTGGAGGATGCTCTTGAGCGTGCTGTAGAGCTGGTCAGAGTCTTTGGGCTCTTTACTTGAAAGGAAAAGAGTGAACAACAAGGAACAACGATTAGTATCTTACCCTCTTGCCAGGTGATTCCTATTCAGCTCATTTTTACCAAAAAAAACTAAAACTGGATTCATTCCTGATTTTTTTTTTTTAATGAAAACTGAAACCCAACAATTGTATTGGTGATTACACTGGGTTTGCCCATTTTCTCTAAGTTGTTTGGGGGGAGGGGGGACAGAGAGAATCTCTTCCATTATTATCTTCTCACCCATCACACTTACCTTTTCTCTTTTCCACTCTGTTTCCAGCCTGTCTCTCCTATATGACAATGAAATAAACACTGAATGAGAACTGCTTTTGGCAAGAGAATAACAGTTAACACTTAACCAAAACGCAATAAATCGCAGCCATGCCTTCATAAATCTGTCCCTGGGAAGACACTGAAATGAACTGCAGTCCGGTACTTTCTAACACGGCTAGCAGCGCAAAACGTTTCCAAGACTAACAACACTGCTCAATATGTTTTTTAAAGAAGGAACTCCAACCTTTCAAAGAAAATCACAAAAATTACAAATGCCCAGTACTGTGGGTATGTGTATTTTTTAAACTCTAACTCAATTTTTTTGCCATCACCATGTGAAAGAGTTAGGCTGTTATTTTAGGTCAGAACAAAGTCTGTCCTAGTCTCTATTTTATTTGGCGCCTGCTTGTAATGCAAGACGGTTTGGTGTAGCAGAAAGAAAACATAGTCTAGAGTCCAGTAGACCTGGAGTTGATTTCTTTTTTTTTTTTTCCTAATATAGTTTTATTGATTTCAGAGAGGAAGGGAGAGGGAGAAAGAGAAACATCAATGATGAGATTCATTGACTGGTTGACTTCTGCACGCCCCACCATGTGGATCCAGCCCACAATGTGAGCTGTACCCTGACTGGGAATCAAACTGTGACCTCCTGGTTCAGAGATCGATACTCAACCACTAAGCCATGCCGGTGGGCTGGAGTTGATTTCTTGCTTTCTCCTTAAAAGCTGACCTACCCTAGGTAAGTTATTTAACCTTTTGGCTCTCAATGTATCAATCTATAAAACAGAACTCTAAAAATTAGGTGATATTATCCCATAGAAGAATGCCTGGCACAAAATGGCATTCAGTGATACGGTAGCTATTATTAATTGGGATAATATGGGGAAGTAAAATTTCTGGGTCTGGCAGTGAAAGCAAGATGTGCTGTAGAGTAGATTTTTGTAAAGAAGAAATAGATATGAATCATATCATGAAAAAACAAATAATGTGGCTTTCTTTAGTTTGCATGATTTTGTTTGGCTTTATAAATCTTCAATATACCAGAAGACCTGGACTTGAACCACATGAAAGTGCTGATATTTGATCTACCAAAAGAACTATTTTGGCCCTAGCCGGTTTGGCTCACTGGATAGAGCGTCGGCCTGGGGACTGAAGGGTCCCAGGTTCGATTCCGGTCACGGGCATGTACCTTGGTTGCAGGCACATCCCCAGTAGGGGGTGTGCAGGAGGCAGCTGATCGATGCTTCTCTCTCATCGATGTTTCTAACTCTCTATCCCTCTCCCTTCCTCGCTGTCAAAAATCAATAAAATATATATATTTTTTTTAAAAAGAACTACTTTGTACATTTTAGCTCAATACAACTCACTGCTAACATACTCTCAGATAAGATCCTTCAAGAAAACTGTTGTAAAATAGGGAACCGGAATCAAATTATGTGATTTCCAATCATCCTTTCTAGAAGTTTGGAAACACTAATTTACCCAAGCACAGATCTATATGCAGATTGCAACCATGATGGCAATGAGATATGGTGAGAACAGCAAGCTGTTTGGAGGAGATAAGAAATGGGCTGCTCCTCACCAAGCCAGTTACTGGCCATGTGCCACGTAAGGTTAAAGGACTTAACCAGCTGGAGACTGAATTTCCCCATTTGTAAAAAGCAGAATCCCCTACTTTCAGGGTCACATGTGGGTAGTGCCTAGCACTGTGCCACATATAGCAGGCTCTCAGTACATCATGGCTACTAACAGCTACAACAAGGGGTCATCTACGCTTTCTTTGGTTTGTTTGCAATTTGAAGTAGAGAAAAGATATCAAAGGAAAGCACTGGCTGCCTTCTTAAAATACTAGAAATAACACAGATGGAGAAGGGCAGGGCAAAAAGCTTTTTAAAGTACTGCACTCCGGTAATAGTTTCCAACCCTTCTGGTGGCATTTCCAAAAGATTTTGCTTTTAAAAGAAGATCCATATACATACTAATTCCAGGAATGCTTTCTATCGGGATCTGTCGAACTCCATCTTTAAAACATGAAAGTCCAGGGTAGACTTTTCGAATCTGGGCTTGTTTTCTTTCTATCAGCTTTTTAATGATCTGTAAAGCACAGGAAGAAAGCGTGGTCAGTGACAGAAGTCCGTGGCTCCAGCCCAAGTCAGCCAACCTACAGAGCTATTCCCCTAGCAAAATGAAGTCTTCAGGAAACAAAAGGGGAGGAAGGGGTGAATTCTATTCAATAGGAAAGTCATGATGACATTCTATTACATCATGTCCATTTAGTATCATTCACACAACCTCTTTAGTACTTGCCCCCTCAGAAAAGTCGAATTGAGAGAACACACCAGCCCCAGTGCCCACTGTCCTCTTTAGCATCAGAGCCGATTCTTTTGCTCTGTGTGTGCGAGGAGCCCCTGGCAGAGCTACAGCAAAGCAGCTGAGATCTGCTACCCAGACTAGCGCGTGAACCTCTTCACATCCATGACTAGGAACTGTTCCTTCGGACTAAAGGCCTCGGAAAGTTCCCCAAGCCTGGGAGGATGACCTTACTACTCGAATTTTTCAAGGCTTGAGCCGCAACCTATGCTGTTTGCATGAAAAAAGCAGCTCTAAAGTCTATTAAGGCATCACACCCAGGATGTGACGCTTTTGAGAGAGGTGTTTGTTTTATAAAATAGTTCCTAATGTACAGAGGTAATTAGTTCTAAAATAATTACCAAAGGAAGAAAAAAAGCACCAAAAAATCGCCAGGCTGCCCAGTTCAAAACACATCTCCCACAAAGCCATCTCAGATGACACAAGGCACTATGGATGCCACCATTCCCTTGGAGTCCACACTCAAGAAGTAGTACTCATCTCTCCACTCTGTGCCACCTGTCCAACAGCACTGGGTTTCTCTAACCACATCTACAATCTGATCTGCTAGAAAAGTCCACCATATATTTACAGTTTGTATGCTCCCACCATTAGTCCCTATCTTCCTCAAGGGGGGGTTTCAAAGTTGGAATAAAAGACACGTGTAAAAATCATTTGATTTCAATGGAAGAAGGTACTATGTGAATCCAAATATTTTACTATGGTGACCTGAGATCTCTTCTAGAAGAACTAGGTTAACAACTCCAAGCCTGCATCATCCATCCACTCAACAGTATGTGTTAGAGAAGGCTGGCAGTAGAGAAGGAAGGTGAGAAGGATAAAAGATCCAAGAGAAGAGAAAGAGGAAGGGGGAAGGCGCTTTATCTTCTAAAAAGTTGACTGCTTTTGTTAGCTCTGTGCTTAGGGCTTTCCCGTTCACGGAGGAAGAGCCAGCAGATCTGGACGATGTGAATTTGCAGACCCAGCCAGGGGAATCCTGCTCTCCGCTTAGAGTGAATTGGGAGATGAATTGGGCTGCTGGGAGGAGTGAGGAATGAGCAGCTAACAGCAGGCTGGTGGCTTTAGTTGGCCAGCAGCCTCTAATGCTGAACAATGAGCTGCTGAATTCAGACCTGCTCACTAAGCCCCAAAGAGAACAATGAAGAAAGCCAGCTCTTCAGAGACAGACAGAGAGAGGAGCCTGCTGTGATTTTATTAACTCTCCAAGTACCTTATTTGGAATTCTCTCCTAGGCGGACATTTTGACCAAAAAAACAACAAAGGTTGTTTTTATTTTCTAACTTAAAAGACAAAACAAAACAATAAACACTTTTTGCTCACTTCCCTAAGAAGCAGAAGAACAAATCTGAGCCACTTTAAGTAAAAGGAAAATATTTATGGAGCACCTACTATGCACCAGACACTGTGTAATGTCTGTTATATTGGTGATATAATAATTAATAACTGAGATTAAAAAAAATTAGTAGAAACCAGAAGAAAAAGATAGATCGAAGACAGAAGAACTTCTAAAAGTTACGTCCGGAGAAAAGAGCACTAAAATGAATAACAGAAGTATAAAGTGGGGGTGGGGGTTGGGAGTGGTCTGGAAGAGGTTAATGGGGGGAAAGGAGGACCTTATGTAATACTTTCAACAATAAAGCTTAAAAGGGGGCGGGGGAGAAGGAGAAGTAAAAAGTGGAATTCTATAGAATGACACAGCTTGAATCCAACAAACTAGAGGAGCGAGGAGGTGATCCTGGGCTTAACACATGGAGTTGATTCATTTATTAAATGGCCTCTGTACACTCCCAAATTATGCTCTTTTTGCATTATCTTTTTCCTGTCTTAGAGATATAAAATTGCTACAGAGTCAAATTATCAATCTTTCCCTTTACTGCTTCTCTTTCCGTTCATATGCATAAAAGACTTCACCCCAATAGTAGATAACAAGTCAGTTAATACCTAGAAATGTAACCTTCAGAACTTGCAATGTGAGAGGAGAGATGAATACATGCTAAGATAAATGACTGTGTAAGATGATGAATAACTGCAATGAGTGGATCAAACTAGTGCTGGAGATGTTCAAGGAAGGAACTGGAGCACAGGCTGAAGTTGTTCAATTTACGTCAGGAGAGGGAGGTGGGCAAAGACCTCAAGCAAGAGGGTTAAAGCATCAGTATTGGCCTTTGGAGAATAGTTTAGAGAAGAAAATAAAGACCTAAGTTTAGGAAAATGCTTGAGACCAGAATGTAAAAACCCTTGAAGGTGAAGTTAAGATGACTCATCATGTTTAATAAGTTTTGTTGTTGTTTTTTTTATACCAATGTAACAACCGCTGATGCTCTCAGGAATGGTAACCTAGAGGAGACAGACCAAGGATCTAGACAAGCCACAGCAAACTGAGATGATGATAGCCAGTGAACCCATTTACACAGAGCCCAGTGATACGCAACTCACCCCGACTAAGACTGCCCTGTACAGAGGAACATGAGTCAGTCCCGTGCTTACCTCCTTCTGCTTCTTAATGATGACAGAAAATTCTGTGTATGGGATCTGTGGATTTAGCTCACATCCCATTAAAGTGGCTCCTTCATAGTCCTTGATGTAGCCAACATATTTGGTTTTAGGTATTTTAATTTCTTTGGAGAAACCCTGCAAAGCAAATAATAAATTCATTCATGTGGGCATTGTGCACCAAATATATACTGAGTGCTAACTATGTGCTAGGTACTGTGCTGGCATCAAGATATGCTTCTTTCGCCCTAGCTGGTTTGGCTCAGTGGATAGAGCGTCAGCCTGCAGGCTGAAGGGTCCCGGGTTCGATTCCAGTCAAGGGCACATACCCAGGTTGCGGGCTCAATCCCCAGAGCGGGGCATACAGGAGGCAGCCAATCAATGATTCTCTCTTATCATTGATATTTCTATCTCTTTCTCCCTCTCCCTTCCTCTCTGAAATCAATAAAAAATATATTTAAAAAGAAAAAAATGATTAAAAACAAAAAGATATGCTTCTTTCAAGTTCTCATCATACTATTATTATGGGAAGGAAGAGCATGAAACCCTTCCATGAAATTCAAAAGCATCAAAAATCAAACATGCAGCCCTAGCTGGTTTGGCTCAGTGGACAGAGCGTCAGCCTGTGGACTGAGGGGATCCCGGGTTCGATTCCAGTCAGGGGCACATACCTTAGTTGCAGGCTCCTCCCCTACCCGGGCCCTGGTCAGGGTGTGTGCAAGAGGCAACCAATAGATGTGTTTCTCTCACATCGATGTTTCTCTCTGTCTTTCCCTCTCTCTTCCACTCTCTCTAAAAAAATCAATGGAAAATGTCCTTGTACGAGGATTAACAACAACAAAAAAACGAAACAACAACAAAAATCAAACATACAAATAGGAAACATGACAACATTTAAAAAAATAATTCTAGTAAAACACAATCATATTAACAAGTGTTGTGTTTGTTTGTTTTAACAGGAATGAGTATTAAGTAAAATAAGGTTTAATTTTGCATTAAATTGCACAAATTCTCCCAAAGTGGGGGCGAGGGCCTCCAGGATTCTTAACAAATCAACAACTAGATTGACGTAAAGTCTGAAAGAAAAGCTTATCAAAAAAATACAGCTATTAAAATTCTGACTTTAAAAAAAATGAAACCCCAAACCCCAACTTTTCAGGCAAAAAACTTTCAGACCATCACAATGTGTGGTTGTGTCAGTGACATTAATGCTTTGCAACATGTTCATTTACATGCTTTAAGCTGTAATAACATAGTGCCATAGGGTATGTATTCATGTATATTTACAATATAAACATAATTTTCCTTACAGTGCCTATTTCAGTTTTTTTTGCAGAAAATTACTTGGGCTTCAGAACTATCACCGGCAGTTTCCTCCCTTCTCTTTCAGCAAAAACTTATTTTCCAAACAATTATTGCCACCGCCTTCCAAGGGGACTGTAGGCAAGTCATTTAAGAATCGTGGCTGAGATCTCACACTTTGCAATGTCCTTACAACCTAGGAAAGCGGACTCTTAAGCCCTCAGTGAAGCAATCCCACTGAGTTCAGTCAGGTAAGTTTAATTATAAAAGCCTCAAATGCATCCCCAAAAATGAGAAAAAAATATATACAGGCCATTAATTACCTGACGTTGGAAGAGGGAATGTTTTCTACTCATGTAAGAGCCTCTTTTTTTTTTTAAAGAAGTTAATAGACTTATGTTTTAAAATCTTTAAAATTGGGTAAATTGAAGAAAAAGCTATAAACAATGTTAAAACATGACATGCAACAGGAAATCATAAATAAAAGGTGAAACTCCTTATATAAAGTTTTCATAAATCAATGTAAAAATAAATATTTTAATAGAAAAGAGGCAAAATACAATGAATTGGCAATTCAAAAGAAAAGAAAAATTAATATAAAGGAGTCAATGATCAAGGAAAAAAAGTTAAACCTTACTATGATCATCTAAATGCAAACAAATACAATTCGTTACCCAGGAAAAGGGTAAAAGCCTACTTTTCAATTATCACCCAATTTCCTGAGCCCCCTTATATACCACTGACAAGAACAGAAATTGTTACAGTATTTGGCAATGCGTTACAAAGCCTTAACTATGTCTGGAAGCAACTCTACTTCTAGACATCTATTCAAAGCAAATTACCACAGATAAGGGCAACATACACGCACACACACACACATACTCACACATGTACACTTACATACAAAAAAAATACCTAAATGCACCCAAAATGTGGAATTGGTTTAATAAATTATTTTCTATTTATAAAACATTTCAGAGAACTATCAAAAGTCATATCAAAATGATCAGAATATATAAAGTAAAAAAAGCACGTAATTAAATTACAGAATGAGCCAATTTTTATATTTATATACACTCACAAACACACACAGAAAAAAAATATTAGAAGGGTATATATCCAAACATCAACTAACATTAAATTTCTCTGGGTGGTAAAATTGCAAGCAATTTTTCCTCTTTTCTTTGTGTTTCACTACACTTCCTAAATTTTCTGCAATAACTGTACATGACTTCTGTAGTCATATTATGTAAAGAACGTACCAGGATTATAAAGCACTGTGAAAATAAGTGTGCAGCCAAAGAATAATCCTTTAAAAGCCAAGCTGAAACCTCTGATAAGAAAGGACTGAGGGCAACCAATCTCCCAGCCTGCTGTGCAGGATGGAACCAGAATCGTCTGGAGCTTTTCCTAAACATGAGAATTTCCTCTCTGCTCTAAAGAGAGGCTTTCCACAGATTGAATCTGTGTCTCTCATACATGGAGAACTCGACTCACCCACACTGGGATGAGATACCATAACTCAGAATGACAGGATGCAATATTACATTCACTCAGAGATGGCATTCATTCACTCAACAAATATTTATCTAGTATGTACTATGTGCTGGTCATACCCTCTGAATCCAGTCTGAACCTTACTTAAGGCTTATAAAATAAATGTATGTCCTTCTTATAAGCAGAAAACAGTGAATGGGGGCAAAGGAAAGACGTATTGGAATGAAGGCTACCTGAGTGCATATTTTAAAAAGGAACGGCAAAACAGTGTTGCACGGTGAAAAACTTACCTGTTTCTTGAAATATCCGATTGCATATTCATCTGCATATGTGAGGAAGTTCAGGATGTCATGTTTTATATGAAATTCTTTCAAATGATTCATCAGGTGTGTTCCGTAGCCCTATGTGGAAGGAAGTTAGTATGTAGACAAATATATTAGGTTCTGAAGAAAAAATAAGTCCTACAAATTCATCAAGAAATACCGGTAAGTTTAGGAATTTGTACTTTGATATATTTTACCAATATAATACTAACACAATTTCTTGCATTTCTGGACGTTGAAATGAGTTACAAAGCCAAAACATTCAAAATCCTTAAACTGAGATATAATCATTACTTAGAAATACAAGTTTCTGGTTCTTTGAGAAATAACACACGAAGGCTATAAGCTTCAAGTTCAACACTAAAGTTACTTGCTGAATATTAATAAAGTCTTAGGAGTAAATACAGATTATGAATTTCTGCTTATCCTCAAAGTATTTGAGAACCTCAGATGAAAGGAGCAATGTAAACAAACAGTGCTAATCTTTACTGGAATGTTAACTAATCCGAGTGTTTCCTGTGTACTGCAAATCAGCAGTTCTTCAATGGCATCATCTTATACACAGGATGTCAACTAGGTCTTATCCAAACAAGGTCCGAGAAGCCCAGAATCTCTGAGAGAGCCAGAAGACATTAGGAAGTAACTAAAGCGAGTGAACAATGTTGAAAGAATGAATGATTGAAATATGAAAAACGAAACGCAATTACCAGGTTTCTCAGTGATGTATAAAACTTACAGGAAATCTATACATTTAAAATGACTGTTTTAGAACCTCATAAAAAGAGATAAAATCCAAGCATCCAGACACAAATATCTTCACATGAGTATTTTAAAACTCGGTGACACGCTTTTATAAAGAACTCAAATGCGCTCACAGGTATGATCTCATGAAACTGTAGTACCTCAAGGGAGAGGGACCTCTAGAAGCCATCTGGTCTAGTTCTCTATCCCATGTGAGGCTGGAAGTCTACCTCTTCTGGAAATTATTCTCCTACTGATGTTACCCAAGGACATTTTAGCTTTTCCCAAACAAATCACATCGCTGACACACTGTGAGTACAAATAAAACTCAAATAAAAGGATGAATGAAATCCCTCTCTTCTTGAGGACAAGAGAGTTATGTGGGAAAGATAAACATATAAACACATAATGAGTGCACAGAGCTGCACTGTTCAATATGGCAGCTACTAGCCACAAGTGGCTTCTGAGCAACTGAAACGTGCCCAGTCCAAGCTGAGATGCACCGGAGTGTAAAAGACACATCAGGAAAAAAATTCTTATTAATAACAATTTACACTTATTATATGTTAAAATGACAATATTGTGGACATAGCCAGTTAAATGGAAAATATGAAAATGAGTTTCACCTGTTTAATTTTACTTTTTTTTAAAGATAATTTATTGTTAAATGAAGAAGTCACAAAATGGAGGGGGACAGAGGTCAAAGATAAATTTATAATTATACTTTTTAAAAATACAGACACTAGAGCTCCAGCTGGTTTGGCTCCGTGGATAGAGCGTTGACCTGAGGACCGAAGGGTTCGATTCCCGTCAAAGGCACATGCTCAGGTTCCAGGCTCCTCCACGACCCAGGCCCAGATCAGGGTGTGTGCAGGAGGCAACCAATTGATGTGTTTCTCTCACATCAATATTTCTTTTTGTCTTTTCCTCTCCCTTCCACTCTCTCTAAAAATCAATGAAAAAATATCCTCAGGTGAGGATTTAATAAAAATAAACATATAGACACTAGAAATTTTAAAATTACATGTGTGGCCTACATTTGAAGTTCACAATATATTTCTTTTGCGCAGCATTGATACTGAGTGATATATCTGTACCTGTAACAGAGAAAAAGGCTATAAGATCATTAAGGGGGAGAAGGAAGAGAGTACAGAAGGTAAGAATATGTGTGAGCTAGGCCTTAAAAGAGTTATATCGTATGGAAAACAAGGTAAGGCAATAGATTGGCAATATAAATGTAAGGAAAAATAAACCTATACAAAAGATAAAGAAAAGTGGGTTTACAACCTAGGGGTACAAAGAAGCTTCTTTAAAAAAACATAAAATGCAAAAGCATAAAAGAAAGGACTAATTTACTAAGTAGACTACTTCAAATTTTAAAACCTTAAAGATATCCTAAGATATCCTAAACAAAAGACAAGTGACGAATTTGGAAGGGTATAATTGTAACATATATTATAAAGATTTAATATCAAAAATACATAAATATCTTCTATAGGATCAATACCAGAAAAAGAGAGACAGCCTTAAAAATATTGTCAGAGGAAAGGAATAAGCCATAAATATTACTGACAAATATAAAAATGATATATGATCTCAATAGTAATCATAGCACTCCATCAGGAGAAGCAATATTTCAAAAATAGTATGAAAATTTCTTTTTTCTTTTTAATCCTCACCTGTTTTCATTGATTTTTTAGAGAGAGAAAGAGGAGAAAGAGAGATGCTTCGATCAACTGCCTCCCACATGTGCCCCAAACGGGGATCAAACCTGCAACCTTTTGGTGTATGGGATGACACTCCATCCACCTGAGGCACCCAGCCAGGGCAGGATACTCAAATATCTTTACAGCTCATGGTACCTAGTGTCAGTAATAATAGGGGGACATGGTACTCTCAACACCACTGGTGAAAATGTAAATTGGTAAACCCATTGAAAAGGGCAACCTGGGAATAATTTTTTAATTTAGAGAAGCCACATTCATTCATGCAGTAATTCTACTTTTCAGTGTCCAGAAAAACATTTACAAACAGAGCATAAATGTTGTCAGTAGGGAAATGATTACATAAATTACAATGCATCCACATTATGAAATATAAAATAGCTCCCTATCTGTACTGTTCAATGGAAATCTCTGCAATGATGGAATAGCTCTTTATCTATATGGTAGCCATTAGTCACACTGTGGCTATTGAGTACTTGAGTGACCAAAAAACTGAATTTTACATTTTATTTCATTTTAATTGAACTAAATATAAATTTAAATAACTATATATATGCAATGAATTTGAAGGATCTCTAAGACATAATGGGAAGTATTTTTTAGGTATGTACAGTATGAATTCTATTTACAATGACTACAGAACACACAGTCACCTATTACATAGAGGTACATTCCCAAGCACGTAAATCAGTAGAGAAGCAACTGGAAGGATGCTCACCAAGATGACAATAGTGGGGCGGCAGGGACTTGAAGGGAGAGTGGTATTTGTTTATCTGAAAATGTATTTGTATATGAGCTGTCTAATTTTAAATTATTTCTAAAGAAAAATTTTAAAACTGGTGAAAAGAGAAGGATTGACTACTTGGAGGGAACTGCCTGTGCATATATATATAGTAATATCTAGAGATTAGTAGAAAATATGTTTTCTGATGAAATTCACTTTAACATAGATGTGTTTGATGGAAGAAAGCTAGGCTTTTGTTGTATATACCATCTATCTTGTAAGGAATTAAAAGAACTATAAATTTCCCCCTTTCACCCACAATCCAATGATTTGCCTAAGAACAACAATATTTTTTCTTTTGTAAACAGCTTCACAAAACCTACCTAAGATATGTTTCCTCAGTGGTCACCTCTCCAAAGAAATTTTCCATAGTCCAAGTTGCTTGGGAGTATGGGCTGTGTCTTTTAACTTGAATCCTCTCTGTGTCTAGCACTGGGACTGGCATTAGTGGTAGCTCAAAGATCTCTTTGGTTAAAGAGGCATTGCCAACATTATGCTATTAGAAGCAAATGTTTAGATTTCCACCCCAGAACTATTTCCCTTGTTTGTATGCCTTTATTTTGAATTGCCACCAAAAGGATTTTTTTCCAAATCTGCCTGGTAACTTCAGTGCTTATTTAAATATTTATTATAGTAAACAAGTGTTAGGTATGTAACTTTCCAGTTGCATGTCATATCAAATCCAAATAATTCTTAGTTGAGGAGACAGTCTCAAGCCAGGTGAGGAACTTCTCAAATATTATCTTGTGTGTGCTTTGAGCAAGGTAAATTCACATGCAAATCCCACTTCAAGCACTCGCAGGAATTTGGTGGTAAGCAATAATACTCCAAAATGAGTGGACACAAATTCTAAAGTATCATTTAGCCAAGATTTTTAATGTATTAAAGAAACATTTAAAACCACTTATGAACCCTCTGTTTTCACAAATGGGTGTTACCAAGCACTGGCTTCTACCAAACTCATCCATTCTATCCAGTTTTAAGAGGATAATCTTTTTTTCCCCCCCTAAAACTACCGTTATAAGTCACAAAAAGTGATTTTTTTTTCTAGTTCTTCCTACTGAGTTTGTGATGTTTGGCCACCTTCCTTCAAGTCTTTAGAAAATTACATGGTTTGAGGGGAAAAAATAAAGTGCCCTTCTGGAAAGTAATAAGACAAAGCATCCAATTCATATTAAATACCTTTAGTTTCCCTCTGGTATCCCTAAAAGTGTCCAAGTCAACCTTAATCAACCTTTCCAAACAAGGTGGTTGGTGTAGCTTTCTTTGAAAACAAAAATTATGCAATCTTTTTTTCTGAAATTATAAACCAGGGACTTATTTGCCAGCTCCTCTCCCTACAAAAAGCCAAACAAAAATTTCTTTTTAAGTAAGTTCCTAAACTCTGGACATTTGGAATTGTTTCTCACTTTGGCTAGAGGAAAATTTAAAAAAAAAAAAAAAAAAGTAATCGAAACAACAACAGCACCATCTAAAGACACACAGTCAGAACCTCTTGAAAAAGAACTAGACATCAATTTCAAGCAAATTTGAGCCCTCACTTTTCCGGTCAGAATGACAAATATAAGACTAATGAATTTTGCCCTTTGATGCTTAGTACTCTGAGCCAAAAGCAAAAAGCCCCATTTGTGCTTTGTGAGTATAAATAACCTCAGTGGCTATAATTGGCACTGTGAGCAGAGTAAGGCTGTTAATGGAAGCAAAGGTACCCACAGTACTAGCTGTAGCCTTCAAGCAGAGAATGATTGCTTCTCGAGACTTATTCTTGTTTTCTACCAATGGCGTTGCTTCTTTGTAGCTGCACGAGCAGCAATGCTTAGACCTGCACTGTCCAATACGGGAACCACGGGCCACATGTACCCCGGCAGCATCGGAAATGTGGCTATAGTTCGAGCCGAGACAATCTGTAAGTGTAAAATACACACTTGATCTCAGAGACTTAGTAAAAAACAAAGCACGAAGACTGTCTCATCATTCTTCATAGCATTGAGTACCTTTGCAATGACAATACTTTGGATATACTGGGTCAGATGAAATATATTTTAAAAATGAATTCTGCTTTCTTTTTAATGTGGCTGCTAGAATACGTAAAATCGCATGTATGCCTCACATTTGCCCGGCACACTGTATTTCATTGGACAACACTGCCTCAGACGTTGGCTGATTTTTCTCAGCAGCCAGCTAATCCTGAGCTGCTTATCTTTCCACCACCCGCCATACATTTGCATGATATTCTCTAGGGCTCCCCAAATACCAAATGAATAATCTTCTAAAGACACATTTCCTGCCTCCATTTCCCTAAGGGCAGCAGAACAGAACACAATCTAACCCAGATCAGAGCTCTTACTGCCCATTGAGAGTCTAGTTTATTCCAGTCAGGCTGTGATACCAACCGTGATATCAATAAAACAGCCAGAGTTCCTGGGGAGAAAGGGACGTAGGCCAAGAATAATCAGGAAAGTAAATTAGTCACACACACCACCCCCTAAAAACACTACATTCCAAACCCAGCATGAATACTTCTGAAACGTAGCCATAAATTTCAAAATTTTTCACAGCTTCCCTTATGGAATTTCTTTAGTTCCTGCCACCGGTGAGGGACAAAGTCATAAGAAATCTTCCTGAAGTGTAAGCCACCTAGATCATCTTCCTAATCCACATCACACCATGTCCTTGCTGATGGTTCCCTGTCTCTAGTTGTGTGTGTGTGTGTGTGTGTGTGTGTGTGTGTGTGTGTGTGAGAGAGAGAGAGAGAGAGAGAGAGAGAGAATCCATGAGTAAATTAACAATGAACACTATGATTTATTTTCAATCATCCTTCACTTGCCACAGACTATACCTGAGTTTGGGGCTGTGCAGTGTCCCTGTACTTTGTTCCAAGGTCCAACAGAGCCTTGGTAGAAGCACACCTGTTGGTATGTGGAACATTTATTCTCCTCAGGCACAAACACATTTAAGAGGATGCTTCTCAGAGAGTCCTGAACTCCACTTTGAACCTTCTCAGGACATGGCCCAGAGCCCTTCCCAATCTCTGCAGCTTTAGTTAAGAAATATCACATTCTGCCCTAACCAGTTTGACTCAGTGGATAAAGCGTTAGCCTGCAGACTGAAGGGGACCGAGTTCGATTCCAGTCAAGGGCATATGCCCGGGTTGCAGGCTCAATCCCCAGTAGGGGGCCACAAGAGGCAGCCAATCAATGATTCTCTCTCTTCATTGATGTTTCTATCTCTCCCTTCCTCTCTAAAATCAATAAAAATATATTTTTAAAAAAATATCACATTCTGCTTTTCTTCTAAGACCTTGAGTTACCCTTACCTTGACTTGCTCATTTGACGTTACAGCACAGAAAACAATCTCCGTGAATCCTTGGGATGGAAACATACGGAAACAGATACCACCAATAACACGGCCATCTTTAATTAAAGCAAGGGTTTTGTGTTTCCTGGAAAAATAAGATTATATCAAAGTTTTACCTATCTTGGTTATATAAATATACTTTTGAGGGGGTGTTCCTTATTTACCAACCAGGAAGGAGTGGGCAGTGTTTTTCTTGCATTTCTACAGAAACCTCCTTTATCTAGTCACTATCTCACCAGACCATTCTTTAATGTGGACTTTTAGAGCAAGCTTCTCTGTACACGTCTTCATCAGAGATTCCACCAGAACAAAATGCCAGCCACTTAAGAATGCTCTGAGGTTTACAAATAAAAAACAGAGTACATGTTCCAGTACAGGAACAGGGGTACCCCCAATGCCAAGGGGTCCAGGGTTGGGGGCTAGGGAGAGAGTACAAAGTCATGGAAAAGTGGCATATGTTTCTGAACATTAGTCTTACTCAGAAATATTATGGAAACATTATGGAAAAGAATACAAAAGCCACATGTACAACTTGCCAAACCTTGCATCATAGAACCCTGTCTGACCTCTTTTCTGTCTAAAATGTCACTCTAATTGTCATATGCATAAATCACAGTCCCCATAGGCTATTGGGCTATATATATTAAAATACATTCAATTAGGGAAGTTTAGGTGTTGGGGGTTTTTTGAAGTTTTTTTTTTAAAGAAATGAATTTTCAAAGTAAACTTGTCTGATAACCCAATAATTTTCCCAGACCCAGGCAACCATGGTACCTAGTTAAGGCACCAAAATCAAGAATGTTTTGACTATTAAAAAAGTGGGGCATCTTCTTAGTGTTTATATTCTTTCATTGCTACAATGAATGAAGCATAGGATAGTCAGCAGCCACTTAAAACACAAAGCTTCATGATTATTAACAAAAAAGTTTGTGAATTGTTGAAAAATTAATTTTAATGCCTTAGACAAGGCAATTAATTTAAGGGATCCCTGTATCCACAGTGTGACAAGAGGCAGCAGGATTCAGTGGTTGCCTATGGCTGACTTTCACTTTCTGAGTAGTTCCTCTTTCATTTAAAAAGGTAATAAGAAGGAAGAGCAAAGCACCACTTACGGGTCAAAGACAAGCCGTGTGATGTACTCTTTGGGCATTCGGGGCAGCTGATGGGAGAACACGTTCTGTAGACCCACCAGCCACATCAGGATCTTCTTGTTGGGTTTCTGGTTCAGGGAATTGCCGACCACGTGAAACTCAATCACACCCCTGCGCTCCTCCATCCTGGCTGCCTCATCCCTGGCCGAATGTGCTGACAGAAGATTGTTCTGGGGTGCAGGAGACAGGAAAAAATTACACAGAGCTCTTCTCTGAAGAGAGTGGAGACAGGACAACATTTATGCTTTAAATTTTTCAAGATAGAAAGTCGAGGGAGGAGAAGTGACTTGAACTGTGTGAGATTATGAGTAAGTTTCCCTGTGATGTGATATTCATCCAGAGGAAATCACCTCTCCAACCTGCCTTTCCTGCCCTTCCCTACCCTGACCACCAAGTTAAAAGCAAACTAGGCTAGCACAGCACGCTAATTCTCAGTGATTCCATCCCCATTTTGGACAGCTAGAGTGGCGAGGAGAGCAGAAGAGGTCTACCAGCTGGCTGCCAGGTTTACCCCGCTGACCTCTGGTCCAACCATCACTGCAGGGTCCGTGATGGTAGACATGACCTCGTGGATTAATTCCATTGGAATATCCCCCATAACTCTGGGTTTCTTGGCCTCCTCCAAAACATGAGAGTCATTCATTTTCCTCTTTTCTCCTGTGATGACCAAAATAAAAGGGGAAACAATGGGTTATTTTAAACACAAAGTAGATAACATGTTGACTAATCCAACCAATTTTCTAATAACACTAATAGGTATGAAAGTCAAATCTCCATTTACCCAGAGAAGAGGTGGCAGTGGAAGGTGGAAAAAGGAGGGAGAAGGTCACAATATCTGCCAACGATAGATCCATTCTGAACACTTTCTATTTTCTATGATAATTTTTAACTTGATACAGGAGTTATTAAAGCATTCATTTCTTCATTTGTAAATGCAAGGAGTTACTCCAGTTATCATTCATTATTAGTCTCTAATTTAGTCCCTTTGTGGTCAGAGAACATACATAATCCATGTAATAACAAAATGGCAACAATTTTTGAAACTTGCTTTATGGCCTAAAACATGACCCATTATTTATAAACGCATAGTGTCTTCTTGGAATAAATGTGTATTTTCCAATTTTTAGAGCAATGATCTCTATATGTCCATTAGATTAAGTTTGTTGATCATGTCTTCAGGACTGCTATATTGTTACTGATAGTTTTGTCTGCTTGATCTATGAATTATTCAGACATGTCTGTTTTCAACTATTAGTTGATTTATTTCTCCTTGTAATTCTGTTAATTCTCTCATATATGTATACATATATATATATATATTTGTATACATATAAATATATATATTTGTATATATGTGTGTATGTATATTATGTCTGTATATATTTGAATTATATGCTAGTGAAATGGTGTGTTGTTTTTTGGGTTTTTTTGGCTGGTGAATTTAATTTTTTCATTCTTTATCTCTCACGATGCTTTTTTGCCTTAAAATGACGGCTGGCAAAGTGAGCAGGGCCATTATCAACGTGTCACATGCTGGGAAAGGCCAGGCAAAGACAAGAAAAACTTTCTCCCATTTTCCTTACTAGAGTGTATGGTGTCTTTTTGTCTTTTTCTACTATTATGTGTGGGGGTTTTTTCCTTATTTTTTTCTGTCATAGCATGTACTTATTTTTACATACAAATTAAAATTTTCCTGTGATGTAATATTCATCAGTATTAACATGTTTTTAAAATGTATATGGTCTAATCTAACTGATTCTTCAGGAGTGAATCCCACGAAGACGTCTCCATATAGTCAGCTCCCTATCTTTAGTTAAAAAGGAAAAGAGCAACGTCGAGCATCTTGTCCAAAGGAGCTCAACCACCAACCAGGCAACACACAGAATAAGTGACCTATTATAATAAATGATTATAGTTTTGTTTTAAGGCTCTGCATTTTGGGTTGATTTGTTACACAGCAATAACTACCCAATACAGCTCAAAGTCATTTCCAGCCATCAAAATCCTGGCCATGAACAATCTGTGGTTGGTCTAAGTCTACCTCTGGAACTTCTCATATTACAAAAGAACTTCTAGGGCAAATCACAGCCCTCTACTGTGCCCCCTATGTGCCTACCTGGGTTTGCCTCAAGCCCAGACGAGCCTTTGCCGGAAGGACTGCTGCTCCCACCATTCGGCTGCTCAAGGGAAGATGAGTTTGAAGAGTATGAAATCGTCCCAGCCACAGGAGGTGGGTTGATGACTGCCAAGAAAAGAAAAAGAAGGTATTAGATGACTCTTTTCTTGGGCAATGAGGAACCAAGTGCACGTGAGACCACCCCATTCCTGCCCAACACCACAAAGAAGTCATCTTTAAAATAAAAGAAATAGGGTCAATGTGAGCATGATAATGAAGATAGTAATGGATTATAACCCACTGAAGAGAAGAGAAATATCTGAGTCCATATTGATAAAATCCTAAATGAACAGACAAATAAATAAATGGGGAGAAAGTAAAGCTCTTCCTTACAGAAGAATGCCAACAAATAAATAAGGAAGGAATGATGGCAGCCAGCATATAATAATTGATTCAGGGACAATCATCTGTGCAGGCTAACCCTGATGAGTACAATTCTGATATGACGGGACAGTTTCTAAGTATCTCCCCACAAAAGTACTTTTTTTATTACAAAAGAAAAATGGTAGCATTGCAGTGAAGAAACCTTGTAAATACCACCTACAAACTTTAATGCCAACAATAATGGGAGAGGCCAACATTATGCACCTCCTGATATGATGCAAAATTGCCATAAACCACATCATTGAGATAAGAGGCAAAAATGGAAAATAGCCTATAGATTAAATAATAAGGTGTAACCTTGCATCAAGGTTAAAGTTCCTTACTTTGATAACTATACCCGTTAAGTAAGAGAATGGCCTTGTTCTTGGAAGATACCCACTGAAGTCAGTAAGAAGGCATGATGTTTGCAAGAAAATCATAGATAGGTAGATGGGTAGGTAGGTAGGTAGATAGATAGACAGACAGACATATAGATAGATACAGGGATATTTACAGAAACAAGCAGAGCCGAAACCGGTTTGGCTCAGTGGATAGAGCGTCGGCCTGCGGACTGAAAGGTCCCAGGTTCGATTCCGGTCAAGGGCATGTACCTGGGTTGCGGGCACATCCCCAGTAGGAGATGTGCAAGAGGCAGCTGATCGATGTTTCTCTCTCATCGATGTTTCTGACTCTCTATCTCTCTCTCTTCCTCTCTGTAAAAATTCAATAAAGTATATTTAAAAAAAAAATGTTTAAAAAAAAAAAAGAAACAAGCAGAGACAGCGAGAGAGAGAGAAGAGAAGAGAAGAGAAGAGAAGAGAAGAGAAGAGAAGAGAAGAGAAGAGAAGAGAAGAGAAAGCAAATGTGGCAAAATTTTAACCATCAATGAATCTAGGCAAAGTATACACAATATACAAAATTTTTATTCTATTCTTTTAACTTTTCTGTACTTTTGAGACTATTTCCAAACAAAACCTTATTTTTAAAGCCTTTGTAAGGAATAGGATGTTGCTCTGCTGACTGGCTGCTGATGAGGGATACAGACATTTTCAGTGACTCTGATCACATATAGGACCGAGCAGGGCAGTGCAGACAGATGTCCAGAGAGAGTGTTCATCTAAGTTTCAAGGCAGCCACAGTTCGGTGTGCAGAGTACATCCCCAGCAGCCAAGACGGTGATGGAATAAGTAACCCAAGCAACAGAGAGACACCGGTCCACAGCACTCTCAACTGAACAGCAGTCCGCATGCAAAGACTCAGAATATACTGAAGTGCCGGGCTACATGGTGTTCCTTCCAGTCTACAGGCCCCCTGACTTGCAAAGTACACTGGAGTGGTGCTACACAAAGAGGAAGCTCTGATGAGTCTGCAGACATCTGAGTACCTTGCAAACCTTCAGAGCCATCATTATGAATGGCATTTATCACACTTGCATCGATGTGCAGACGTGCCAATTAAGTCGATGACTGCACTCTTCTTTCCCCAAAGAGAACACACGGCAATTAAAGCAGAACAGGAGAAGACAGCCTGTCTCTGACGGCTCCGGGTAATGCTGGAGAGTACAATCCAGCTGTACTCTTAACTGGGTTACAACCTTAGCCACAGAAATAGACACGTAATTCCCAGAGGGATAGAGACAACCTCTGCCTTTCCCATCCTGTGCTACGATAGATAATTTGCTGGAAATGGAACAGACCAGGTAGTGTTGTGAGCAGGCAAGGGTCAGGGGGACTTTTGAGCAGGGAGGGCCTCTCCGGAAGACCCTCCACAAAAGAGCCAAGTTGACCCTGTTGAATAGCTTTGGTGTCTCCCTGCCTGAAGGAGGAAACTGTTCTTCACTCATTCCTTCCGCAAGCATTGGCCTGCACATTTGCAACGCACAGCCAAGTAGCGGGATGTAGTGGTCAGAGCCCTGGCTGGTAATGCAGTCTGGTGTTTAGGAATTAGCCAGACCCGAGGGGCAAAACCCAGTTCTATCACTTCACGAGATCTGACCTTGGGCAACGCTCATGTATATAAAGGGGACAATAATAGCAACTTCCCAGGCTTTGTGCTAAGGCTTAAAGCAAACTTCACAGGCAAGCACTTAATGGAAATATTGGTTGTTATTAGTATTATTGTGGCAAACCTGGGTCTCTGACCATCCAGGGTCACGCTCATAGAAAAGACCTACAGGAAAAAAGTGGGCCTCGGAGAGCATGAGGTAAGCATGTATGAGCATGTACGACACCGTTATTCTCAAATATTGCTGCACATCAGAGCTGTTAAAATGTCCAGGCCACACCCTAGGCAAATTACACTGCACACTCTTGGGAAGGGACTCAGAAGTTAGAATTATTTTAAATCACCATGGGTGATGCCTTGTGCAGCCAAGTTTGAGACCCAAGGATAGGATATACTCAAGGCTCGGTGAAAGTGGGGAAGAAGGGAGATCCAGTCCGGGCTAGAAGGCACAGGAAAATGAGGAAGGGGTTTGTGGAAAGAAGCCATTTGCAAGCTAGCAGAGAGCAAGACAGATAAAGTGGACAGCACAGGGCAATCCCGAGTCCATGCCCAGTCACCACAGAGAACACACTCGGGAAATGCAGGTCTGAAGGGAGCATGTCATAGGCACAGATAGACCCCAAAGCCCTACAGGTTTTGGACCAGAGAAAGATGAGATCACATTCTATGACTTAAGGTTTAAAAAAAAAAAAAAAAAAGATGTTTTTGGTAACAAGAATGCAAACAGGACGGGTTTGACCCAAAACAAAATACCTCATTCTTTAAGTATTCTGCTTTGAATTTAAATATATTTATACTCAAACTTGGGCTCTAGATGAAAAACACACACACACATACACTTTTAACCACCTTCTCAAATATGTGAATCTGAGTAAAAGAAGCCAGACTCAAAAAGTCATGTGCTATGTGAATGACCTTCTAGAAAAGACCCCCCAAAAAAAACTATAGGAAAAGAAAAATCTGTGGTAGCCAGTGCTGGGGGTAGGGCAATGAATGGACTACTTAGAGTACAGCAGAATTTTCTGGGTGATGTAATGGTCTATATCCTGATGATCACACAACGATATGTATTTGTCAAAACTCACAGAACCATTTACTAAAAAGGGTGACTTAATTATTTATTTACCTTTTTTTTTTTTAATCCTCACCCAAGGACATGCTTAGAGAGAGGAACAGGGTGCGAGAGGAGAGAGAGAGAGAGAGAGAGAGAGAGAGAGAGAGAGAGATCTCCATGAGAGAGAAATATCCATCAGTTGCCTTTCGTAGGTGCCCTGACCAAGGATCGAACCTGCAACCAAGGACTGTGCCCTGATTGGGAATCAGACTGGCAATCTTTGGGTGCCCAGGATGACACTCAACCCAACTGAGCCACTCGGCTGGGCAAAAAAAGGTGGCTTTTATTGTATGTAGAATTATTTTAGGAAAAAAAAAACAGCAAGAGTAAAATTAACTTTCCTGGAAGCGATATTCACCAGTCCCCACACTACACATTGAGCTAGAGCTGCTAAAATCTCTAACATCAAAATCCTGCATTCTGCCTTTCCCCATGGCCACATATCAGTGACTGCTTTGGCATCTCCTGCCAACCTTCTCCGAATCCTCCTAGTATCGAAGGCAGGAATTCAGATCCTCTCTCCGGAATCAGCCTGACTCTACAAGTCACATGTCTTCCATCCTCACAAAATGCCAGGTGATGCCACTGGCTGACCCAAGGCAATGACAAGATGTCCTGGCCCCACTGGGAAGTTCTTCATGTCCTGAGACTCAAGACGGCTGTCTTCCACTCATCCTGACAGCAACTCGATACACAAAGCAGACATCATGGATTCAGAAACTAGGCTGAAACTTGATTCCTGGGCATATCAGGCCGTTGACGGAGGCTATGTGTGTCTTTAAAAAGAGCCAGCAGTGCCCTACAGGGCCAAGCTGCCTGGTATTTTACACACACACACACACACACACACACACACACACACACCCGCCCCATAAAACTGTAATGTGCAAGCTAAGCAAACCCAGTAGTAGGAGCAGTAGTTGTTTTCACTGATTTGCACCTGCTCTCCTCATTAATAGAGATGCAGATGCAAAATCTGCTGGCTCCCGTCTTCAATTTCTTGATTAAAAACACAAATAAATGCAGAGTGAGCTGAAAGTAACACTTCCTGGTTGTTCTCTGAATGCTGAAAAGAAAAAACAAAATTTTTTTTTTTTACCTGTTTGGATCCCTAGCTGGCTGGTTCTGGAAGAGGCCGGAAAGTCCTGATCCCAGATAGGAGAGTTTTGACTGTAAACTTCTTCTTCTAACATGGACAGAAACCTAGACACAAGAGTAAAAACAATAGTAAAATCAAAAACAAATATACTGCCAGAGGGACCGAAGCTCTAACCCTCTATGGCAATCACCTGGACATCAGCACCGCACAATCAGCTCAGAGATACGCTAGGAAATTACACCTCAAATGATGATTATTAGTTGGACGGTGCGGGCATATTTAAACACCGAAATCCATTTCTACAGATTTATTTTCTTGGACTCTGTGTAGATTCTCAGCAAGGCCTCGGTCCCGCAGGCAGCTGTCATTATCAGTCAAAACTGTAACAAAAGTTGCTACCATTTATCGAGTGCTTGCTATGTGCCTGCACTGTTCTAACTTCTTGAATCCTCACTGTCTAAAATACTTTACTTTTATTTATCCCACACACACATATAGCTCTTACTCTGACTCACCTAATTCTCATAACCTTACAGATGAAAAAACTTACAGCAGAGGGAGGTTAAATCACTGGTACAAAGTCCCACAACTAGTAAATTCAGGACCAAGAGTGAATCAGTGATTAATTACTAGATTATACTTCCTGTCATGGTATAAACCAGTGATCGGCAAACTCATTAGTCAACAGAGCCAATATCAACAGTACAACGATTGAAATTTCTTTTGAGAGCCATATTTTTTAAACTTAAACTATATAGGGAGGTACATTGTTATTAACTTAATTAGGGTACTCCTAAGGCTTAGGAAGAGCCACACTCAAGGGGCCAAAGAGCCGCATGTGACTCGAGAGCCGCAGTTTGCCGACCACGGGAAACCAAATGGATCTCAAGTTTTGGGGGCCCACAGAAATTACCTGGAGACCTTGTCTGAAACACAGCTACCCAAACCCCACCTAGACTTACTGAATCCGAGACGGTGAGAAGGGGCCTCGGGGACTACATTCTGCTTAAGTACCTTAGACAATTCTTATGTACATCAACACTGAGGAACTGCAGTTAAAATACCAACACAAATCTACACGTCTGGTCCTGGAACGTCCTCCTGCAGGCCACTTTTAAAGCACATGAATTCTAGTGGAAGAACATAGAATACTGGCTGAGAGCTTGGGTTCCAGACTCCATTTACAAAGCTCACCACTTACTATTTGTAGGATCTTGAGACAAGTTCTTAACTCTCATCTTTCCTAGTTTTCTCTTTTATAAAATGGAAATATCAACAATAATTCCTGCATACGGTGGTCATGAGGGATAAGCTAAAGTTTATGCCTAAAATGGTATCTAACCCCTAGTAAGTGCTCCATTCATTCAACAAATATCGATTGCCCCCTTCTATGTGCCAGGCACTGGGTTAGGTGCTGGAAGGACAGGGTAAATGAGACAACCATGTGCCCTCATGAAGTGTAATGGTGTAATTAAGGTTAGCTAGTATAAGCCATCTGTATCCCTCTGCTGAAATTGTAAAATCCAAAAGCCCTTAAAAGAGATTTTCCATGACCCATTTGGCAACAAAATCTGACCTTAACATAAGTTAGACTATTTATAGTCTTTATAATTATAAATGATTTAATTTGAGGGAATTAACCTCAGCCCTAGAGCTGTGGCATACAGCGCATGTGTTATATTCATTACCTTTATAAAATGTTTAAACTTTTGCATTGTAAAACGTATCTAGTACTACGATTTTAGATAACTGATCAAAGACCTGTTCTGGTCATCATCATCATCATCATCACTATAACTAAAAGTACCAGTATTCTTCGCATGTATCAATGCCTGCAAGATTTTAGACGGTTTCAGGAGAGAGGGAGGTTGGTTTCTTGGAAGTGAAAACAAGATAGGAAAAGGTCCAGGGGGGAGGGGAAGGGGAGGATGGGAAGGAGTGTCTTCTGACTTGCTGCTCATAGAAGATTTACAAACAAGGCACCATTTGAGTGAATACCTAGCCTCACTCGATGGTGTAATTCATGAGTCACTTCTCCTTGCTAAGCAAGCCACCAGGAAGGCACGTTTTAAAACACTTTAGTATATTTCTTACCAAACACATTAAGACAGACAGCAACAGGAGCTAAATTCCTTACTAAGATCACTTGTGGTCTCCCAGAGGAGAGCAAGTTACTGATTATTTTCCCCTTTTCCTAAGCAGACCTGCCTTCCCCTTACACAACCCTCAAGCTTTCCCAACTGCCCTGTCACAGAAGTAAATTTCCTTTTCTTTTCTAGGCTCCTTCTTTGTTCAGTAATTATATGATCAGCACACTCTTCACAAAGCTGGGCACAGACTCACCACGGAAAAATGCCATTAACTTAGGAAAATAATTATAGGTATGTTACATATGTATACACATGTGTAGTTATTTCATTATAATAAAAAACAGTCTCGTATAATGACATAGGAAAGTGCTTGTTTTATAAACACAGGAACACAAAATTGCATGGAGAGTAAAAGAACACAATACATGGAGAATATATAGAAATATCTAAAAGCCCTGAAGATAGGGCTGTGGCTCATGTTTTGCTTCTTAACCAAATTTTCATCAATATCGCTTTTAGAATGAAATATAGATACTAAACCTTTTTGACAACAACCTTGTAAGCAGGTCGATGGGGGGGAAAGGCACAAGTTAAAGCCAAGTGGAAGAAAGGGCAGCATATGAAGAGGAGGCAGGCAAGAATGAAGACCCTGAAAAATGCCTCTGAGAATCCCGTGACCGCCCTGGGTGGTGTGGAGGAGCTGCAGCTCTCACTTGGCATCGGTGCCCAAGACTCAACCAGCACCTCAGGCTTCAACATATGTGTGATTCTGCTGCCAAACCTGTAGGTATAAATGCCTAACAGCCTCAAATGTTGTCCTAGCCCGTGAATAGAGATTTAAAAGGAGAAGAGGGTGGTAGTTTTACCCTACCATTAGTAAAAGAAAAGAGAAAGCAGCATTGATTAGCTCCATAGCCCGAGCATGCCAGAACTATGGGCTGAAGCAACAAAACACCCTATAATTAGCAAATATCTGCAAGAAGCGAAATGCATTTGCTATGGGGGGAAAATTGTTACTCAGCAAGGTAATTAAAATTTCTCTTTAAGCACCATCAAGTGGGGGGGCGGGGCGGTCCTCTTTGTCCCTTGGCTTAGAGACCGAATGACAACTATAATCTGAAGACATAAAATGCTGCTTCTGTGGCAAATGTAACAGAGACATTGGTAGGACAATTGCTTTAAGCTCTAAGGAGAGGCTCTTAGACTAGTTAAAAGGCAGCCCCTGACAGAGATGAGCATGCCCAGAGTTCATAAACCACTGAGGGGCAACATCCACTGCAGATTAAGTGCTTCTGAATCTTCCCCTCTGGAGGAAGCCAAATTGTTCATGTCATGCCTCATTCTCAGCTGCCGGTTTACTCAAAAAAAAAAAAAAAAGGACTGAAAATCAGGATGCTAGGAGCTACTGCGAATATTGGATGCTCAGCAAAATCTCATCAGACTCACCCATGACATCCTTTACCTAGGGCTTAGGAATGGTCTTAAGCAACAAAAGAATTTCCCATCAATTTCTACCTGAAAACCATTTTTGTTGTTGTGTTGGACCTAACTTATTGTTTAAAATGATCTTTCCTAAGACACAAACTGGGTAATCCAGTAATAGTAACTTAATAATAAAAAAACCCAGTTTCGCAACTTTGGTCAAACTCTACACCAGCAGTTCTCAATAGTGTGGAGAAGGAAGGCTCTATTATACCTAGAAAGCCTTTGCACATGATAACTTCTACCCCTCCCCTCCCTCCAAGCGCTGCTCTAGGCAGACCGACACCCACAGAATGAACCGTCTGCTCCTGTCTTGCTGTCATCGCTCCATGGCAAGTCCTCCGCTGCACACCCAGCCCTTCCCACCAGCAGCCAGTCTCTGAGCTGAAGTATTTGGTTCTCAGACTGGAAAACGCATTTCCCGGGTCTTTAACACATTGCCTTCGTTTGAAAAAAATATTTAAGTGATTATTCATATGTTGGAGCTCTGGCAGGTGCACAAGGGTATGTATATTCTACGTGACACTGAGCATGGAGGCGCAAAGAGGCCCCTCTTTTCCTGTCCAGCTCCACCCTCAGGGTCTAGTTTACAAAGAGCGAGGGGGCAGGCCCACTGACTGCAGCGGAGGCAGGAGGCATTCGGCAGTCTTAGAAAGGGTTGGGGAAGCTAGGATGGAAAAACAAAACAAAAACAAAACAGCCGCTTAAGCTCTCTTGCACCACTTCTGAGTAGATGGAAACTGCTTCTACACACTCCCCCCGCCCCCATCCCCCTCTAGCTTCCTGGCAGCTGACTTCGCAAAACAAAGCACCACCCCATTCTGTGAAGCTCAGAGACAATGACACCCAGGTGGGATGAGGTGGGGCTAATAAGAGGGCTATGGCTGCAGTCAACACAAACTCAAGCTGGTGATAGATGGACTGTGCCATCCTCAAGAGGACTCAAGGAGGGGGCTGAGGAGAGGGTCCCTTTGTCCCTCCTCCCTGGATGCTTCTCACATCATTCCTGATCTTGTTATTGATGCAGGCTTCAGGCATCTATCAGTTTCAAGCCCCCAGATGACGCGAAGACTTGCAAGAGTGCCCCCCGCCCCTTACTTTGGGAAATGGGTGAGGATTAGAGTTCGTTTCTCAAGTGGCAATTTGTCTTTTTCCTGTCTTGCTTGTTCCAGGAGCTGTCGTCTCATAACGGTGAAGACTGAGCGAAGCAGTGTTCTCCCAAACACCTGGGTGGTTTCGTATCGAGGTAGACTGTCACAGAACTGTGGTACGTTGCAATAACACAGCCACCTGTGATGAGAAGAGACAAGCACCATCAATATCTCTTAACCCCCCAGATCAACTGAGATATCCAATTATGGTTACTCTCAAACCATTCACCGAAGCAGAAGACACTGGGGCTGCAATGACAAGCAATGGTATCACCACCAGCTAATGAAACTTGCAAATAAGATTAGCTTGCCCTTATACCACCACTTGGGTCTAATTCTACGAAAACTGTTCCATTCTGTAGTACTGTGCAGTGAGCCCTACAGGCAGACAGCCTGGGATCAAATCCCTGCTTTGTCATTTAACTGGTTGCATGACTTTGGAAATTTAATTATGCTCTGAAGTCTCCATTTCCTTACCTGTAAAACGGGGACAACAACCCTACTTCACTGGGTTGTTATGAGCATTATATGAGCTCCTGTATGGAAAGTGCAATTGGAGTTTCTGACACATAAATAGCAGTTTAGATAAAAGAAGAAATTACAGGGGAAGCTTTTGTGACAGAATCAGATTTCCAATATCTAGTCCTCTGAATAAAATTTAAGGTTTCTTTAAAATGCCTACATAGCATGCAACACACCCCTCTCGAAGCTTTGGTGGGAAGATAAAGATCTTCAAGACTGTTCACAAGTCAAAGTGCAGGAAGTAATAAGCTTTCACCATCTGTTGCTTAGGTACATTTTCAATGACTCGGACTCAAGGTCAAAATCACACTGGAGGAGTGCCCAGGCCCAGAGGGGAACCAGGGGCTTTCTCCTGATCTGACCACAGTTCTGGGGTTCACTGGCTATGTAGGGCATACCCTGCGGAAAGCACATTCAGCCCAGGGAAGCTATTCAAAATCAACCCTCTTTCTTTGTGGTCTCCCAGAGCTGCAAAATCTCATTCCCAGGACCCAGCAACATGAGTGTACAGTGGGGGTCACAGAGGGCGGGCAGCCCCAGACCAGAGGAGGGTCAGAAACTTCACTGCAGATCCTTAGTCCTTGGCAGCAGATCTCAATATCCTCTTCCAGGGCAGGCCTGCTTTCTAACCATTGAAACCTAGCCACCCTGGGTGTCTTCCTGAGCTCCTTTAAAGTGAAGGGAAGACCTCGAATGTGCCCCAGCAGCTCCGGGAAGCGCCCCAGGAACTCTCAGCCCCTTACTAAAGACTGGAATATTTATTATTCATTTACTTGTGCTTACTGGCTTGTGTTGTGTGATTTTTTTCTTACTCTGTATAGCTTCATATTTCGTGTGTGCGTGTGTGTGTGTGTGTGTGTGTGTGTGTGTGTGTGGTTTTTCATCTTTGGAAAAGAGAACTTTCATTAGTGTGAGCCTGTCTGCTTATATTTAAAATTAACCTTAAAACCCTGCTATCTTTTATAATCTTCACTCAACTTTTCTGTCTTAATAATTTGTACTCAAATGCCATTCTACAATTACAGTACCAAAATGGGGATCTTAAGTGTTGTGTTGCATTTTGTCAAGTCAGAAACAGTGATCTTGGTGGGTGTAGCAGAAAAAATCATCTGTCATAAAATCCTAACATGTTATCCAGAACTTACTAGGTCATTTCATCTTCCCAGGGTGGAGGAAGAGAGCACAGATTGTTATTTTCTAGAAACATTTTTCCAATAATAAGTTTCCATTCATGTCCTTGATAATGTTTTACAGACCTCAGTTTATACATTTTAGTTTAGTTTTGCTTTGTTTTTACTTCCAAGATGGGTCTGATTTTATAAATCTGTAAAGTGCACAGTATGACAAGACAAAGAGACTGAGTCTGAGTGTGGCGTTCTGGTGGCGTTTTAATAAATGACATGGGCACCGCATGTAGTGAGATGGAAAGGAGAAAATGGGAGTTGGTGTGCCTTGTCTCTGCACACACATTCCTCCAAAGACTTCACCGGAGAAACGATTTTGCCTAAATGACTGCTTTTAGGTCTTCTCAACAGAAGTAAAAGGCAAGCTCATTCATTTTTGCATATGTATGCTATAGAGATGGCATATGTATGCTATTTACTAATTGTTCAAATAACTCAGATTTTTTTTTTTACAACATCATGATGATTTGCAACCACCTTGCTTTTTTTTAACACATGACTAGACGTGGAGAGTTTGAGGGCAGGAGACTCTACTTACTTGCTGTCTGAAAGCCCTAAGGATTTAAGTGGCCTCTCCCAGTTCACCGGAACTCACAGCTGGTTACTATTTGAGTTCAGACTAGAAGCTAGGTCTCCTATTCCCTAGTCCCGTGGTCAGCAAACCGCGGCTCGGGAGCCACATGCAGCTCTTTGGCCCCTTGAGTGTGGCTCTTCCACAAAATACCAACTTCTGCGCATGGGCCACGAAGTTTCAATTCACTGTATGTGAGCGCCCGCACGTGGTATTTTGTGGAAGAGCCACACTCAAGGAGCCAAAGAGCTGCATGTGGCTCGCGAGCCGCAGTTTGCCGAGCTACAGTTTGCCGACCACTGCCCTAGTCCACTGTTCTTTCCATGCCTCTTGATAAAGACTGTCCTAGACTTACATGCCTAATTATGAATACTCCTTAAGCATGGTGGCTGGCTATGCTTCATAGAGCAACGATTACCTAAAACTGTTTCACAAAATCAACTGAAGTTCTATCTAACTTGCCCTGCAGTCTCACGAAACATCTCCTCCCTTTCAAAAGTTCTGCACAACTCAGAATCTAAGACAAACTATTTGCCACTTTCCTTTAGCAGATTCTGTTGGTCAGATGTATTTTAATGTATCATATTTTTCTGACACTTGTATTTTCAGTTATTTCTTCTTGGAGTTATATTAGTGTACCATCATGAAATTCAGGGTATTTCAAAATTTGGCCCAGATTTTTTTTCTAAAACCACAGTGATTTCGGGGGGATATGTATAATGTATATTTGATATGTACCTATATTAATTATTCAATAGGCCTTAACATCAATATCAAATAGTTTCAACACATAATATAGTTTTCTTTTAATCAGAACAGAAAATATAAACCATTTAAGCAATTCTGTTCAATCTACACATAAATTTCTCCTGGATAAAACGTCAGGAGTTAGCTCTGTAATGACCGTAATCATTTTCTGAGCCCCGTCTTTTCCACAGAGAATCCTAGTTCACCCCATTTTCATGCTGCTGTGAGCACCAGAAGTTTTCAGCCCCTTTGTTCTAATCGCAGCAATTGCTGTAAATTATATGCTGAGCCAGCGGTACAGGTCCTAAGGCTCGCTTACACATCAAGATAAAGTCTAGTGGTGCCTGCAGCCTGTAATATTACCCATTTTTTTTAGGAGATTGGTATCAGTGAGACACCATGTCGCAGTGGTGTGTGGTTTTTTTTCAATTCCCAAGTAGTCGTGACAGTGAGGTTTACCCCGAAGCAATTCTTCTCATCATTTTCGCAGGTTCTCTACTTCCCTTTCTTTGTCAACATGGCGTGATGGTGGGGTAGCGGGGGAGGTGTTGTCTACCTTCATTTCCTTATTTATTATTAACAGAAACTCTTGGTCTACATCCTACCTAGAAATCAGCAGGTTTCAGAACTCATCGGGGCATATTCATTTCAGTCTCTCAGCGGTTCCCCTTGGTCGCTGTTGGACGCCGCTCCTCTGCCTCAGCTGTTGGCTCAGGATGCTGGGCTGGAGAGGCCCCTGCTGCTGCCTTTCTCCTTATCACCTTAGCTTCTGAAGTGATATTCCAACAAGCGCACTCATTCAGTTGTACGTGCTCTAGCTTAAGAGGTCCATGTTGGCAGGGCCTGACTGAGTTTTAGGCAACAACATGTGTGGGAGGAAATCGATGATGAGCATCTTTCCAGCACCTGTTCTGAGTGCCAGAAACTACGCACAAACCACCTCATGGAACACGCACAACACGACTGACACTTGGACAGAGGAAGCAGCTGAAGGTCAAGGAGGTGAAGTGACTGGTCTAGAGCACCCAAAACCAGGAAGAAGTGGAGCCATGATTCAAACCCATCACTCATTCCAAGCTTAACTTCTATTTGTACTACTCCTTTAGTATTCCTAAATTCTACCCATTTCTTGGTAAATCCTAAGTGCTAACAGTGTTTATATTCTGCTTTCTAAAATACTGTAATATCTCCCATGCTACTTCGCCTTTAATTCTCCTTCTTGATGAAGCAACTTTCCTCTGTTCAGAGTGGCGAATACTTTCAGGGGTTCGGCGTTGACAAACATTCAGCTTTGTCAATGGCCCACAGATGAGTTTAAAAGATATTTATGTTTTAGAAATTTATTATCTCAGCTCTTATTTTAAACAACAATTACAACAAATAGAAGAATTGTTGTTAATGTAAAATTCTGAAATGGAGGTGCAGATATGAAGATATAATTTAAAAATTGATTTTGATGAAATCTGTAATCCCTCTAAAAGTCAATAATTAGGAGAAAATACTTTGTAATTCAAACTGTATATACTGTAAAAGGGAGGAAGAAAGGGATAAGGCATATTTATCTTGAAATCAGGCCAGTTGTCAGAAAGCAAGGCTTATCTTAAATTATATCCATTCCTGCATGTCATCTGCTATTACAGAAAATAACCTGGGACAAGGGGTCTTTACAGGCTATCAAAAAGCACTCCATACTTTAAATCAGAAACACATATATGCTCCATAATACCCCCTGAAGCAAGCTTGCTGTGCCTATAAAATCTATTGCAAAAGGTATAAAAAAGGTGAATAGAATGGGTAACCCAAGTCACCTTCTTACTTTAATGAAAACAAATGTAGGTCATTCTATTTTGTATGGCCCATGTTTAAGATTTTTAAAGGCAATTTTATTATTTTGGAGATCATAAGCAATAAAAATAAATTCCCACTTTAGGAAAAAATGTGCAAAAGAATACTGGCAGAGTTTGATGCCAAAAAATAGGGAAATGATTAGGTAAATTATGGTACATCAATTCAACGGACTGTAATGTAACCAGTAAAATGTGTGAGATGATGTTAAGTGGGGAGACAAAAGGATGAGAACTCTGTATTTTCTTTCATTCTAACAAATATGAAATATTTACTTAAAGGGGCAAAGCCTGGAAGACAGTATATTTAATGATATTAGTTCTGTCATGATGCTGGGACTAGGGTGATCTTTCCTTCTTTAAAAAAAATCTTTAACTCTATTATATTCATGGTATGGTCATTGTTTGTTTGTTTGTTTGTTTGTTTCATTGATTTCAGAGAGAAAAAGGGAGAGGGAGAGATAGAAACATTGATGATGAGAGAGAATCATTGATCGGCTGCCTCCTGCATGCCCCCTACCCGCAACCCAGGAATGTGCCTCGAAACATCTTCATTGATGTTTCTATTCTTCTCTCCCTCTCCCTTATTCTCTCTGAAACCAATAAAAAAATAAAAATGAAATAAAAACATTAAAAGAAAAGTAGGAGCCTGGAGACATTCTCTCTGAGTTGATGTCACCATAACTGGACAACCCTAGCTTGCAGAGACAAGTAGCAATTTTATGTCTCCACTGTGCTCTACAGGGCCCAAAGGAAAAGAACTGGTCGCCTGATTACCTTGTGTAGTTCTCTTTGTATCCAGAAATATCATCATTGGGAGATCGCAGTCTTCGTTGAGATGGTGCCTCCAGATGCCAATAGTTGATGCGGTTTAGAAACATTTTTGCCAACTCCACTATTGTCTGCCTTTCTTTGGATGGCAGGTGACTGAATTTGTACTGTACGAAGTTATTCACACCCTTAAAAGGAAGGAAGGCAATTTATTCAGGTAACTGTGCAATCACACTAATTCTGAACACCCACAGAGTCAGCACCCTAGGCGGTGTCGTAGCAAAAGAGGACATTTCTCTCATCACAAAAATCTTCCTTTTCCCTATTAGAAAAAAGGAATGCCCACAGGGAATCGTGCCTCAGATCACAGCGAATGAAAAGTGACAAGACAGAGAGGCTGTGAGTTGCAATTCTACGCCTGCTGCTATCCTGACAGGTTAAAAAGAAAACCAAAATCACAGGCTGAAAAGGTCAAAACCTCTTCGACAATAAAACAGGAACTATTTTTCAGAATAATTCTTGCTGTAGTCTCAACACAGTGACTCACCTATGATGATCTTGGATAGATATAATGTTTTTGCCTTAGCAAAATTTTAATGAAAAGGCTACCAGTACACCTTCCATTGAATTTAAACTCCACTAGAATTTAAACTCTTTACTATCACTCTCAGTTTCAGAAAGCTTGCCCATCCCTCCCCAAAGAAATTATTCAAAATTATGAGTTTTTAAAAAAAATTGTGGTTAATTTAATATTTTCGTAGAACACTCCCATTTACTCTAATGTCAAATAAAAGGGCAATGAATTCTTATTTAATACAGTTTGGAGACAAAAATTCCTTCTACTGAAAACTAACTGATAAAAATACATTTATTTGTAAGGACTCTGATATCACCACAATCTTCTGTAATCATCCTCATCAAGAAATTCAGTCCAGCCGTAACCGGTTTGGCTCAGTGGATAGAGCGTCGGCCTGCGGACTGAAAGGTCCCAGGTTCGATTCCGGTCAGGGGTATATACCTGGGTTGCGGGCACATCTCCAGTGGCGAGTGTGCAGGAGGCAGCTGATGGATGTTTCTCTCTCATCGATGTTTCTAACTCTCTATCTCTCTCCCTTCCTCTCTGTAAAAAAGAAATTCAGTCCAGTGTGAGATTTAGTCAGCCGAACAATGACAGGCTAAAAAAGTGATGCTGATGAGAGATACTGACAACACCTAACATAAAAAGTCTCCACATGTCAACAGATTCCCTGAGTAAATCGACTTCCTTCCAGGAATCACAATGCAGCAGGAAGTCAATTTCTGGACCTAAAAATCTCATCTCTGTATTGCATTTTTTGCTGGACTTACAATGTTTTTCACATTGCTACTGAACTCCTTCACCTCAATAGTTTTTTTCAGACAGTGCCGAGCAAAAGGACAAAGACTCAATTTTTAAACATCAACAGCAAGAAAGAGCACATTTCATGTGTTTTTACGAACAACATGTTCTACTTAATAGTTCTCTTCCCCAAGCACACAGTGAATTCTGAGTACACAGCAACCCTAAAAGACAAAAACTAGATCATTTATTAAATTAAGTATTCGCTTCTGAGCCAAAGGGTCCAAGACAGTTTCCACAGCCTTGGGCAACATCTCTGGATCAGGGATGGAGGACAGAGGAAAGGCGTGAAAGGAAGATTAAGAGGCTTGTTCAACCTTAAAGCAATAAGAAAGGGGCTTCTCTTTTTTCTTTTTACCTGTTCAATACTAGGTTTTTCAAATGGGGGTTTCTTCTCCAAAGAGCCTTCAACCACAGGTTTTCCTCTTTGTAAAATAGTCTTTCTCAAGAGCTGCAAAGAAATAATTTTGAAAAATCAATCAAAGCCTCTCTCTCTCTCTCTCTCTCTCTCTCTCTCTCTCTCTCTCACACACACACACACACACACACACACAGCCTTTGAAGGGAAGTCACCATATTCTATTTATCTCAACAACATGTAAATAAATCCTTAAATCAATAAAATGGGTGACTACCAGGTAACCCAAGTTTACCTTCACACCCATGACCAGAACTATGAGGAACTGGACACATTTCACGCTCTGGGCATCCTAGAGCTCCCAGCAGTGGCCACCAGACACCTCTATCTACGCCCTTTCCCCTCTCCCCACTCTGTTTCTGGCTTTCCCCTGACCCGGAGGCCTGTGTACACCATGCAAACTTTGCACACGCCCATCTAGAACACTGCAGGTGGGCTGCCCCTCCAGAGGGTCTTGTTTAAGCCCCTGGAAGGCTGAGGTCCATTTTGCACAAAGGAGGTGGGGTGGGGGTGGGGTGGGGGCAGGCTGTAGCAGCTGTATGTCATGGGCATCATCTATGGGGCCCAGCCCCTTTGGGAAGGAATTTTGCAGGGCTCCCAACTGGCAACTTTCACTGTTGCGGTCTTTTTTCATTTCCTCTCCATCCACAGAATGCAGGCCAAGCGTTCTGGCATCTCAATACCCACTAAACAAAACACTGCTCTTAATCCCTGCCCCTGGAATGTCAAGCCCTCCAAGAGCAAACAGCAGAGAGAAAGGGAGCAGAGAGCCACTAATCAAGACCTAATTTAAAAATAAATTTAATATTGAAATTCTCTACCTTCCACCTTTGCTTGAATCTTCTGTAACCTTTACATGTGGGTCTGTTACGATATATGACCCACATGCCCTCCTTTCTCTGCTTACCAGTACTGCCTTTTCAACAGAAACAAAACAAGGCAATCCTTCTCCCCGGGGTAAATGAAAATGAACCCCCAAGGTTGAAGGTCACCATGTGTCCCCACTGGGTGTGTCCTACAAGGGCCATGTAAGTTATTAGGGTACATTATTTGTTGAGCCTGAGGAGGTATCATGTCCATCTTTACCAAGAAAAATGTGCAGTAAGTGATTTTAACAATATATATAAACTGATCATGAAATTTAAATACAAATAATTCTGGTTGCCTACTTTTTTTTTTTTTGCACAGTGAAAATAAGACCATTTGGGAACTTGGCGCATTGGGGGCTTCAATTGAGAGATAAACTGGTGGGTTGGGGAGATGTTGAATCTCATTTCCTACAAAAGAATGAAGCTGGGATAAATGGGCATATAAACAACATTTAATAATAGCAGCAAGCATTTGCATCCTTAATTTTGCCAGGCACTCTTTGTAGTCCTTTGTATATATTTTCTAATTTAATAGTCCTAGGAATCTTCCTTTTTAAATTTTTTTCTGTATTGATTAAGGTATTACATGTGTGTCCTTATCCCCACATTGCCCCTCACCCCCTCCCCCACTCATGCCCTCACCCCGCTGGTGTCTGTGTCCATTGGTTAGGCTTATATGCATGCATACAAGTCCTTTGTTTGATCTCTCCCTCTAACCCCCACCCTCCCCTGCCTTCCCTCTGAGGTTTGTCGGTCTGATCGATGCTTCTCTGTCTCTGGATCTGTTTTTGTTCATCAGTTTATGTTGTTCATTATATTCCACAAATGAGTGAGATCATGTGATATTTATCTTTCTCTGGTCATAGCAATCTTTTGATGTAGGTGCTATTATTGTTTGTATTTTACAGATAAGGAAACTGAGGGAAAATGACTTGCCCAAGGTCACATTTAGTAAGTGCTGGGGCTGGATTTGAACCCAGATAGCTGGGCTCCAGAGCCCCATTCACAGGCACTAGGATACACTGAGCTTTAGAAAGCAGCTTCTCACTGAGTTTATTTTCAACACCTAAGACTGAAGGTTTTCCAATGCTACTAAAATGCATAATACAGCCGAAACCGGTTTGGCTCAGTGGATAGAGCGTCGGCCTGCGGGCTGAAGGGTCCCAGGTTCGATTCCGGTCAAGGGCATGTACCTGGGTTGCAGGCACATCCCCAGTGGGAGATGTGCAGGAGGCAGCTGATCGATGTTTCTCTCTCATCGATGTTTCTAACGCTCTATCTCTCTCCCTTCCTCTCTGTAAAAAGTCAATAAAATATATTTTTTTAAAAATGCATAATACATTTTAATTTCATCATTGAGACATATAAGACACAGGAACTGCCTTTCAGAAGCTAAGGAAGGGTGATTTAGAACTTATTTTGCCCAAAAGAATGATTGGGGCGGGGGGGAATGGGGGATAATACTGAATATTTTGGATTTGGTTCCTCAAGCAAATATATTTGCACTGTTAGAGATGAGGAAGGTTAAGAAAGAGAGAGAGAATGTACTTCTAAGCAGAGCGGTGCTTTCCAGCCTATTTGGATGGTTATAAACAGAATCGAGAGGAGGCTGACAGGATGGAAACGTTGATACCACCTTCACTTCCAACAGGGCAGTGGGGGACTGCCAGGGAGCTTAGTTCCAAGGCAAATAATAGCTGCAGTCAAGCAGGCGTTGTTTTTCTTCAACGAAGATCTTTTTCCAAAGAAGCTCTAAACAGTATGAACCTGCCAGGGTTCAATCTGATGACTCAGGCCTCACAGCCATGTCAACAAGCTGTCACCTGGAGTAGCCTAGTGCCTGCTAAAGGCTGTGGGGAATTCAGCTATTCATTCATATTTTCTCTCTCTCTCTCTCTCTCTCTCTCTCTCTCTCTCTCTCTCTCTCTCTCTCTCTTTCTCTCTCCTTCCCTCCTTCCCTCATCTTCTTCTCTCTTTCTCCTCCCAATTAACCTTTTTAGAGTTAATACCTCCACATGACCCCAAAATTTAAAAATATAATTCTCCCTCCCACTATCCCCTATCTATCCCAAACACACTATTAGTTAATAAAAAGGGAGAAGGAAAAATGACATATCAAGTAAATTCAGACCGAAAAAAAAAAGCTACAGAAATTGGACACAAAATTTTCCCTGAGATTCCTAGCAACCAAAGCAAAAGAGGGAACTCAATGGAAAACGTATCTGTCCTTCTCATATACAATGAAGCCCGGCACTCATTAGAAGAAGCAAGTGTGTCCTGGCTGTAAGCTCTGAGTGGAGTGTTTTGGGTTTTGTATTTGTTTTTATAGATCCTTATAAAGGTTACACACTTACAACATAATTCAGTGGTTGCCAACCAGTGGTCCTCGAACCACTGATGGTCCGTGAGGTCCGAAAGGTTGGTGACCGCTGACATAGTTAACAGTGCCTTCAATAACCGGTGTTTTTAAAAAATCACTCCTCTATCAGCCTTCTTTCTGAATCTATGTTTAGCAACCTGAAGTTTTTCTATCTGTTCCCACCACGAGTTTCCCTCCCACATCTGTCAGTCCTGACTGCAATCAGAAACCTGGGGAGACGTGTATCTGTGGAGAGGAAGGGACACGACCCAAAGGAGCCGAGGCAGAGCCACAAAGAGGCAGCTATGGGGAGTGGGAGTGATAATCAGTGACTAGTGTCAACAAGACACAGCGCACAGTGGTAAGATGTCACAACAAATGTGGAAACTCGATTGTTCCCCTTGAAGCATAAGAGTCAAGGCCCTCGGGCCACCCTAACCCCAGCCGCCCCGTGCCCACTGGGCTCCACACGCTGGCCTCCTTGCTGTTCCCACATCACATCAAACTCACTGGGTGCACAGTCTATGTACTGTTCTCTCCAACGCCTGGAAGGCTCTTCCCCCAGCCCCTTTCAGGGATGGCTCCTATCGCCCCATGTGCGTTTCCGCTCAACCGCCATCTCAGAGAGGCCTTTGCTAACTGCCCTTCCTCACTACTGTCTCCCCCCACCCACTACCATCCCTGCCATTCTGATTCCACTTACCCTACTTTGTTTCTCTTCACAGCACTTAGCACCACCTGCAAATATATTATTTACTTGTTGGTTGTCTGCCTCTTCTACTGAAATGTCAACTCCACGAGGGCAAAGACTTTGTCTTGCCCACTGATCTATCCCTCATGCCTACATGAGTGCCATGCACAGAGCAGGTGTGCAAGAAACATTTGTTGGATGGATGAATGGATGGGTGGCTGGAAAGAAATCTGGAAGCATATGCAAATGAAGGCATCCACGTACAAAGGCTCTCAAGCACAGTCATGTGTCCAACGTGTGGTGTGTCATGGAAGAAACGCATGCTTCAGCAAAACCTGAGGGCAAAATGTATCATGAGCTGAGAGCCTTCCCACCCGTGACCTGGGGTACAGGAACGAAGCACATTCGGACAATGAGAGAAAGAAGAAAAGCCTTTTAAAATGTTAAAATCCCACCTTGAATAGGTAGAAATAAACTTGTTTGGTGTCTGCATCCTCTTCCTTATGGACACAGGTAAAGAGATATTCCACATCCAACACGATTCCCAGGAGTCTGTTCATTTCTTCCTCTGACAGATCCTCCAAGTGGGAAACATGAGCAGCTTAAGACAAAGATCAAAGGAACATAGGTGATACGTTAGTTGGAAATTGCAAACAATCTTGACTGCAAAATAGAAAGTTCTCTCTCACGAACCTTCCAGAACACCAGTCCATTCGATTGCATGGTAAGTGGAGGATATTTCTGAACCCCTGTAAGACCGAAGTCTTCTCACAAAACTGACTTGTCATTAAGAGACTGCCACCTTGTTGAGCCTTAGCCTCAAAAAGGGACCAGTGGCTGTTTTCTAAGTCTGGTCGTAATGGTGCTAAATTCTTAATAGATTTCCATATAAGCAAATTATCCGCCACATCAAGAGGGTTTGTGGTTCTAGAGGTGGATCCAGGATTTGGGGGTCTATAGTTGAAGGTCATTAAAACTAAACTCCCTGAAAGTTTAGTTCTAGGTCTTGTGAATAGTTAAGTGGGCCAAGAATATCATATTACTGCAAAGACTGAATGAAGGCCCTTTCCCTCAGCCTTTCTGAGACACACTGAAACCTCAGCCTCTGAAGCAAAGTGCCTACTGGAGCTTGAGATTCAACATCCTCCATGATCAAGCCTCCAAAACCATTTTCCCTACCTCTGCTGTGTCATCTTACTATAGTTAAGTGACCTATCCATTGACCTTCCTCTCTCCCATGCCTCTCGTCTACCCAAATGTAATCCATTTTTCAAGGTTATCTTCTTTAATCCTCAATCCCATAAAGTAGGTTATCAGTAATCCCATTTTACAGCTGAGGAAACTGAGGCTCAGAGAGATGGGATGCTGTTTCATCCCATGTCACTCAGCCAATAAGGAAGAACCAGGGTCTAAAAGGGAAGAATGTTGGACCCAAATTCTAAAGCACCCACAAATTTTTTATGATTAGTTGATTCGCTTCAAGTCCTTTCCCACTTGAAAAGGCCATCTAGGTAAGCCATCCAATACTCACCCACTAGCCCTCGAGCTTCTGTGGGCCAGAGTCATGTCTCTCATTTCTGTGTCCCCAGCACCTATCACTATGCTTGCCCCTTAATGGGCACAGTCCTCTTAGGGGTTGCTCTTGGTGTGCTGGTTTAAAACACTTAGACATGCGCCTGGCTAGTGTTTCTAATGGTTACAGCATCAGCTCAAGCACCAAAGAGTCTCTGGTTTGATTCCAGGTCAAGAGCACAGGTTGCAGGTGCAATTGTGGCCCCCAATGGGGCATGTGCAACCAATCAATGTGTCTCTCACATTGATGTTTCTCTCTCTTTCTCTCTCTCTCTCCCCCTCGCTCCCCTCCCCCCTTCCCCCTCCTCTCCCTCCCTTTTCCTTCCAATCTCTCTAAAATCAGTGGGGGAAAATATCCTCAGGTGAGGATTAACCAAAAAAAAAAAAAAAAAAGCTTAGACATAGAAGTGCTTGAGATGATCTAGAACAGCTGTTCTCAACCTGTGGGTCGCAACCCCTTTGGGGGTCGAACGACCCTTTTACAGGGGTCGCCTAAGACCATCGGAAAACACATATATAATTACATATTGTTTTTGTGATTAATCATTATGCTTTAATTATGTTCAATTTGTAACAATGAAATTGGGGGTCACCACAACATGAGGAACTGTATTAAAAGGGTCGCGGCATTAGGAAGGTTGAGAACCACTGATCTAGAAAGACTAAATATGGACAAGAGTGATAGGCTTTTTCTTGACCTTTTAAGGGAAGATGGACCTGAAGGTTATTGAGGAATACTTCGAGGTGACAGCATGGGTCAGTCTCTCCAGAAACCACAGTGCTCTTGTCATTAAACCACAATCTCAATCAGGAGCCTGGGATAGAAAATTCTGGGAGTACCTTACCCATAATCCCTTCCCTACTACTCCAGAGCACACCTCCTGGCTTCCTGTCCCTGTAATCAGCTCTGCCACCCTCTTGCCCCTCAGGAGCAGCCTTCAACAAAGACTAGAGAAGTTAGAGTATAAACTGCCAAGTTAGAGTATAAACTGCCCTCCCTCACCCCTCAGATGGAATACTGGCTCCCGCATTTTCCCCCAGACTTAAGCACCGGCTGCCCACAGTGAGAGCTGGCTTAGTAACTCACCCTTTAGTGACCACCTTATCCTCCTTGTCTCACTTTTCCACTCCCTACCTTCATCCCAAATAAACTATTTGCACTCAAATCCTTGTCTTGCAGTCTGCTTCTGCAAGGACTCAAACTAAGATATCTGATCAAAAGCAACTTTAGAGAGTGAAGAGGATTAAATACCCAAGAGAGGGGGCCTTCAAAGGTCCATGAGGAAACCAGGTGAATGAGGTTAAAATGCCATGGGCAGAGGCCACCCAACTTAAATTCCTTTCTAATGTGGAAAAGTAATGGGAAGGCAGAGTGATAGGCCCAAGGTCACAGGCCATTGCCAATGAGTGTGCATGTGCACACACCTACACGTACATGGATATACCCCCTATAGAGCATTTTTTGAAGGAAAGAGGGAGGAATGAAATTTTGATGACCTGTCTGCCTAGGATACTGCAGAGAAAATCTAATAATTCATCTAAACCTGAAAATCCCAACAATGTATCATTACATTATCAAATAGAACAGGAGTAATAGACTGAAGTGTTTCTAAGAACTTAAATAATTTACATGGTGGAAAAATTACAAGTATATATGTGTGTGAACACGAAAGCCACTATTAAAATCAATTAGTTTACACTTGGCTATGCAATATGTGGCTTCCTCGCTTTCTAACAGAGGCCCGAAATTAGGCTTCGTTTTAAGTAGTGCATTTGCCAGGTCATTCTTTTCTGAAGACTGCAAAATTTCCCTTGAGGTCAGCCTGAAGCCTTGGGAGACAGGCCTCATTCTGAAGACAAGTAGGTCAAGATTTTTATGTCAGTTATTTACAGAAATAATTTTATTTTAAACTATTTTCACCTTGTAATGTTTTCATCTCTTTCTAGTGATAAGCTATAAAAGTAAACAGTCTGCAATATAACATAAATTCCTTCAGATTCTCCATGTTATGAGACACTCGAAGGTGCTAACATATAGTGCATTTAACTCATAGAAGAATGTGCCATGAGTTATTGTTAAAACCAGTGACTCACAAAACACTTTAACCCACAAAACACTTTACCAAACGAATTCTTTTTTTTTTTTTAAATATATTGATTTCAGAGAAGAAAGGAGAGGGAGAGAGAGATAGAAACATCAATGATGAGAGAGAATCATTGACTGGCTGCCTCCTGCACGACCCTGACTGGGGATCAAGCCCACAACCCGGGCATGTGCCCTTGACCGGAATCGAACCCGGGATCTTTCAGTCCCCAAGCCGACACTCTATGCACTGAGCCAAACCAGCCAGGACTACCAAACGAATTCTTAATCAGAGTTATAAGGAGCTAGATACCCCTATTTTCAGAAGAAAGGGGATGGGGAGAGGTAGGGCATCCCCATCCTTGTTGGATTCCATGGTTTGAAAACTAGTTCAGAACCATCTCCTTACATATTTTGAAGAGAAGATAAAAATTAAAAAATTAAAATGCTTAAGAAGTGAGACCTGCAGAGGTTCATTCCCCTCTGACTCTGCTGAGGAGGAACTCCAGGACCTCTCCTCACATCTCTGGCGGGGGGAATGTAAAGGAAGCAGCAAGTTTCCCAGGAGGGAGGCAGGGTGAAGCTCTACTGGACAAATGAGGGCAACTTTTACAGCAGAGATGGTATCTCTTCCTCTGAGAATGAAGGAAAGGTGGGCTGAGCTGGGCTGGAAGGGGGTGCTGAGGCAGAAGGATGACGCTGTATGGAAAGGGTTAAGCTTCCTAGAATGAATGATGGTAGAGGGAAGATCAGAGGAAAGTAGAGGGAGTAAACCATCTGCCTGAGAAGGAAAGAATAAGGTGGACAAGTTACTACGAAAGAGAAGCTTCCCTCTAATAAGAAAGCCAGATAAGACCAGTTATGACTACACTATAAATACTTAAGTCTCCTGGCTGCCATGCTCCCAGACTCTCCCACTCTGGGCTCCTTTTGACCAAGACTCCTAAAATATATTTTATTGATTTTTTACAGAGAGAAAGGGAGGGGGATAGAAAGTTAGAAACATCGATGAGAAAGAAACACCGATCAGCTGCCTCCTGCAACTCCCCACTGGGGATGTGCCCGCAACCAAGGTACATGCCCTTGACCGGAATCGAACCTGGGACCCTTGAGTCCGCAAGCCAATGCTCTATCCACTGAGCCAAACCAGTTAGGGCAAGACTCCTTTTTGATCTCTGAGCATCTAACTCTGCTTTTTCCTCTCACCGAATCCGCATCACCAGCTAACTCTCCTCAAGCTCAGATCTTCAACACACCTCACCTCACAGTCTTCCCATCCCAACACGGTGAGTGGACCACCATCGTGGCAAACTTGGCTCGAGGAGTAAAAGCCTCATGGCCCTCCTCTAAGTGGGGACTCCCTCTTGCCAGCCCTGTTTCTGCCAGGAGCTGTCATTCATTCCTTCATTGTCCTGTACCTCTCACATATTAGCTACCAGTCACCAGATTCAGCGGAGCTTGCTCATTCTCTCAGAGTCATCACTTTTCCCCACTCCTCCCTCTGTGGTCATTGGGATCTCAAGTCCACAGAACCAAAATAGTCTCCAGACTGTCCTCCCTGCTATCATATCCCTCAAACAACCCCATCTCTTCCAAAGCTGAAGACTGCCCCTGACTCTTGGGGGCTGCTGACCAGAATTAGGTAGGACTTAGTCAGGAGCCCACAACCAACCCCAACCCATGCCAACACCCAGGTGCACTTCACTCTAACTGTAAACTATTTACTTTACTGAAAATCAACTCATATTTAACCAAAAAAGGTCACTCATTCGTGAAAGAAATCCTTCTCTTAATCTTTTCTAAAGAAGCCTTTTGGATGCAAATAGGTTCCCTTCAATGATCTAAGAGCATGTTTTTCTTAAAGAGATATGTCTATTATTTACAAGTGTAGGGATTTAGAAAACGCCTCCTCAAAATGTTCCTCTTTGGCATGTGAATTATTTTGAGCTGAAGGGAGTCAAGAACCTGAGACTCATGAGAATCTTTTACCTCTCCCTTAAAGAATTTAAATTAGGGGCCTTGCCCATAATAAGAATTATCACCAGAAATAACTGTGTTGACCAATCTATATGGCAGGGCAAACTACTTATTACTGAACATCTGTTAACATCCGCAATGACCTTCCTCCCCTCTGAAGCCCCTAAGTGCCTTACCTCATCCTTAGCCCAAAATGTCACATATACCTCATTTTAACTTTGTCTTGGAACCTCTAGTGTATGTGGGATTCCCATGTGTATGTGTGTAATTAAATTTGGTTATCTTCTCTTGTTAATTTGTCTCACGTCAATTTAAGTATTAGACCAGCCAAAAGAACCTAGGAGGCTAAAGTTTCCTCTTCTACACAAAATTGGGAGCATTATTAAAAATAAAGTGAAATAAAAACCTGTAAACTACAATGCACAAATCTACAGCAG
>NW_005871056.1:299274-301417 GCF_000147115.1 Myotis lucifugus
TGCCCTTTAGAGTTTGTTTGTTTTTCACGTTACTGGCTATTTTGTACCTGGTTCTTTTTGTGCAATGGCCTATTCATGTCCCTTATGCCTGCCTTTTATAAAAATGTTTGAGGGTTTTTGGTTGTTTGTTTTACCTGGAAAAAAGCTTTTATGTCCTGTCCATATTCACGGCAAATATTCCTGGGATTTTGGTTGGGATTTCATTTGGTTGGTTGGTTGGTTGGTTGGTTCGTTGGTTGGTTTGGTTGTATAGGATTTTTAAATTTTTTAGAAAGTCAAATCTATGGTTGGAATTTCTTTAAGGTCTTTTTTGCAAAAGTCCTTCTTACATAAACAAAAGATAACAACATGTATTTTCTCCCAGCTCTTTAATAGGTTTTTTTAATTTAAAACATCCTTCCATGTAACTGTCAAAGTCATAAAAGAAAAAGGCTGAGAAACTGTTCCAGATTATAGGAGACTAAAGAGACCTGCTACAATACATGATTTATAAGAAGAAATATATATATTTGGTCTTCTTTCCTGGCCCAGTGCTTCTAAAACCACTGCAACTTCATAAGTAATGAGAGCAATAAAGGTGAAATGAGTGTTTTTTGTTATTCATAACAAATCCCTTTCAATCAAACCAGAGTTTATGTTAATTAAAATGACTTTTGGGAAACCCCTAAGGATTAGGGGAGAGGGGGTTTGGTTGCCAGGGGAACCAAAAGAGTGATTAGAGAGTTGGAATTTTCAGGCCATGCCCTCCATCTCCAGGAGGGGAGAGGTTCTGGAGGTTGAGTCCATCACTGAAATAGCCAATGGTTTCATCACCCATGCCTGCATAATGAGGCCTCCATCACAACCCTAACTGAAAGGGCTGGGAGAGCTCCCGGGTCAGTGCACATGTGAGGTGCTGGAAGGGTGACACACGTGGAGAGGCACAGAAGCTCCCAACTCTTTCCCCCACAACTGCCCCTGTGCATCCCTTCCATCCAGCTGTCCCTGCGTTGCATCCTTAGCCCTAGCCCATTTGGCTCAGTGGATAGCACGTCGGCCTGCAGACTGAAGGGTCCCAGGTTCGATTCTAGTCAAGGGCACATGCCGGGGTTGCAGGCTTGATCCCCAGTAGGGGCGTGCAGGAGGCAGCCAATCAATGATTCTCTCTCATCATTGATGTTTCTTATCTCTCCCTCTTCCTTCCTCTCTGAAATCAATAAAAATCTTAAAAAAAAATACACTGGTTATCTAGAAAGTAAACTTTATTCCTGAGTTCTGTGAGCCACTCCAGAAAATTATCGAACTTGAGGAGGGAGCCATGGGAACCTCAAATTTATAGCGGGTCAGTCAGTAGCACAGATAGTCACTGGACTTGAGATTGGCATCTGAAGTGGGAAGAAGGGGGACTGAGCCCTTAGCCTGTGGGGTCTGCACTAACTACAGCAATCAGTGTCAGAACTGAGTTAAACTGTAGGACATCCATTTGATGTCCACCAGAGAGCTGGAGACTTGCTGGTGTGGAAAAACCCACACTCTGGATGTCAGAATTGTTGAGTGTGAATAGACTTACTGTTTTCCTTTCATCCAACAACTGGATATAGATGTGATTCCAGACTAGATGTTTAATGAGAGGAAAATATGCTGTAAAGAACATTTTTGGGGTCAACTGATAAGACTGGAATACAAACATCAGATTAAATAAAGTATTACATTAATGTTAAAATTTACTGAAGTTGGTAACTTAACTGAGGTTATGTAAAATAATAAACTTGCTTTTAGGAAATACATATTTAAGTATTTAGGGGAAAAGAGTCATGATGTATATACAACTTATTCTTATACAGTCCAGGAAAAAAGAAGTATACACATATAAATACATACACAACACGTACAGACTCATATACATCGCATGTCATATATGAGTCTGTGTATATATGTGTATATGTGTGTGTGTGTGTGTGTGTGTGTGTGTGTGAGAGAGAGAGAGAGAGAGAGAGAGAGAGAACATGATAAAACAAATAGGGCAAAAAGTTACTAGTAGTGTTAGCATAGGTAGCTAGTTAGGTATTGAAAAAGAGAAGCTAAACTGGCTAAGCCTGACTAACTAGGAAGCTACAGCTTCCAGACACCTCCAACGGGACACATGGGACTTAATCCTCGAGTA
>NW_005871056.1:302783-304949 GCF_000147115.1 Myotis lucifugus
GGTGAGCAGGCAGCAGCTGCGCAGGCAGCTACCATGTCTCTGGCTCCTTTCACTGCAGCCACAGCAAACGGCATGGCAACCGTAGGATCTGAAAGCTGCTCAAACACATTTTTGGTTCGTGGCCATTGGCGGTCAAGGCGAAAAGAGGTGAAACAAATTCCTTCAATGAAACCTTCTGAATTGACACTGTGCAAAAGGCTTAGAGTTTAAAAGTGGTCTCATCTATTGTCATCTCAGCTCTGGAAAGGAGAACAAGAGAAGTTTAAGCTTACTAGTAAGAGCCCTTTCGGTGAGTTCATTCCAGTAAAAATATAGTGCAAACCACATATGTCCGTTTAAATATTCTAGTAGCCACTTTAAAAGAATTAAATAAATTGGTGAAATTAATTTTAATAATAAGTCATATTTAACCTAATGCATACCAGATTATTCATTTCAACAAGTAGTCAATATAAAAAAAATTAACATTTCACATTCTTTTGTCACACAAAGTCTTTAAAATCCCTGTGCATTCAGCATTTGCAACACATTTCAATTCCACTGGCCACACTTCAAGTGCTCAGGGCCACACACGTCTAGTGGCTTTGGTATTGGCCGGTGCAGGTACAGATGACAAACTATAAAAGCCTCTGCGAATAAAAACAACCAGTCACCTTGTGACTGACTATTGCTAAATCTAACGAATACTTATTGATGAAGGAATAAACCCAATTTTGCCCAAGGAACTAAATATATTAGGAACTAGAGCAAACGTCAGCCTGGTCTAGAAAACCAACAAGGAGATAGATAACTACAGCTATCCACGAAGGTGCATTGCAACGGAGTCCCAAGAAGGTCTTTATTTTCTCTAGCCAGTTCTCTAGTAGTGAAACCTTGACGGTGAGTAGGGATCCCCTGGCAGAAAATGAAGGAAAGGCATTGCAGTGGTGGGGCCTCCACGTCTAAGGCAGAGGTGGGAGAAAGTGTGAAGAACCTTCAGAGAACAGCCAACCCAGGTAGTGGGGGGGAGGGCCAGACAGTAGATGCCTGAACACTCCGGCAGGCTCAGCTAAAGTTGGACATCATTCTGAGGATAATGGGAAGCTCAGAGGATTAACTGGAGGATGTGATCAGAGTAGATCACTACTTCCTTGGGAAGATGGGTGCACAAGAATGGAGGTAAGTACTCCCAGCGCTGGGGCAGGTACAACCAAAGAATACAGAGAACAAGCCTGAATTCAGGCAGTGCTGGTGGGTGAGGGCAGGGGCAGGGGGTGTGTGCAGGGAGAGAAGCTCAACAGGACTTCATGACCAGAGGAAAGTAGGGAAAAGTAACTTCTATCAAGCAGGACAAATATTATCAGTGTATCCCCTTCACTCCTGCTGTCCCAGACTCACAGGTCCCGACAACTCTGAAACCTGTGTGTGAAAGGCAGCATTAGAAAAACAGAGGACACCCAGCCAAGAGAAATACGCTGACTCAGGTGGCTGTGTCAGCGTGCTGGCTGAGCACCATGTCATTTGGCATCTGCACAGTATAATGTGTAAATGGGAGCTAGGGGGTGATTAAGTGGCGGAGGTCTATGCAAATGTGGTGAGGTCTATGCAAATGTGGGAAGGCCAAAGAAACTGTATTGGGTCAAATGACTTGCCTATGATCTAAATGTCTGAAATAGTCCATGAAAATAAAACTGGTAGTCCCTTCAGACTTCATACTACTCAAGAAACAAGTTCTAGTGTAGTTGTTAATGCTAGCTCTTTATTTTCCTTGGAAAGTTTCTACTGTAAATAAGCAGGTAAGCAGAGGTAACCATAGTAATAAACAATTGCCACTTTCCCCTACTGTAATGTTTAAATATGTGTGTGTGTGTGTGTGTGTGTGTGTGTCTGTGTAATATGTACCTAGAATATATATTAAGTATAAATCAGAAAAAAAAACTGATGGCATTGAAAAATAATCAAGACCTTCTACATAACACTGCAAATAAAAAAATATTACTAGTCAAATGTAATAATCAGTTTGTTCTGGCACAGTTCAGAACAATAGACCCGAAAATGTCAACAAACATTCCAATCGTGTTTTGATTACAATAGTGTTTCCTCTTTTCCTGGTCACAGAAGCAGGTTGCTATTTAAACAAGCAGGCTCAAAATCAGGAATTTTTATTGCTACTAATATAAGGAGAAA
>NW_005871056.1:305049-306835 GCF_000147115.1 Myotis lucifugus
TATGCAATAAATATATAATGTGAGCTATAGACATATTTTTAAGTTTAAAAAACAAGTGAAATTAATTTTAATAATAAATTTTATTAACATAATATCTCTAAAATATCACTTCAGTATGTAATCAATATTAATCAGATAGCTCACTTTTTTTCATAATAACCTTTCAAAATCTCCCATGTAGCCCTGGCTGGGTGGCTCCATTGGTTGGAGCATCATCTTGTACACCAAAAGGTTTTGGACACATAACCCAGGCAGGGCACATACCGAGATTGCAGGTTCAATCCCCTGGGCACATGCAAGAAGCAGCCAATCGATGTTTCTCTCTCACATAGATGTTTTTCTCCCTCTCCTTCCCTTCCTCTCTCTCTAAGGTCAGTAAAAGCATATCCTCGGGTCCTGGCCAGTGTGGCTCAATTGTTTGAGCATTTTCCCATGCACCAAGAGATCACCAGTTCGATTCCAGATCAGGGCACATGCCGGGTTGCGGGCTCCATCCCCAGTAGGGGGAATGCAAGAGGCAGCTGATGGATGTTTCTCTCTGTTTCTTTCTCTCTCTAAAAAAAAAAAAAAAAAAAGGTGATCAATAAAAATCTTTTAAAAAATTAAAAAAGCATATCCTTGGGTGAGGAAGGAAAAAAATCTTGCATGTATGCTACACTTACAGCACATCTCAAATTGGAGTAGCTACATTTCAAGTGTTCATTAGCCCCATTTATCAAGAGGCTACAATATCAGACAGTAGATCTAGACTAACCATTTCATTATGTGGATAAAGATACTGAATTGCAAAGAGGTTAAGGGACTTGGTAAACTGCTGAGCCAGGCCTAGAATTCTTACTTCCTAACTCCCAGTTGAATGTTCTTTCCACGTGATCAGACTATTGTCAGTCCTGTGTTTCATACCCAGGAGACAATGATGAGTATCAAATTATAGCAGGCCAAAGATGCCTGGGATGGAAGTGACTGTCAGGAGACCACAGGAAACCAGAGCTCGCTGTCAAAAGAACATGTACAGCTGAGCCAAGAGATGCCCAACAGCAAATCAATAGACTAGACATCATCTCAATCGATGAGCCTGAATGTTTTGTTTTGACAAGTCCAGCAGCATTACACATTGACACATGTACATTACTGGGGACTAAATTAACCATGCTCAGAATAGTGCCGGTGAAAACAGAACAGCATACACGAGGTATTTGAGAATTAAGGCTTGCATGATGCTTAAAAGAATTCCCTAGACCCCAACTTGTACTTTGTGGGTAATCATTGAGAAGTAATCTGCATGTAAGTGAAACAAGTCAGTCATAGAAAGACAAATACCACATGATTTCACTTATATGTGGCATCTACAGAACAATATAAACAAACAAACAAAACAGATACACATTTACTGATACACAGAACAGGAGAGGGGAGGGGGTTTGGGAGAGGGGAGGGGGTTTGAGGACTGGGTGGAAAAAAGGTGAAGGGATTGAGAAGGCCAAATTTGTAGTTACAAAATAGTCACAGATATGTAAAGTATAGCACAGACAATATAGTCAATAATATTGTAATAACTATGTATGGTGCCAGATGGGTACTAGAAATATGGGGGGTGAGAGGGGGGGATTTGTAAAGTCTATAAAAACAAATAAATGAATAAATAAAATATCCATCTTTAAAAAAGAAGTAATTTGAATGAATAAGAAAAGATGTCTAGAACTTGCTTAAAATACACTGGCAATAAAGAGGAAGGGAAATGGCAAAAGTAAATAAGTGATGGGTAGAAACTAGTTCATTAAACTGT
>NW_005871056.1:307402-333410 GCF_000147115.1 Myotis lucifugus
CTAGAACTTGCTTAAAATACACTGGCAATAAAAGAGGAAGGGGAAATGGCAAAAGTAAATAAGGTGATGGGTAGAAACTAGTTCATTAAACTGTTCTTTCTACTTCACATATGTGAAACTTTCATAATAAAAAGCTTCTTAAGGGGGAAAAGGGTTTTCCTATAGTCTTGATACTGTGCTTTCTACCTTTACATATGTTTGAGACTTTCCATAATAAAAAGTTTTTAAAAGGGAAGAGATGGGTTGCAGGAAGCATAATCTCAGAAAAAGGTTTTCTACAGCCTTGATACTAAGATACAATGGCATTCTGGGAGTAATTCCAAGAGTACTTGAAAAGGTGTAGCTATGTTAATTTTAAGAAAACAGACTGAAGTGGGGGAAAGAGGGAGAAAGGAAGAAGGAGAAAATATTTTGAAAGTATCTATATATATAAAAGCCAACCAACCGGAACAACCAGAACGACTGGTCGCTATGACGTGCACTGCGGCGGCCAACTGGCCTGATCAGCACCCCCAACCTCCTGCGGTCCCTCCCCCCAGCCGTCCCTGCCCCCCGGTAGGCCCCACCACTCCGATCAGGGGCGGGGCCAGCCGGGCCAACCTCCCCGCATCCCCTCCCCCCACTGGCCTGACCCCAATCAGTTCCCATCAGGGTGAGCCAGCCAGACCCCACCTATGCACGAATTCGTGCACTGGGCCTCTAGTCCATAATAACCCCAAAACCCTAAGCAAATCACTGTCAGAACTCAACATACATCCTTGCAGATCTTTTCCTGTTTATATATATTAAAATATGTCATATTTTCTAAGCTAATAAAATGAGATTATACTCATGATGCTGTTCTTGAGTCAATATCCATGCATTTTGGAATGACACCCTGAGAGACAGGCATGTGGCAGGCACCACACCAATCAGATCCCCTTCTCTGGGAATCTGAATCCTGAACCAATACCCACAGGGATGGAAGCAGCCAGAACAGGATCATCCAGCAGGACAGAAGGCCCATAAATCGCTGCAGCTGATTAGATCCTCCACTGAAACCTAATTTCCCTTTGTTTTCAGCTTCTGAGAGCTCCGGGTACCTGTCTTACAAACACTGTTTTCTTATTTAAACTGCACAGAATTCATATCTGTTGTTTGAAGTGGAAGAAGGGCTCATAATAATACATTAACTTGCCAGGCACTATTCTAAAATCTTTACATGTATTATCTCACTTAATCCTCCAAACAATCTTATGCAGTAGATATTCCATTTCTGAAAAGAGAAACTGAGGTCCAAGCAGATTAAATAAAATGCTCCAACTCACAACTATTGGTTGTACAGCCAGGATTTGACCTCGGGCTGGCTGACCCTCTAATTCCTAAATTATAAAACCTCCAAATAAGCTGCTTTATGACCTGCTTTTTTTGGTTAAGAATATGTTAAGAATATCTTTCTATGTAGTCAAATACATCTTTTTCTAAAGGCCATATTAAATTTCATAACATAGATTTTCCTAATTTAGCCAATCACCTCCCACATTGGGAAGTTTAAGTTGTTTTCAGTTTTTTAGTATCATGAGTAAGTATATAATAACTGTCCTCTTGGTTAAACTTGAAGGTACATCTTAACTTACAAAGAGGTCAAATTTTTGCAATGGATTTGTCAGGTAAAGGGGTCTACACCTTTTTTCCCCCATTCTATTATGTACTGTCAAATAATGATATTTGTTTTCAAAGCCTGATAAGAAATATGAAAGGGAGCCCAGCTGGCATGGCTCAGTGGTTGAGCATCGACCTATGAACCAGGAGGTCACAGTTTGATCCTCGGTCAGGGCACATGCCTGGGTTGTGGGCTCAATCCCCAGTGTGGGGCATGCAGGAGGCAGCCGATCGATGAGTCTCTCTCAACATTGACGTTTCCATCCCTTTCTCCCTCTCCCTTCCTCTCTGAAATCAATAAAAATATATATCAAAAAAAGAAATATGAAAGGGACAAAGTTGGCTTTTCTTTATAAAAGACTATTTCTGCCTTTGAGTATTCATGTGTGTTTACATACTCAGAGTAGAGACAATCTGCTCAGCTAAGAGGCTCTAAAAGAACCAAAAAGGAAGGAAAAAGACTCTGTTTTTCAATGTTAACTGGTGTAGGATAATCGAATTTTCCCAATCAATAGCAAACACAGTTCAAGCCCAATGCGTAAGGAGCTCCTGAGTCCAGCTTCTTATTGCATCATGTTTTCTGAGGCAATTCTAAAGGGCACTCACTCAGGGATCAATTGTGAAAAAAGTTAGTGATAAGCAGAGTTGTTTCTGTCACTTCTGAAGCCTTTCCTTTGCACTGGGCTGCTTCAAAACTCAGCACTTACATTATGTTAGACACCAGTTAAATCAACACAATGATGGAATTATTTGTGTGTTTACTTCTTTTGTGAGACCGACGTTCTCAGCTTCCTTTTTCAGAAGATTACTCCAGTACAGTAACTTCCTGGGAAGATCACGCTATCTACTGTTTTGCTCTCTGAGTACTGAGATACTCTCCAGCTGAGTACAAAATAAAACCTCAGACCACACTGACCTTGAGGGCTGATGCTGTACCATTTCATGTCAGCTGGAAGCTTGTGAGAAAGATGATGCCCTAAAGAAGCCACCTGCTTATAAATGGTCAGGCGGAAAATGTCCCTTTAGTGAGAATACTCTGCCCAGTATGTCCTTGCAATAGTGGACAGTAAACTGGACATAAAGGCATTCTTTGGGGCACTGGATAACTGAAGACAAAAACATAAGTATAATCTTCCAAGATCCTTTATGAACTGGAGTTTTAATATCTAAGAGGGAAAACTACCCATTAACTTTGATCTACTCAAACAAAATACGGTTTTTTTAAAAAATATTTATCTTAAAACTATTTACAGGACAAGAACATATGAGCACAGTCCAGTTGAGTAACCCTGGCAGAATCTATCTTGCCATGGTGACAATGATTATCTCACAGGGACAGATAAAGTTGAAAGGGAAAACACGAGTAAACATTTACTCAACACAAGCCCTATGAAGAAAGAGCTACCAGATGAAGGAAACTACAGAATATGGAGATAAAATGAAGCATTTCCAGAAAGTCCAGGGCATCAGAAAATAATAACAAGAAGACAACAAATCAGACCTAGCCAGTTTCGCTTAGTGGATAGAGCAGGGGTCCTCAAACTATGGCCCGCGGGCCACATGCGGCCCGCCGAAAACATTTATCTGGCCCGCCAGGTGTTTTTGCCACCGCTGCCTGTCCTGCTTAGCAGCCGACTCGTCCCGGGCCCGCAGTGCGCATGTGTGGAATGTCTGAGGGACAGTGAACTGGCCCCCTGTTTAAAAAGTTTGAGGACCCCTGGGATAGAGCGTCGGCCTGTGAACTGAAGGGTCCTGGGTTTGATTCCGGTCAGGGGCACATGCCCAAGTTGTGGGCTCGATCCCCAGTGTGGGGCATGAAGGAGGCAGCCGATCAATGATTCTCTCTCATCATCGATGTTTCTCTCTCTCTCTCTCCTTCTCCCTTCCTCTCTGAAATCAATGAAGTATAATTAAAAAAAAAAAAAAAAAAAAGACAACAAACCAGTTGGTTGAGGTTTCAACCTAAGGGGTCAAAGACTCTCAGGTCCCCATCAGAATGAATAAGGACACATCACACCTCACTCTACCTCGATCGCCCATCGTTCATCTTATCTGGCAATAATCCCCAAGTCCAATGCAGCTCTTGAGGGGAGGGGGAAGAGGCAGCGCAAACAGTGCAGGGCTTGTCTCTCACTGAAGCCCTCCCCAGCAAATTCATGGGACTCAAGAGACTCTTTTGTTGTTGCCTCCTACAGAGCAAGTTTGGTTAACCCACGGAATTCATGTAAGTTCGGTCTTTCCGGCAACAAGGACATCGGTCGAGTTTCCTGGAAGATTGAGGAACTCACCTAGGGCATGGTTACAACCCCGGCAGGAGTCTGTTAGGCTCACAATCTTCTGCTGCAGATCGGCTCTGGGGGGAGTGGGAGAACGGTCGGGGTTTTTCCAGCCAATGCATTTACAAGACTCCTCGGCCTAAAAAAGAGAATAGAGAGAAGATATTATGCTGCAGGCAGGAACAGACTGCAGAATAATACACACTGGCTCTGTGACACCTACCCTCCCCACTCCTGACTTTATAATTTTCTAAATATGCACAAGCAACAAAAAGAGAGAAAACACAAAGAGGGTGTCCGATTCAAGCATTTTGGGTTTTGTTGTTATTTTGTGGGTTTTCCGCTGGTTGGAATCTGAGTACCACAGCTCAGACAGCAAACCCCGACACTTAGTACCAATGCCCCAAGCAAAGGCCCATGGAGTGGCCCATTCCAAGGGCGTCCATCCAAAAAGTTTCCCAAAGCGACAAGCCAGACTCCTGAGGTCCCTGAACACAGCTGGGACCCAGGCCATGGTGAGCCTTGCTGGCTCCAACGCTCCAGCTGCAGGTCTGTCCCATGGGCCAGAAGAGAAACCCATGGGAATGAAATTAGCAATCTAAGGGACATGAAGACGGACACACCCAGCTGAAGCCACACTTGCAGGCTCTTCCAAGTCCTCTGTGGGCTCCTACCTTTAGAAATGGAGAGGGCCTCGTTATGTAGTCTGTGTCTATTATTTCTACCCGTGTCTATTTTCCAGGTCTCCTGTATAGAACACTCTTATTTTAGCAACACTTGCTAGAAACATTCCTTCACCTTTTCCACAAACTCTTCACACTTCCCTGCCTTCTTAGAGAACAGTGAATGTGATTTAGCCTTTTTGTGGTGACTTGGGTTATGAAGTGGAGGACAAGCATGGAAAGATATCGATTCTTTTCCATTACTCTACCAAGCTACCACATTGAGTACTTCCGGGGTCATAAGGATTGACAGGCTAGCATGCTTGCATTGAGTGATTCCACCCATTTATAATTCTTCTACCCATTACCACTCCACTGCTCTCCCATTTACTTACTACTGCAATTCTGCGGTGGTTGGGAAACCAGGAAATGTTAGAGTAGCATGTAACATGTGCTGATTCATTCTGGGCGAGAGCCTTCTATGTACACTGTCCAATAGGGTAGCCACTAGCCACATAAGGCTACCGAGTACTTGAAATGTGGCTGGCCCAAACTGAAATGTACTGTAGACGTAAAATACATACCAGACTCAGAAGCCTCGTGCAAAGATGAAGTAAAATACCTCAGTAATAATCTTCACATTAATTATATGTGGAAACATTGGCATTTCAGATACATGGCGTTAAGCAAAGATATTAAAGTTCATTTGACCCGTTTGTTTTCACTTCTTTAATGTGGCTACCGGAACACTTACAATTACACATATGGTTCACATTATACTTCTACTGGACAGCACTGGCCTGTAAAACAAATTGCATAGATGCTTGGGCTTGGGCTTTGTGTTAGATCCTTGTACCCTCAGAGGTCTTTTCTCCCTGCATTGGTTCCCCACCCCACCCCCTGCCGTGCACCAGATTGCTGAAGTTAGCAGAAGTCTGGCTTGTAGAAAATTACAGAACGGCTGCTGCCTTGACCTCATACAGAAACTTCTCCCAAAACAGGGACAGTTTCTGAAGTGTGTAGATGTGTGAAGCGTAAAAAGAATAAATAATTGGCAAGGCAAGAAGGGTCAAGGTGGAAGAAGGAAAATCCTTCCCAGTGGGCCCTGGGAATCTAGCCAGCCTAACCTGATTGCTTTTCACAGTTCATCACAGTGAACACGGAGAGGCAGGGCCAAAAGGAGGACCTTACATCAGCAACCACAGCAGCACAACCTCTGATGCGCAATTCACCCTCTTTTGTTTGGCCAGGCATCACGCAGGACCTGGCTGCTACCCCCACTGCTCGGTTACTAGGTTGAACTGGGCCTTGAGATTCTCTGCAAGGAGCCCTCCACCTCTTCTGCGACTGGAAGGATCTCAGCGGCCGTGTGCTTGAGGAAGGCTCTCCTGTGAACTTACACCCCAGAAAGCAGCCCCACAATCTTTCTAGAAATAAAGGAAACCAGCCCCACTGTGGACCACTCCCTTCGTAATAGTGGAATTACTACTTCAAGGGCCTCCCAAAGTCTCCAGCGTTCCTTAGCAGCTGGTTAGATCTGAGTGCCCTTTCCAAAAGGCCTTTGGTTAGAGAAAGAAAAATGATGACAAAACAGCCCCAACAAATCAATTAAGTACAGCAGGTCAAACCACAAAGGAAAACACTGTAATAGCCAGAGACTTTGAGTTTGGAGAACAGCACTCTAAGCCAAAGAACTCCTATGCATGTTGAGTTATGAGATATGAGACCAGTGAGACTCACCAGAAGCAGTGTGACCGAGGGGAAAGGTGGGGAGGGGGGTGGTAATAACTCCTTTGTGTTAGCATTTTCTAGGATTTTTGTGAAGAGGACAGAACATATGTAGTTTAAAATTCCTAAATTATCGCTATAAGCAAATATATGATAAATAAAATTACCCTTCCCTTTTTTATTTATGATATTTATCTTAAAAATTCAACCTAGCCCAGCTAGTGTCGCTCAGTGGTTGAGCTTCGACCTATGAACCAGGAGGTCATGGTTCAATTCCAGGTCAGGGCACATGCCCAGGTTGCAGGCTCAATCCCAAGTAGGGGGTATGCAGGGGGCAGCCGATCCGTGATTCTCTCTCATCATTGATGTTTCTATCTCTCTCTCCCTCTCCCTTTCCCTTCCTCTCTGAAATCAATAAAAATATATTCTTTAAAAAAATTATGTAGATTGGTACCACAGACTGTTATGCCATCTTTATGGAGAATAAGGCTATTTGTACTGACATGGAAAATGTCTAAGTCTTTGTGAATGGCAGAAAAGCAAGCTATAGAACAATACATAGCATAAAGTAATTATGCTTTTTAAAAAATACATGAGTAAACAATTTAAATATATATGTATGTGGATATATAGAGGAACTAGATAGATACATACTTATGTGGGGGGCAAGAGTGGGGTAGGGGAAGGGACATTCACATTGTACTATGTATTCTTCTCTATGATACTCATACTCACAGGCTGCTTGCTAATTTTCTTTAGCATTGATTCATCTGAAGAAAAAAATTCCGATGACAGTAACACAGCTCAGCATAAATCAGTTGGTGCGAGGGATGGTAGAAACCACATCCTTATCACAAACCACATTTAAGAATTCAAGGATCCAAAACATTTCTCCCTGTGGAGTTGCTTATAAAGCCTCTATCCCCTCACTGAGGTCCAAGCCAAAAAATGACAAGCTTGCAATTCTTGGAGAGACAACACAGATTTTTTCAAAGGTTTATAAATTTTAATTTCATTATTGCAACAGACTTACAGCAATCAGCCCAGAAAGAAATTTATGCCATTTCTTGTCTTAACTTGGCAGAGAATAATGGCGGCGTTCGTGGGGGCAGATGAATGGGTGGGTCACGAATCTCCTGGCAGGGAGACTTGTAATAATAAAGCCTTGTATTTCCCCTACTCAATATGAAAATGTTACATCCCAAACATCAACCACACTTACTGATGTGTTTGATGAATTCTACCAACAATAAACACTTAGGCTTAAAAATGTAACTGAATACTTTTCTTTCAAAACTGGCTAACTTTGCTTTGCTTCCTCCACTGAGTCTTGGGATCCCGGTAGCTTTTACAAAGTAGATTTTTATTTGTTTTGTTCAGACTTTTCCCAAATGAATAGAAAATTCCCTAAAAACAAAGAGGAGGATGAGGGAGAGAGAGAGGAAAAGAGTGAGGGAGCAAACACAGGGCAAATACTGAGGAGTACAAAAGCTTTGTCAGACACACAGCACTCCAACTGTGTTGGCCAATACATGGCAGCCAGCCACATGTGGATACCAAGTCTTTGAAAGGTGGTAGGCCCAAGTTCAGATGTGCTGTAAGTGTAAAATACTGGATATCAAAGACTTAGAACCAAAAAAGGGGAATGCTAAAATATCTCATTAAAAATTCTTTTACAGTGATTACATGTTATAATGCTATTTTGGTATTGGGTTAAATAAAAGACGAAATTACTTAAATTTAACTGTTGGTTTTTCTCATTTTTTTTAATGTGTAGTAGGTTCAACAGTGTCCCCCAAAGTTCATGTCCATCTGGAACCTCAGAATGAGACCTGATTTGGAAACAGATATGATTACTTGGGGTTCTTTCTTAAAAATATATATTTTTATTAATTTCAGAGAGGAAGGGAAAGGGAGCAAGAGATGGAAACATCAATGATGAGAGAGAATCATTGATGGGCTGCCTCCTACACGCCCTCTACTAGGGATCGAGCCACAACCTGGGCATGTGCCCTTGACCAGAATCGAACCGGGACCCTTCAGTCTGCAGACCAGCGCTCTATCCACTCAGCCAAATTGACTAGGGCTACTTAGGGTTCTTGAGATGACATTATCCTGGATTTAGACTGGGCCCTAAAACCAACTGATGTTAGTTTCTAAGAGAAAGGAGAGAGAGATTTGGACACCTCAAGTCACAGACACGCATGGAAGGCAGCCATGTGAAGCAGAGGCGGAGACTGGAGCGCTACATCTACGAGGAACAGCAAGGATGGCCAGGAGCCACCAGATACAAGGAAGGACTCTCCCCAGAGCCTTCAGGGGGAGCAGTCCCTGCTGACACCTTGACTTCAGACCGCTGGCCTCCAAATCTGTGAATAAAGGAACTTTCTGTTGCTTCATCCGCCCTGTTTGTGATCATTTGTTATAATGGCCCCAAAAAACTAATATATCTGGCTACTTGAAAATGTTGTTACATGTGGCTTATATTATATTCCTATTGGACACCACTGTACTAGATTTAGAAGGAATCCACGCCCCAAACCCAAGTCTTCACTACGGACCCCAACAACTTAGATACAAAACAGTCCCAACAGTTCCTAAGTGGTTCTTAGTGGTTAAAGATATTCCCCATTGAGATAGTTGAAAGTCCCTGGGGCTTTGCTCACTGGTTTTAGAATGTTTTTGGGTAGGATATGAAAAGCACTTCCTACAAGTGGACATATGTCATGCAACACTTCGAAACCCAAGTGCACAACATTTTTAACGCATGTGGGACTTATTGCCCAATTTACTAAAGAGGACACACTGAGTCCTTTAGAAAGCATTCGAACGTTATCCTTTAACTGCCAGCGAAGCATTTCCCACCAGATGTTCCATGTTGCTGCCACCATGCCCTTGGCCTTGGCCTTCCTATCTCCTGTCCATATGTTCAGGCCTGGCCACTGTTCTTTGAGATAAGAGGTCTCCCTTCAAAACACCTTTCCCATGTCTCTCCTTAATGAGGCAAGACAGCTGCTGTCTCAAGGAACTCCCAAGGGGAATGGCCTTGCTGTGTGACAAAGTACCAGCTGAAGGACGGCCTTTTAGGGAGTATGCTGCCAAACCAATTACTGCAGCAGCGAGCACCCCGGGGCACAAGGAGGGGAAGGCTGCCCTGATGACTTCACCTACCCCCAGAGCAAGTCCCTGTACACGTGGCAGAACCACACAAGAAAAGGCCGCCGCACTGCTTTCGATGGGGCTAGGATTCAAATGTTTATGCCACCACAGGATCCAGGGTGAGGGGTCCAGAGAATGCAACAGACTCTGTCATAGCAGGCAGAAGCCAGGATGGATGGTGAGAAGGCGGCTAAACTGGATAAACAAGTGATCGTGAGCCAGATGACAGACAGGGGAGCAGGGCGCCTGCAGTTCACTCGGTGTGAATGATTAAGATGGGTGTGAAGATATTTGGGTAACATCCAGAACAAAAGAAAGACAGCCAAGCTGTCTAGTAAGATTCTGTCATGCTTAACATACTGGGAAGTCATTATTTACTGGAATACTTAAGTCGGTGACAGGGATGTCTCACAGCAAGAATACACCAACAGGAAATTTATGGGGTAGAACTGTGAGTTCAACATTTAGTAAGCACCTAAAATGAGAAATGCGCTTGAATATTTGTGTGAGGAAGGTATTAATTATTCCCATCATGCAGAAGACCTAAGATTTTGAGGATCTAAGAGACGTGCCTGAGCTTATTCAGTGCACCCTGCAGAAGCACTGAGTGCAGGCAGTTAATTGGGCCTGGGGTGGTGTATGGTCCTCACTCTGTTTTACTACCTCTCTGCTCCAGGCCGGACAATGGCAGAATGCTTAAAAGTCAGGGACCAAAACAACAGTGAGATACAACTTCACACTGATGAATGATGTTGCTGTGGACATCTGTGTGTAATCACTGTGTGGATGCATGTTTTCATTTCTCTTGGGTTAGAAACTAGGAGTGGGTTTGCCAGGTCATGTGGTAAATTTACGTTTAACATTAAAATACATTTTATTTGAGTTGTAAAATACACATCGTGTCCAACCTGGAGCAGAGAGTTAGTGGAAACAACCTGACTGTCCATCAACGGGTGAATGCATAAACAAAATGTGGCATATCCACATATTGGAATATCATTGGCAATAAAAAAAGAATGAAATGCTGATACATGCTACAACGTGGATGAATCTCAAAAAACATTATGCTAAGTGTAAGAAGCCAGTCACAAAAGACCACATATTGTATAACTCCATTCATATGAATGTCCAGAAAAGGTCAATTTATAGAGATAGAAAGTAGATTAGCAGACTGGGGCTGGGCCACAAATGGGGTTGACCACAAATGAACGCAAACATATTTTGGGGGTGATAGAAACTTTCTAAAGCTGGATTATTATAATTATACAACTTAGTCAATTTCTTAAAAACCACTTAAAATTGGAGAATTTTATGGCATAGAAATTATACCTTAGTGAAACTGTCTTTTATAAAGGCAAGAACTGCCCAGCCGGGCATGGCTCAGTGGTTGAGCATCGACCTATGAACCAGGAGATCATGGTTCGGTTCCCGGTCAGGGCACATGCCCGGGTTTCGGGTTCAATCCCCAGTGGGGGATGTGCAGGAGGCAGCCGATCATTGATTCTCTCTCATCATTGATGTTTCTAACTCTCTCCCTTCCTTTCTGAAATCAATAAAAATATATTTTAAAAAATAAATAAATAAAAAGGCAAGAATTTCCCTAACTGGTCTGGCTCAGTGGATAGAGTGTCAGCCTGAGGACTGAAGGGTCCTGGGTTTGATTCTGGTCAAGGGCATGTACTTTGGTTGCAGGCTCAATCCCCAGTAGGGGGCATGCAGGAGGCAGCTGATCTATATGTCTCTCTCTCATCGATGTTTCTAACTCTCTATCCCTCTCCCTTCCCCTCTGTAAAAATCAATAAAAATCAATAAAAAATAAAAATAAAAAGGCAAGAATGGCAAGCAAGTATATCAGCACTTCAAATATGGATCTTCTGCCAAGTGGTCCCAAAGTGCATCCCGAAATTGAGGGTTAATTTCTCCTCACAAATTGAGCTTAATTAATCACATTTGAAAAAGAAAAGAAAAAAAGACCGGCTCTTAGGGGTCCTGTCTGCTCTTTTCTGATCTAAAAAAGTATCATAAGTTCCAGTGTCTTAGGTGGCCATACCTCCGCTGTCAAAATTTGCCTGGGCCAGAGAGAAACAGTAAATAAGAGGCATAAGTGAGTCATAAAGTAGGTTGCCCTGTTTTTAAAATTAGTGGAGAGTTTGAAACAATTAGAACTTGCTAAGAATAAGGCCGTGTGTCTGGTGTTCCTTTTGGGTGCCCTCCCTCAACACCTCTGACTTGCTGACATCCAACTTTCTGGCATGTTCGCAAATTCACTCAAGCTCAGTTGAAATCTAACGTGGATTTCTGTACAGTGAATCGAGTTCCCCTCCTTGAATTGCAGTGTAAAATATAAGCTACAGCTCAGGGTGAGGGAGGGGAGACTAATAATTTCGGGAAATGACTAAAAGGGGGTGAGGAGTGAGACTGGGATGGGGAGGATTGGGGTAAGAGGGTTTACATTTTCATTTGCTACCACCGTGGGTGAGCTGCCTGAATTTTCCTCTTAGTGGAGTGCATATATTACTTAGATAAAAATCTTTTAATCCTATGTTAAAAGCACAACACCACCTGGAGTCTGTCCTATGCAGTTGTGATCGCAATAAATTTTCTCTTTGCAAGTGAACTGCTTTGGAAGCAGTGTGAGTAAGGCTCTTGTGATTTGCAACCCTGCTTCTCGAACTTGAACCCACTCAGGAATGCCCTAGGAAATCTTGTGGAAATGCAGATTCAGGTTCAGCAGGTTCAGGGTGGGGCCTGAGATTCTGCATTTCTAACGAGTTTCCATATGAGGAAACACTGTGAGGAGCAAAGATGTGAAGGGGAAGAAAATGGTCTGGTGGATGTGAGTATCAATACTGCTCCCCTCTCCCCACATTATCCCTCCATATCCTTCCATTGAAAGGGCTAAGTCAGCCTTTCCAGGACATAAACCCATTTCTTTCTCCCCTGGGTGACAACCCTTCCAGGTCACCCAGTTGTACATGGAAGGCCAGCAGACACCATCAAACTACGATTTAAAACTGGGGTTTTAGAAATCGGGGACTTTTGGCACAAGTGAAAAGAAGAAAGTGGGAGTAGGGGAGGAGGTCTGACCTCAGGAGATCAGATATGCCTGGAATTGAAAGTGAAAACAGACTCCAAGGGAAGAAAAGATCACCCTTTTCTAATTCAGTAGCAGAGGCGTCTCTGAATAGCTTAATTACCAGTGCCATTTGGGTCTGGAAAGCCACAAGAAACAAAAATAATTGAACAGAGTGGTCAAGGATACAGAAAGAGAATGGAGGTGAAGAAATGACCTGGGGCAAAACAAACTGGGTAAAACACCCCATTTGAGAGCTTCCCCATGCTAAGATTAGTCCAACATCAAAGCAACAGAAAACCATGGGGACAGACCTGCTTGGACGAAATCCTAGTGCCTAGGCTGGAGGTGAATAAGGAGCTGTCCTCTTTATGCTAAACTAGAGGACTGGTGCACAAAATTCGTGCACTGGGAGGGGAGGGGGGGGTCCTTCAGCCTGGCCTGCGCCCTCTTGCAGTCTGGGAGCTCTACCCCTGAGCTCACCAGCCATGATGAGCAGCACTCCCCCTGTGGGAGCGCACTGACCACCAGGGGGCAGCTCCTGTGTTGAGCATCTTACCCCTGGTGGTCAGTGTGCATCATAGCGACCTGTCATTCCACCATTTGGTCAATTTGCATATTAGCCTTTTATTATATAGTATAGTATAATCAGGTCAGACTGAATCAATGACCCAGGACCCTCAGGCATTATCTAGAACAGTGATGGCGAACCTTTTGAGCTCAGAGTGTTAGCATTTTGAAAAACCATAACTTAACTCTGGTGCCGTGTCACATATAGAAATTTTTTGATATTTGCAACCATAGTAAAACAAAGACTTATATTTTTGATATTTATTTTATATATTTAAATGCCATTTAAGAAAGAAAAATCAACCAAATAAATGAGTTTGCGTGTCACCTCTGACACGTGTGTCATAGGTTCGCCATCACTGATCTAGAAGGTGCTAGAATGACTCCAGTGCTACTAAATGTCCTAGGGGTGGGCCAGACCCTTCATTATATCTGAGTCACCTATCCAGGACCAAACCCAAACATGAACCAACTCTGAAAGGGCCTGAGGAGGTCCTGAGTGACAGCAGGGCCAAGAAGTGACCCAGAACTCTAAATCCAAGGCAATTCTTGGGCCCTGGCAGTGTTTCTCCCTGGTTAGAGCATCGGCCCTCTCATCCAAGGGTTGCGGGTTCAATTCCCAGTCAAGGGCATGTATCTGGGTTGCAGGTTCAATCCCCGGCCCTGGTTGGGGCACGAGTGGAAGGCAACCAATTGATGTGTCTCTCATATCAAGGTTTCTCTCTTTCTCCCTCCCTTCCTTCCACTCTCTCTAAAAGTCAATGGAAAAAATGTCCTTGGGTGAGAATTATCAATAACAATAAAAAAAGAATTCCTGGAATCTCTTTAAACACACACACACACACACACACACACATCTAATCTCAAGACTTTATCAGTGAACTTGCTAAAGAAGTCAGCTCAGTCTGACGCACTGGAAAGATTTGTCAAACTATTCGGCTGGCACTGAGCAGCCCAGACAACCAGCTGACCAACAGGATTTTTCACTCGTCAGCCTGCTGTTTTGGCACCAAGTCAACCGGGATGAGCAAAATAAACAACACCATATATGTTGCTTCCTTGGGCAGCTCACCATCTATCTCATGGTATCAGTCATTATCTGGGCTGATGACTCGCAACTACACATAACCAGTCCAACCTGAAAAACAGAACCTCCCGTCCACATTCCCAACTGCTTGCCTCTGGCATGTGTGCCCAGGAAGTTTTACACTGAGGCCTGCCCTCAACCCCAACCACCTCCTTTGCAACTATCTTGTTCTCTTTATTGGCATCACTGTTCTCCCAGCTCCTGAGGCCCAACTCATCTGCATTCAGTACCTTCATCCTGATTCTTCTTTCAGAGTCTCTCCCAGATAGATACCTTCTCCATTCCCACAGGGACCCAGGTTAGGCCCTAATAGCCCCTTTAAAGGCACAGCTTCCTCCCCACTGGCAATGCATTGCCATGCCCAGCCCTCCTTCGAGCACCCACTGTCTAACACATCACTCAACTGGGGGCGGGGGGCGGGGGGGGAGCATTTAAGAATGTTGCGCATTTCTGTTTGATACTTTCCAAGGAAATTTCACCGTGCATCATCTTATTTTCTCCTCCCCGCAAGCCCATAGGACAAGTAATTCAATGCTTGGATAAGGGGTGTGGCTTGCCTGAGTTCACCCAGCTGGCAAAGGAGCAAGGAGCCAAAACCTAGAACTCCTCACTGGCACTCTAAATATCTTGTGTCTCCTCCTTCTTAAAGTGCAAAGACACGTTATTCTCAAGTGAATTCATTTCAAAATTTTCTACCTAAAATTCAAAACCTTCTATCAGTTGATTTATTTCTTCCTTACCTAGTGGATCCTATTTCTCACTATTCCTATTTACTCATTTTTTTTTCCCATTTTTCTTTAGCTTGGCTAGTCTCTTTTGTAAGCTCAAGAATTATGATTTAGCACTGCTTTTTTTTTTTTAGCACTGCTTTTAACTGTAGTAATAGCTACCATGTCTTGAGCATTTAGAATGTTCTAGATACTATACCAAACTGCTAAATAATCTCACTTTATCATCAAAACAACAGCTGACTACTAAGAGACCTACCTAATTTTACACATCCCAAATAGAACTCTTGATGCCCACCCACCCCAAACTTGCTTCCCCCATGGTCTTGCTCATCTTGGTAAATGGAACTATCATCCTCTTTCTGTTGCTCAGGTCAGCAACCTAGACATTAGTTCATGTCTGTCTTGTATTCATACGTCATCCTCTAACTGCCCGTTGCCACTACACTTACAATATAGCCCCCAAATTGTGTGCTTCTCACCCCTCCACTCCTGCCACCCTCAGCCAAGCACCACTCTCCATGTATACCCAGACTGCCATAACTCCAACTGGCCCTGCTTCTACTCTTTCTCTTGTATACTTTATTCTTCCCAAAGCAGCTAACGGGGATGCTTTAAAAATGCAGATTTTTTTTTTCATTTTTTTTTATTGCTTAAAGTATTACAAAGGGTATTACATATGTGCCCTTTTAAAAATGCAGATTTAATCTGAATCCATTGGAAACAGCCCGGATGTCCCTAACAGGTGAATGGATAAACTGTGGTACATCCATACAGTGAACTACTCCTCAGCAACAAAAATTTAAAAAATTAAGTACATGCGACAGCATGGATGAATCTCAAAAACACTATGCTGAGTGAAGAAGAAAATAATGTACCATGTGATATCATTTATATGAAATTATAGACTATCAAAATTAACTTAGGGTGACACAAATTAGCTCAGTGGCTGCCTCTGGGAGAGAGGGATTTGAATGGCAAGGAGCAGGAAGGAACTTTCTAGGGCAATGGAAATATTTTTTTGTCTTGCTATGCATTTGTCAAAATGGATCGGAATTAAAGATCAGATTACTTCACGGTGTTAAAAATTACACTTTGGCAACCTGGCCCCCAGACCTCTTCCAACTCTTCTACACTTGCCCTCCCACCCCGCTCCCCGACCCATCTAGCCACCATGGTTGCCGGGCAGCTCTTGAACATACCAAGCCCTTTCTGACCCTGAGTCTTTGCACGCCCCACCTGGCACCCTCCCTCTGAGCTTCATGAGGCCCCAGGCCCTGTCCTCTCCGCAGAGGGAGCTTTCTGGCACTCAGTGTGAAGGCACTCCCCAGGCACTCTCGTTTACTTCTCCGTTTCCATCCTGTGGGTGGCACTTACCACTTTCTGTTATTTTCTTATTTACTGTCTGCTTCTGCTCCCAGAAAGCAAGCGCTGCAAGAGTAAGGACCCATCTGTCACTGTATCCCCCGCATCTACATCAACGCCTGGCACATTACATAACAGTTTGTTGAATGAATGGGAAAAGTTGACAACTGTCACCATCTCCATTTTGCAGCTTTGCAATCTGAGGCTGGCCAAGGATAAGTCATCTCCCCAGGGGTCCCACACCAGGATTCACACCCAGGCCATCTGTCACCCAGGCCTGCATCTCAACCATTCTGAGGTCTTACTTCTGTTTTGCTTCTTCGTTTTTGTACTGTTCACTCGCCCTGGCCTGGGCCTCTCCCCTACACTTCCACCTGCCCCAAGCTCATGAGGGCTTCTCTCTCCATTGACTTCATGTTTGATCATTCATTTCAGGTTTTTCTTTCTTTCTATATCTGTCTCCCCAGCAAGATGAGGGGCCCCTAGTGACTTTCCCTTCCTTTTGTCACTCACCACACACCTAGGACAGAGCTGGGCACAGGTTCCTAACCAATACTCATGAACGTGATCCCTTGGAGGTGGGGGTGAGTCAGGTAGCCCTGTGGGTATGTGCAAATCCTGGGTTACATGACTCACTTTGCTATTTCAAAGTATGCTGACCTTAGCTTCCTTGGCATCCGGCCATTCAGTTTCAACACCAGCTTGTTAGGGCTGATGCAAATTAGAGCTGCCACCGTCAGGCACTATGATATTACTCAGGTCTCCGTGCTGTACTTCTGGAATCTCCTGCATACCGCAGAAGCCTCGCAGAAGGCTGCACAGGCTGAGCACGCAGTGAATGGGGACTGATCAGGATGGTGCGGGATTAATGGAAGCATCCTCGCGTCTTCCCCTGAGGTCACTTAAGGGATTACTCAAAGCTTTCTCCTAAGGTTAGGTGGTGTGTGATTCCAAGTCAATCATTAGAGATATTATTCACACTTTTTTCCCCAAAGTAAATGCATTCATCTCCTGATTAAAATAGTAAGCCCTGTGTCTGGGCCTCTGAATGCAAACCGAAGAAACAATTAAAGAAAGCCTTTAGTTAAAGCAGGCAGCAAAGCAACAAGAAATATAGTTAGAAAACATGACTTGATAGGCAATTGGTGTGTTTTTTTCTAGTTCACGACCATAAGGTGGACTTTTAGAATACAGCGTAAGTTTTAACTTCACAGGTTTTAACTCGCTGGTCTCGCAATACTCATGGATTTCCTTGTGAGGATTTAATTCTCATTTGAGGAAGAGGAAATGGTGGTCAGAGAAGGTCGCCTCATTTGCTCAGAGAAGGATTCAGAGTGGGTGTGACGTCTCTTTGCTCCACCTTATAGCAGAAGTCCAAGCCATCAGACAGGCACTGCCTGTCATCAGGCCCACGGGAGTTCACGGGAACCCCACTCAGCTACTCAGGGCTACCCTGCTTCTGACCACATGGCCTTGGGCAAGTTACTCAACCTCCCTGAAAATCCTCTTTAAGACAAGATTTTCCTCCCTCCAATCTCACAGGTGAATAAGAAATTCACTGTGAGTGTGAAATGACACATTCATTTAGTAAGTACTGAGCACCTACTATGGATAAGGCTCGGTCCATGGACCTGGGATACGGAGTGAGCCAAAGTCCCTGCTTCATGGAGCTTCTATTGCCATAAAAGAAAACAGACAAGAAATGATTTAAAATGTACATGTGAGTGCTTGCTTTAGCAGCACATATACTAAAATTGGAACGATGTAGAAATTAGCGGAAATTAATTAAAAAAATAAAATAAAATACATGTGTGATTTCCAAGGATTGATAAATGCAGTAAAGGAAAACAAAACAAGGTAAGATTATAGAGATGAGATGCTATTTTAGATCCAGGGCAGGGGATGGGCTAGTCAGGAAGGCTTCTCTGAGAAACTGGCCCTTGAGAACAGACTGAAATGAGATTTGACTACAAGCCATGCGAATACCTGGAGAAGAAAAGTGTGCGGCACAGGGGGTACCAGCATGCACAATTACATGCCAGAGATGAAAGCAATTCAATGTCACAAAGGATTCAATTCCATTTCAATTACCACTAGGTGATGAACTGCCATAAGGAGTTTGGACAGGAGCTACCTGAGCAGAAATCTTCTGAAGCAGCCCGTGGAAATACATGTCAAATGAACAAATAAATGGCAATGGGTATAATGCCCCTGTGTACGTGCACACACAAGTAAAAAAGATGGAAATTCAACCGTGTTAAATCTATCGATTATGGCAACATTGATCAGTGGATGGTCCATATGATTCCACTAACTAAGAAGTTTATCTCATATTTTAATACAAGTTTTCTCGGATACACTGTCACTATCACAGAGGTATTCATGTCCACTAGAGTTTTATATACTAGGTTCTGCCCAGTCTTCCAGAAACCCTGGCCCAGGTCCCAACATGTGTGGTTCTGCCAGCCCTGCAGGACACCATGGATAACTATAGTCACCTTCCAGAGTCAGGATGGTGACAGCGGAACTTCACATGGATATTTACCAGCAAGGACTCACGGATACAGACACCAGGGGACAAGAACTCTGCAGTCTGAGCATGCCACCAGCTGTCATCACAGGCCCCCTGCACCCACCTTCCCCACATTCTGCCTGCTTGGCCAGATACACCTCCCTGATTTCTTGTCCTGGCCTCGTGGGTTCTTCCCAGTGTCCCTGAATTTCAGATTCCCATCTTTTCTTTCAAAAGCCTCATTAAAATTCATCTTATCAAGTTGTCCGTATCCAACGCTTTCCATCCTGGGGCAGGGGAAGGCTTCCATCCTGAAAAGGGCTGACCACTTTGAACTTGTTTTTCCATTTTTAAAATGTGTCTTTACACACTTCTGCGGGATGCCATAGCACAGCTGCAGCTCACAGACATGATCAAGTGGAGTGACAGAAGCCAGATACAAAAGAGTTCATACCGTGTGATTCCATGTATAGGACGTTTAAGAAAGTCAAGACTACTCTCTGGTAATGACATCAGAACAGGGGTTCCCAGGGATGGGGAGGGGCCACAAGGGAACCCTCTGAGGTGCTAGGAACGCTCTGTAGCTTTTTCCAGGGGGCAGTGGCGTGGATGCATGCGCATGTAAAAATTCACCGGGCTATGTACTACAGTACTTATCATCTCAGCACCTCACTGTCTGATAGTAAGATTAAAAGTTAAAAAGGGCAGTCTTAGGAAGAGCTGTCTGGGGACTTCAAAAACATCCCAACAGGCGTTTCCTTACCTCTCTGGCATTTCTGGCACCTTCTACAACCTGAGTGGGGATCTCTTTCATCTTCCTTCCTTCCTGCAGGAAATTCTACTGGGCCATTCTCGATGGCCAGCTTTAAAACAATCAAGGGCATGAGTCTGTCCGTCTGCCCTGGGCCAGTAATAAAGAAGCTTATTTTGCTTTATGGCTTCCACAAACTAGAGAAGCCTTTGAACGTCCCTCTCAATAGGGGGACAATAAACATCAAGTGAGAGCAGGAGAACGCCGGAGAACAAATGAAATCCTCTCTGAAGACCATTTGGAGGAAGGCAGCCCCTCCGTGGGTTATGCATACACGAATACGCGGTCTTTGATCCAAACCCCATGAGGAAGTTTGGGAAGAGAACGCAGGATGGTGCACTGGGAAGAGAGCCCCCCATGGGCCAGCTCTTCCCTGGGCAACCACCGCAGCTTGAGAGAGTTGCTAAGCCTCTGCAGGTCTCCGGTCCCTGCTAGTCAGATGACCTTCCTTACCTTGCTCTTAATCCCAGGGAGGAGAATCAAGTGACATGAGGCCTACACGCTGGCAAAACGCGAACAGCTGAGACCAATGGAAAGTTTTTAAAACTGAAATAAAAGAGACGGTCTGTGAAATGCCTCCGTTCCAAGAGCACTTTCACATCTGCTAAATGATTCCGTCTTCACAAGAAGTCGAGGAGGTGGCACCTCCACTCCCACGTCACCCAAGAGGAAGCTGAAACACAAGGCAGCAAGTGGGTGCCCAAGGGCGCTCGGCGTGCAGAGAGAGAGAAGGGCAGATGCTCCAGCTTTTCACCAAGTAGCCGGGGGTAGTCAGCGCCTGCCATTCTGCCCCAGGTGCCTCCGGGTTTGAAACCCATCAGGAGTAGGAAACCATTAGGAGTACAAGACCACTGACAACTGTTCCTAAGTAGCAACCTTTCTCTCATTTGGAGACAAATGAACTAAATCAGAAGCCACTGAGCCTTGGGAATGCGTGTTTCATGGGCACTGTATTGAGGATCCAGATCTTTCATCTGAGAAGCAGATGTTCTGATTGTTTCAAGGTACCTCCCATGAAACTACATTTTACCCTCAAGACTCCCTAGGATGGGTCTAACGCTGTGGATTTACCTGAGAGACACAGAAGAAAATCCTGCCAGACAGGTAACTAGATTTCTTAATAGTAGAAAAAAAAAAAATTAACAAGAAACACACAAAAAAATCCCACCAGCACCACATCACAAAATGTTATTTGGAAGCATATGCTTCCTAAAACAAAACAGTCCTCAGCAGATTTTGGGCTGTTTTGCCCTATAAACTACTTTCTCGGTTACATAAAACTGCAAATTGCCATCTGAAGACTTTGCAGGCTTGAATTTCCATCTTCCCTGGAAGTTTATGAGCAAACAGAATTAAACTTGGTCCTCTTTCTCTCAGACTTTCTGTGCTGTGCCTGCCAAAGGAAACATTTTTCCTCTGTGTGTTGGCTCCACGATACCGCCTTTTAGAGAAGTCACCGCACATGAAATAACTGTGTGCTACAGACTTATGTGGCTAAAGACTGACTTTAAAAAAAAAAAAACATTTTCTTTACCCCCTCCGTGTTTTGTGCTTTGCTGTCGCAATACTACAGATCTAAAGAATCTCCGAAGAGATTTATTTTTTTTAATTAAATCTTCATCGTTGAAAGTATTACATATGTCCCCTTTTCCCCTCCATTGACCCCTCCTGGCCCGCCCCCACTGCCAGCCCCAGGCCTTCACCACCCTACAGTCTGTGTCCATGGGTTATGCATATATGCATACAAGTTCTTCGATCCAAAGAGATACTTTTAATTGTTTGTATTTGCAAACCCACAATCAATGGATATAAATATCTCCTTAAAAAAAAACAAACCCAGGGCAGGAGATGGAAGAGTTATTACTGGACTGCAGTGAGGGATGCACAACTGCATGCATTTACTCAAAAGCAACTGACGGCACACTTACGGGTGTGAGTTTTATGACCTATAACATATGCCGCAATAAAGCCGTTGAAAAGTGTGCCCATGATTCACAAAGGGAGAGGTTTCAGATTTTGAGTGTGGTTCAAGTTAACATTCGGAGCATTGATTTTTCTATGCTGCCAATGTATTTATGGTACTATGGGACAACACAGTGTTCCTCTACAGCCGCTTTCTCAACTCTGGTGCTCCTGTCATCGGGGGCCAGACAATTCTTTGTTGTGGAGGGCGGCCCTGTGCATCATGGGATGTTTAGAATCACTAGTTGCCAGAAGCACTCCCCTCCCCTCCATTACAGTGGCCAAAAATGTCTCCCAATATCCCTGGGGGGACAGAACAGCTCCTTGGGGAGAGTCACTGCTCTAGATGTTGACAAGCTGGAAAAGAAATTTGCTCTCTGAAAAAGTGGCTGACACATAAATACAAAGTGCTGGGGGGGTGCCTCCCCCTCCCCCGCCCAGCTACAAGGCTGGCTCAGGTGCCCCATTCACCCCGCCCAGGACAACATAGGACACTTCTCTCCCCGTGGCACTGCTGCCCCCACTCTGCAAATTATACAGTCAGTGTTCTATCTAGACTATAAACCATTATTTTTTAAATTAAGGCTAATTGTATAGCCCTGTGCCCGTGTGACTCTCTAGGTATGGCACTCAGCCAAGAAACCAAGTCACTGGGTTTTCCATAAATGCTTTGTGGCCACTGATTCCGAGACAATGAGTAAAGCACCAGACAATTCAACTTAGCCAGCGTTAACCCGGCAATTTCAGGTCCCAGGAACTTTGGGAGCCTTCTCTCTTTTCATTTCAGGAGTGAAGTTCCCATTTTATAGATGAACTATTCAAGGCTCAGAGAAAAACGAAGTGAGTTGTGCCCAAGATCACACAAGTGGCAGAGCTGAACTTTTTCTTGACTTCCGAGTTAAAAATCTATCCCCTACTCTGAGCTTTAAGGGCTCACCATGGGCCAGACACCCTGCTGGCTGGTTGCCTCATCCATATTAGCCCATTTTAAATCCTCATTGTTGAGCCATGAGGGGGCATTATTATTCCTACTTTACAGACAAAGAAATGGAGGCTGAGGTGAAGTCCTTGTCCAAGGTCACACAGCTGGATAGCCTGAAATTTGGAACTCCAATTACTTTGAATTCCTTAGTCCGGCCACTACACCCTACTGCCTCTCCTCAAGTATAAATGGCCTATTTCATTAAGAATCGGTCAATACACTTTCATAGATAAATTACACTGTAATTCAAGGAGATTTGCATGTGGGCTCATACTTTCACTTAGGGTTTCTTTTATAACACCATAAGCCCCATCCTATGAACATCTGTGAGCTTCCTAGAACTGCATGAAACATTCCCTCTACCCAATTGTCAAAAAGCAGTCAAGCTAAAATTTCACTACTGCTACCCTAACAGTTAATAATTTCTCCAGTTTTTTCTTCTCTAGCTCATTCAGTCAGTCAATAATGACTTCACTTAAAATCTATTCAAACATATCAAATAATTTAATCACAATTAAAATTCATGATAGAAGCACCAGGAAGGAAAAGCAAGTACAGAAGGGTTCAGAAAGCGTGTAACGAGAAGGCAGGACAAGGCGATAAAGGAAATGCAAGGAACCTGAGATTTGCCAGAAAAGTTGGGAGTTCATTTAAAAGTGATGTGGAAGACTTTGGCCCTGGTGAACATTATGTGCAAAGGCCCTGAGCAAGAAGGAAACCATGCTCGAATGACCCTAAGAAGGGGCCAGAGATAGCAATGGCCAGACCCTGCAGGCACTGTGGACTCCGATACAGAGAAATCGAAGGGTCCTAAGCAGAGGCAACACATGGACAGACCTACATTATTACCGATCACTCTGGCTGTGTCACAGGCCAGCCAAGTGGCTCTGAAGCAACCTTTGCCAGAAGACAGTTCAAAATACTCTACCCTGGATCCTGAAAAACAAGTTTCTTTTTCTTTTCTTTTCTTTTTTTTTTCCCCTCTTCCCTGGGTGTGGCGCACCACCCTGGCTGTGAACTAGCTCACTTCTTTTTCTGTTTCACTTGTGGAGTTTAAAGGCCAGATCTTTTATGAGGTCTGGGACCTGTTTTCCTTTCAATAGCCTTCAGTGAAGTACCTCATCTCTTTCCAGGTCCCTCCTCATTCCCTAACCTCTCTACCCTCTCTGACCTTCCAAGGGGCTAGTCAATACCAAAAGGTAGGGTTAAATCTGGCCTTTATACAAAATGTAGAGACACGCTGAGGAAAAAACCACTAATTCTGCTCTCTTTGCATCCTCTCACACCCGGTTAGGCAGTTAAAATGAATAAATAAATAAAAGCGAGTCTGAGATAAAGTCACTCCCGAGGTGTTAAGATTCCTGGATTCCCCAGTGCCCTCTTGGCCACACATACACACCGCAATCTGGAGGCCCCAGCCAATGGAGCGCCAGCTCCGGCAGGCACAGTTCCAAGCTACAACTGCTTTCAGTTTCTCCACTACCAGAAGCCTCATGTCACCCCACTGACACTTCCTCCAGGAAGTCTTTCCTACCCCAACGCTGCTCCAGCTCAAGAACTGCCCTGCTCTGACTCCCAACATCACTCTAAGAAAGGAGTTTGGTTTTGTGATGTCATTGTAATTAGTTCGCTGCCCACTTCCCCAGGCCCCCGACACACGCACACATGGGCACATACACAGAAGGGCAGAATCGGGGTATCACAGCCAGGCATCTATCTAGCACAATGCCTGGCCACCCAGTTGAGACCCCTGTAGATAGTTACTGAATGAATGAGCAAATACAAATGGACGCTTTCAGAGTCTTCCCAGGAGCAGGAAGAGAGGCCTTTATCAAGAGAGGATTTTCCCTTTCCTATAAATACGATCGTGAATGTGAACATGAAACACACAAATCTTAGGAAAGATGCTACACCTCACTCTTGGAAATCTGAAGGGCACATATGCTCATGCAGAGCTTCAGATAGGACCAAAACGTCAGGAAAGTGTTCAGATATCAACGCAATAGCAGGCAACAGGGAGAGAAGGTGCTCATGACGGGAACCCAATAAAAAGCCAGGACAGAAACAATGAGCTGACAAAGTTCCTACATGAGCCCACTCCGGTTGCTAAACAGCAAGTCCACCAAGTAACTGACCTTGTTCTTGACCTTGCTCTTGATTAGACTAATGTCCTTCATAACCAACTCCTGGCCCTTCACCTTTCTTAGGAGCACGCCCCCCCACTTTTTCTTTTTTTGCATCCCTTCTTCAGAAATGCCAATCATGAGACATTATTGTATCACAGTTTCAGTTCCCTTGGATGAATTCAAAAAGGATGAATAATATACTAGTATTACCCAGGCCTGAACTAGGGTCTTGCTACTTGGAGTGTGGTCAACAAACTAGCATCACATCACCTGAGAGTTGGTCAGAAATCCCAGCCCCCCTTCCCCCCCCCCCGCCCCCCGACCTATTGATTTAGAATCAACCTTCTAACCAGCTCCCCAGGTGACTCCTAGGCACATTCAAGTTTGAGAAGCACTGAGCTAGATCTTACATTCATTCAACAAACATGTATTGACCCAGTGCAGGGCACACAGTAAGTGGTCAACCTATACATGAGAATGTGAAAGGTGTGGGGGGGAAAGGTACACAGACGTTCCACTGTGGTTGAGAAGCTCTTGTAAAATACTAAAAACAGCATGACCCGGGAGAGAGGTTCTCGCAGGATTAATCATCTTTGCACCAAAATTCAGAAGTGGCCAGTGCGGCTCGGCTACGGGAATCTGGAATCTGGGAACTTGACCCTGTGTGTGCAGCGAGCGAGAGAAGACGTGGGAGGTGTGTGACGGTGGCTCTTCCCCGACTCAGCCACAGGCCGCAGGAGCTGACAAGGCCAAGTCCCCGCCCCCCTCAGCTGTCACCCTGTCAAAACAAAGCCGCTGCTGACAGCGCTGGGCCAGGCTGCCCCGCGGCCTCGGGCCACCCTCCCGCCGCGGGAGCACGACGCCCACATCTGGATCTGCAGCGGAGGGACCACGGGGCGCTGAGAGCTGGGACGGAGAGGGGACGGAAAGAAACGTGTGTCCCCAAACGGAGCAGCAGCGCCCGCCGCGCTGGGCTGTCACCTTGCCAAATCCTGTTTACACCCCGAGCAGCTGGGACAGCGTTTTAACTAAACAAGTAATAATACAATCATGACGGGGCTGTCACCGCGCGCCGCAGGCGCCCTCCGCCCCTCCACTGAGAGCGCCTCGGGCTCCGGGACCCCTCGCCTCGGGCTTATACCCACCTCCCTCTGGGCGCGTCCCGCCCCTTTCTATCTCCCAAAAGGCGCAGGGGGTTCCGGGGAGCCCTATCCCACCCTCCCTCCCTCCCCCAGCTCCTCCCAAGGGGACACGGGGAGAGGACGAAGCGAAGAAGGGGCGCTCAGATCCTTCGTCCCAAAAGATGTTTCCTTGGCCCTGGGGCGC
>NW_005871056.1:334435-335776 GCF_000147115.1 Myotis lucifugus
GGTGGAGGGATGGGGGGCGGGGGATCGGGGGCTGGCGCCCAGGCACCTGCTGCCCGCCTGTGTCTCCGCGCCCCCCATAGCGGACCCCCGCGGTCCCGAGCAGGGGGGCGGGGGGGGCATGGGGGGAGGTAGCGGCGGGAGGGAGGGGAGACTCCCATTTGTTCTTCCACTTTGTTCCACCCTCTCAGAACAGAGAACTTCCTCCACCCTAGCGGGAGCCGGAGGAAAAAAAAATTTTTTTGAAAAGTACCCGTCCATGCTAATCCTTTTCTTTGTTGCTAATTCACCAAAATAAAGGCGTCATGTTTTCTGTTTCTCTTTTTAAATGCTTTTCTGTTCAACTTTTTTTTATCTAATTATGAACGCTTTCTTTCTATAACAATTGCTGGATCCAATCGGCCAGAGGAAGAAAAAGACTTAATATTTTCGGTCATTTTTGTTTGAAAGCGCTGGTCGTTGAAAGAATGGTCGTCCAAACGCACTGTCAGAATGAAACCTATGCGCAGTGGGAAAAGTTTGAATACAGAAAGTTTGTTCACGGGGCTCACCTCTACGTGGTGGGGTTATAAAACTTGCTGTTTTGTTTTCTATAATGTTTCCGTTTTCAAAATTAACACCACCAGCAGGATATTAATCAAGAAAAAAACAATAAGCACCCAAAAAGATGAGTGACGATTTTGGCCGCAAACTTACAAACAACACAAAACACCACCAACTCAGCGTTTTCAACTATCTTTGAAACTGTTAAAAACTGTTGTTGTCCTTGTTGATGACAGCGGTGGTGTGTAGTGATGTGGGCTGAACATTTCAGTTTTTCATTTGAAAGCTGTGCACCCTTGGTCACATGTCATAATTTTTATGTAATACAGGTCACACTGTGAGTGTTATAAAATTCTTCACATGCCGTAAAGCTCTCACCCAACTCTGGGCAGTGTCCCCTTAAGGAATGTACTTTTCCCTGGAAACATTCCCCTTCCCAGCCCGTGTTGTCCAATTAATTTTCTCTATCCTTTTTTTGATTCTCTGTTCATTTGCTTTTTAATGCAGAGTGAGCGATGTGGAAAAGTGGAAACGTTTTCGAAGTTTGTAGATCCAAACAGTGATGTTGGGGCAAAAAGAAATATCCTGTCCCCACTTGAGTCCAGACTGAAGGTCTGAAATGTCAGGCTTTCATTTTCAGGACAATTCTCTGGGTGCCTGCTTTCTTGGCATGATGTGCTTTGAGTCACCATTGTTACTCTCTCCTGGTCTGCTGTTTTGCAGATTTTTTGCCATTCTCTCCAGAGCTTGAGGGAAGTCTTTTTTTTTTTTAACTTGATTTTTTAAAAAAATGTTTTAAAT
>NW_005871056.1:336009-339130 GCF_000147115.1 Myotis lucifugus
CCACCCACCCACCCTCCCCACCTTCCCTCTGAGATTGCGCACTCTGTTCCATGCTTCCATGTCTCTGGATCCACTCCGTTCATCAGTTTGTTTTGTACTTAGATTCCACATGTGAGTGCGATCGTGTGATACTTGTCTTTCTCTGACTGACTTATTTCACTTGCATGATGCTCTCCAGGTCGCCAGGAGGGGAGTCAAAGGTTGTGACCCCTTGATCGAAGTCTAACATCATGATGTTAGCAGGTATTGATGGGGGTTTGGGTCCCACATGTAGGCATTTATCAAACTGATGGACTAGTCCACCTGAGATTTGTGCATTTCGTGGGATATAAATTTCCCTTAAATATTTTTTAAAATCAAGATATTAAACTCCAACCCTAACCCTTTTGGCTCAGTGGATAGAGCGCCGGCCTGCAGACTGAAGAATCCCAGGTTTGGTTCTGGTCAAGGGTACATGTCCAGGTTGTAGGCTTGATCCCCAGTATGGGGCATGCAGGTGGCAGCCGATCAATGATTCCCTGTCATCATTGATGTTTCTCTCTCTCATTCTCCCTTCCAATCTGAAATCAATAAAAATATTTTTTTAAAAAAAAGATATTAAACTCCAGTTAATGGTGCGCATGCTGAAAGTTTAGGTGCAGTGCCCTGCTATCTGCAGTGTGCTTTGTGGTGCATCAAAAAATAAGATGGATTGATGCATCCATGAATGTGCAAATAAGCAGATGAACAGATATATGACAAAGGAGAGTAAAATGTTAAGGGTGAAGGTAAGTAGTGGATAGAAGTGTTCACTGTGCTGTTCGTCCAAATTTTCCATTATAAAGTGTTGGGGAGTAGGGAGTCCCAGATGTAATATTAACTTGGCCTGTCAACTCCTGCTGGGGCTGACCAGCAGTCCCTGAATGACAGGTGAACAGATGACTCAGACACAGTTTGACTGTGCAATGGCTAAGGAGCCCCGGCTTTAGTAGCCAGAGCAGCCTCTATGGCCTGCCTCCTTAGGCCTTTATTGAAATGTTTATCTTTAGATACAATCAGTAGGGTGAGTAATCTTGGGAGGACACATGTTTACATTGTCCTCTAGGCAAGAGCATCCAGGGATTAAGCATAAGGATTCCAGTAAACACCCAGGGGTCTGCATGTACACAGACTTGTTTGGAAAGGTCAAGGAATAATTAGGGGCACCGCCTTCAACATTCCCCTAAGTCTCCCCTAAGTCGGGATTCCAATAAACAGGGCAGGTGGCCTTCCACACACTTCCCTTTTACCAGAATGTCCTCCTTACAACTTTCCAACCAAGTCTCTTGTGCTCCCCAACAAACTTCCCCTTCCAAACCACTCCCAATTGCGGGATTTAGGCTACTTCCAGGATGTTTTGAAGCAGAAGAAATCAACCTCATTTGAATCCAACCTGAAAACCATCACTGTCTGAAGGATGAATTGCTTGTGACATCAAATGAACATTATGTTTCATTATTGCCCTGCTCAGAGCACCCAGATGACACACTGCCTTAGGCTGAAGGCCTAGAATTTCAAGGCCTATTCAAAGTGCCTTATAAGCACCAGGCAGGGACATTTCCAGGGCAAAGCATTTGGGAGGCTTTCTCAGTAGGCTGTTGTGAGCATTTAGATCCTGTGTACAGAGCCCCTTTAAGAAGTAAATAAAAGGCAATGCTTTAGTTTACAAAGTACTTACAACTGACCTCCTGAGTTAAGGAAGCCACGATCAGAAAACAGAGGGCGTTGAGGGTAGGAATTGTAAGGGGCAGATTGACCACCGGAGGTTCCTTCTGGCACATTAATACTGTTATGAGGCTGTTACCAAGAATGACCTTTGTACAAGTGAAACAGCATAGATAGATTTCCAAGAAATACTTTCGAATGGGCCCTTGTACAGTATAATACCATTTGTTAAAAGCAAATTCACATCGGCATATAAGCACAATTCTGTATATGTTCAGCAAATGCATATAAAAATGAAAAAGCAGCTCTAGCCGGTTTGGCTCAGTGAACAGAGCATCGGCCCATTGACTGAAGGGTCACGGGCTCGATTCCAGTCAAGAGCACCTACCTCAGTTGCAGGCTCAATCCCCAGCCCTGGTTGGGGCATGTGTGAGGCAACCAATTGATGTGTCTCTTTCACATAGATGTTTCTCTCTGTCTCTTCCCCTCCCTTCCACTCTCTCTAAATATCAATGGAAAAATACCCTCAGGTGAGGATTAACAAAAAAATAAAAATGCAAAAGCAAGAGAAAGATTTAGAAAGACACAGCAAACTCTTAAAAGCAGTTCCCTACACCCTTGAGAGTAAAATTTATTTTTCTCACTTTTGTATATTCCCAGTGCCTCTGTAAACTGTTTCCGATCTGTTCATATCTGTCTCCATGGCCATCACCTCTCACCTTGACTCAGCGGTTCTCAACCTGTGGGTCATGACCCCTCTGGCGGTCGAAAGACCCTTTCACAGGGGTCGCCTAAAACCATCCAGCATATCAGATATTTACATTACGATTCATAACAGTAACAACATTACAGTTATGAAGTAGCAACGAAAATAATTTTATGGTTGGGTCACAACATGAGGAACTATATTTAAAGGGCCAGAAGGTTGAGAACCACGGCTTGACTAATAGCAACTTCCTAACTGGTCTCTCTGCTTTTACCCTTGCTCTACCACAATCCCCTCTAAACAGTAGTACAGAGGTTTACAGCTGTAAATGCAAACCTGATTCTATAATTCCCTGTTTGAAACCTTCCAGTGGCTTCTTGTAACATTTACTGGTAAAATACGACTTCAACTCCATAGCCTGATTGGCAAGGCCCACCTCCCCTGCCCTCTTCTCCAGTGAGTGGTCTACTCCAGCCACACCCTGGAAGCTCTTTCCCTTCTCAGGGCCTTTGCATTTGCTGTATTGCCAGAAACGCTCCTCCAAACAGGATGGCTGGCCCCAAATAGCTGTCGTGCTATTTTATTCAATTTTAGTTGTTCTTAATAACAATTTTTCATGTTTAATGTGAATAGACTTACACGTGTTTGGTTGAGCATTACCCTTGTAAAAAGGGCTTTTCCCCATTGTTTTCGTGTTTTAAATACTAATACATGTGCTTGTTTTACCAGCCT
>NW_005871056.1:339631-342770 GCF_000147115.1 Myotis lucifugus
ATGCTCAATACATTGCAGCAGACTCTCTAGGTCTAAAAATCAAAGCTCAGAGTAGTGTATTTCAGCTTATGAAATAGGGGCTATATATCAGAAACCAAAGGAGGAAAATGGAAAGTAGTATGGTACAGTAACTACACCATGATATCCTCACAGAGCACAAACATATCTGTGCATAGTAACATATTTTCCCAAAGCACTGTGTATATTGTTATAAAATATTTCAAACGCCTAGAAAAATATCTGTACATACACTAACTAGATTTTCTTTTTTAAAACTTTTTTATTTATTTATTTATTTTTTTTTGAGAGAGAGAAAGAGAGGAAGAAAAACATCAATATGAGAGCGGAACATCTATGGGCTGCCTCCTGCACACACACACACACACACACACACACACACACGCACACACACGCACACACACACACCACCAAAGATCAAGCCCAGAACTCAGGCATGTGCCTTGACCGGGAATCAAACCAGTAACCCTTTTGGTGCACGGGATGACTCCCGACCAACTGAGCCACACCAGCCAGGGCTAGATGTTCTGAATGTTTTCATTTACCCGGTGTACATATAATTAGTTTGAAAAATCCTCCTTCATATCTCTTTATCTCCCTCTGGCTTCTGTTTTTTAACATTTACAAAATAAACCCTGCAGAGAAGGGTTGGGTGGACGTTTACTGTAAAGAGCTAGATTGCAGATTAAGCTTTGTGGGTGATAGTCTCTACGGCAACTACGCAATTCTGCCCTTGCTCTACCACATCCCCTCTATCCAGTAGTACAGAGGTTTACAGCTGTAAATGCGAACAGCTCTAGTTCTGGGAAAGAACACTGCTTCCTCTCACACAGTGGGAAACCAAGCAGGATATTAGCACATTATAACGACCCACCAAACACTCCCATCTTTCTTGCTATTGTTGTTCTGATCTATATATTTTTTTTATGACACAAACCAAATTCTTATTTTACTGAAACATATTCATTTGCTAGGGCTGCCACAACAAAGTACCTAAAACTAGATGGCTTACACAGCAGAAATTTCTTTCCTCATGGCTCTAAGGTTAGAAGTCCAAGATCAAGGTGTTGGCAGGGTTGGTTTCTCCCGAGGCTTCTCTCCTTGGCTTTCAGATGGCCATTTTCCACCAGTGTCTTTACTTATTTACTTTAAAATATACTTTTATTGATTTTGTACAGAGAGGAAGGGAGAGGGATAGAGAGAGAAACACCAATCAGCTGCCCCCTGCACGGCCCCCCCACTGGGGATTGAGCCCACAACCAAGGTACATGCCTTTAACTGGAACTGAATCTGGGACCCTTCAGTCTGCGGGCCAATGCTCTACCCACTGAGCCAAATCTGTTAGGGCCTTAGTCCTCCCTCTGTGTGTATCTGTGTCCTAATCTCTTCTTCTTTTAAATATATTTCTTTATTGATTTCGGAGAGGAAGGGAGAGAGAGAAACATCAATGATGAGAGAGAATCTGCCTCCTGCACGCCCCCTACTGGGGATGGAGCCTGCAACCCGGGCTCGTGCCCTTGGCCAGAATTGAACCTGGGACCCTTCAGTCCGCAGGCGGACACTCTATCCACTGAGCCAAACCAGCTAGGGCCCAATCTCCTCTTCTTATAAGGACACAGTCATATTGGATTAAGGCCCGCCTTAATGACCTCATTTAACCTTAGTTAGGGTTTTTAAGACCCTATCTCCAAGTATAATCACACCCCGAGGGGCTTGTACTTCAATATATGAATTTTTTGGTGGGGAGGCAGGGCACCAAAACATGGAGTAGGTCCGCAGTTTTCAATGGTGTACCACAAAAATTTTGAAAACATGCAATACCTGACTACTTAGTCAGGGACACTGACTTCTTTTCCCTTAATTGTAAACTAAAAAAAATGTTAACAGCAAACACAATAGCCATCGATGTGAATGAATCAAAATTACACTTTTTTTTTTGGTCAGATTGGCAAAAAAATATTTTTCAGTAATTAGTTTATGTACGCCATGAGACAAAAAAAATGTTGAAAATTGCTGCAATAGATAATTAACATATTTAACATATTTATGCCAACATATTTTAACAACTCCCATGTTCATGGTTTCTTGCGCTATACTCCTTCAATCTAGGTTTGCTTCTTTTCTTGCTGAATATGCTCGAGTAGTTCTTTCAGAAAAGATCTAAAGCATTACTTATTCAGTCCTCCAATTAGGGAAGGTCTTAAATCAATAGGAGATGAACATTTGCAACAAGTGTGTTGTATCTACTTAGGATGAGTTTAATATATTGTGAAAGTCTGTAAAGAAGAATGACAACTTTTACATTACAATGGTATTTTATGTCAATTCATTTTGTTCATTAGATTCCACAAATAAGTGAGATCTATGTGATATTTGTCTTTCTCAGTTTGGCTTATTCACTTAGCATATTTTCCACGTTCATCATGCTGTCCCAAAGGTGCATATATTCTTTCTGTTTGGTGTTTTTTTGTTTTGTTTTGTTTTTATGATATATTCCCAGAAGTCAGATCGCTGGGTCAAATTGAAGTTCCATTCTTAATTTTTTGAGGAAACTCCATACTGGTTTCTATAGTGGCTGTACCAGTCTGCATTCCCACCAGCAGTGAACTAGTGTTCCCTTTTCTCCACATTCTCACCAGCACTTGTTGTTTGTTGATTTTTTTTTATGGTAGCCATTTTTTTGATGGAAAAGTGTGAGTTGATATCTCAATGTGGTTTTAATTTGCATTTTTCTGATGATTAGTGACTTTGGCCATTTGTATGTCCTCTTGGAGAAATTTCTATTTAGTTCTGCCCATTTTTTATTTGGATTGTTTGTCTTCCTTTTGTTGAGTTGTATGAGTACTTTATATATTTGGATATTAACCCCTTAATCCGATGTATCATTGGCAAATATGTTCTCCCATACAGTGGGTTCCCTTTTCATTTTGATGGTGGTTTCTTTTGCTGTGCAGGAGCTTTTTATTTTGATGTATCCCATTTGTTTATTTATTTTATATATATACTAGGGGCCCGGTGCATGAAATTCGTGCAAGGGAAGGAGGGGTCCCTTCAGCCCGATCTGCACCCTCTCCATCTGGAGCCCTCCAGGGATGTCCTACTGACGCCTAGACCTGCTCCC
>NW_005871056.1:343216-412069 GCF_000147115.1 Myotis lucifugus
CAGGGGCAAGCAGGGCCCTTGCTGTCTGCTCACTCCCTGCAGGGGACATTCCCGCCCCGTTCCTGGCCGCTTGGGTGTGTGCCAGCTTGGAGTGCCTGGGTCCTGGGGATGTTCCCACCCCAAGCCCGGCCGCTTGGCACCTGCAAGCGTAGGCCCGGCATTCCGGACTTCGGCCGCTCTGGGCCTATGCACGGGCCTACAGGCTCAGAGTGGCCTGGCTCCAGAGGACGCCTGTCCCTGTGACAGGTCTGTGGCCAGTTTCCCCTGCTGCTCCCAGCCACTCCTGCTGGGTTTCCCCTCAGCTCCCAGGCGCCTTGGCGGGTTTCCCCTCCCGCTCCCAGGCGCTGTGGCGGGTTTCCCCTCCCACTCCCAGGCTCTGTCCATTCCCCTCCAGCTCCCAGGCGCTGACCATTCCCCTCCGAGCCCGCTGTGGCTGGGCTTGCCCTCCCACCTCCCACCTCCCACCTCCGCAGCCTTGGCTCCGTTTCTGTCCTTGAGGCCTCTACTTAGCTCCCTTCTGTACCGCTTGGCCTCCATGTTGTCCTCAGTCTTCCCCCCCAACTGGTATATGCAAATTAACCGCCATCTTTTAGCTTCTATAATTGAAACATTGTATCTTTTGGAGCTGTTGCTTCAGGAGCTCAGAGCCAGGCGGCAGCAGGCGGGGAACCTTGGCTTCCTCCGTCACTGGAGCAAGCAAGCCTCATGTTCCGCTTCAAGCTGCCTGGCTGCTGGCCGCCATCTTGGCTGACAGTTAATTTGCATATCGCCCTGATTAGCCAATGGGAAGGTACGCTAATTACCATGTTTCTCTTTTATTAGTGTAGATATATATATATATAGTTGATTTTTTACAGAGAGGGAGAGGGATAGAGAGTTAGAAACATCGATGAAAGAGAAACATCGATCAGCTGCCTCTTGCACACCTCCTACTGGGGATGTGCCCGCAACCAAGGTACATGCCCTTGACTGGAATCGAACCTGGGACCCTTTAGTCCACAGGCCGACGCTCTATCCACTGAGCCAAACCGGTTAGGGCTGTTTATTTTCTTCGTTTATTTTGCCCTAGGGGATGGATTGGCAAAAATTCTGCTCCGTGAGATGTCTAAGATTTTACTGCCTATGTTCTCCTCTAAGATTTTCATGGTTTCATGCTTTACATTTAAGTCTTTTATCCATTTTGAGTTTATTCTCAGGGGCTCTTACTTTTATTGGTCTGATGCGTCAATAATTTCTACAATGTGTAGTCCTTTTGTGTCCCATTTAAAAACTCGTTGCCTAAGGCATGTTTGTAAAGATACTCGCCTCTGTGTCCTTTGAGTTTCATTGTTCTTATCTTTCATAATTGGGCCTCTGTTGCATCTCAATCGATTGCTCTGGCATAGTGTGAGGTAGCAGTCACCATCTTATTCAAATTTGCTCTCTCTCTATTTCATTTTTAAACTATCAAGTGTTAAATGTTCCAAGCAGGAATGCTTTTATAGCATGACCTTATAAGCTCAGTCTTTCCCGGAAGTTCACTGTAGCGCCTTTTAAGAATAGTCTTGTACCCCATTAAAGACTGCATGCTCTTTAATTAGTGTTGAAAGCAGCTTCCCCCTTAACCTCAGGCAAGAGGAGCCCCTACTCTGCGACCGTAGTTGAGAGAGTTACACACGTCAAAAACACTCAAAGGCAGAGTGGGGGTGGGAGGAGGGGCACCTCTGTCACTTGTCACTTGGTGTGAGCGCCAGACAGGGCAACCCTGTAAACCTAGACATTCACCCTTCTAGCTCACAGGATCAAGCCCCAGGGAGACACACTTCCTCGCATATCTTGTCCTGGTTTCTCAAACAGAAAGCGCCCGCATACATCAGAATACTGAGTTTTGCATGTGAGAGAGGCACACTTTAGGAGCACTGGAAGGATTTGAGTGGCAGGAATGCTTAGGTAAGAGAAAAGACAAATTAATTAACTTGTCAAATCCTTCTTCTGAGCATGAATGCAGAAGATTCTTGCATAACAAAGTATTGTTTCCCAGAGTGCCAAGCAGCCATTTTCTTTCCTTCTCTTTGTGTTCCAATTCATGCCTCTGAGGATCTTCATAAATTAGCACCGTATTCACTAACATTGCACAGTGTCTGAGGAACACTTCGTAATACTGCACAATTTAGTTTACCCTTAAACTTATATGTGTATAGATCTAAACATTACCTATGGGAAGTGTGACATCGATTTTTTTTTTCATTAGCACATAGATGCACATTGAATGCAAAAATTGTGAACAGTTTTAAAACACTGAATTTTTTAAATGATAAAATATTCAGCTTATCTTAATATCTTTAAAAGTTTGATAGTGATTAACTATAACTTCACTTTGTCTTTTAGGTTTTTTTTGTTTTGTTTTTTAGCATTTTTTAAAAAATATATTTTATTGATTTTAGAGAGGAAAGGAGAAGGGGAGAGAGAAACATCAATGATGAGAGAGAATCATTGATTGGCTGCCTCCTGCACGCCCCCCACTGGGGATCGAGCTCGCAACCCAAGCATGTGCCCTTGGCAGGAATCGAACCCGGGACCCCTCAGTCCGCAGGCCGACGCTCTATCCATTGAGCCAAACCAGGTAGGACTGTCTTTTAGTTTTGATAGGTCTTTTATTATATTTTAGAAGATAACATTTTTTAAGACATAAAACATTTTAATTTTGAATTTTTTAATTTTACTGTTATTCACCTTTTTAAAAAATATATTTTTATTGATTTCACAGAGGAAGGGAGAGGGAGAGAGAGAGAAAATTCAATGATGAGAGAGAATCATTGATCAGCTGACTCCTGCACACCTCCTCCGGGGGGGTCAGGACCGCAACCCCAGCATATGCCCTTAACCGGAATCAAACCCGGGACCCTTTAGTCCCACAGGCCGACACTCTATCCACTGAGCCAAACTGGCTAGGGCTCACATTTTTTGTTGTTGTTGTTGTTGTTGTTTTTTTTCTCTCTTTTTTTTTGGAAGAGCTCACATTTTTTTGATGAATATACACTCAAAATTTCTACATCTTAGCCTGGCTGGTGTGGCTCAGTGGTAAACTTCAACCTATGAACCAGGAGGTCACAGTTTGATTCTTGGAGGCACATGTCCAGATTGCAGCTCAATCCCCAGTAAGGGGGTATGCTGGAGACATCAGATCAATGTTTCTCTCTCATCAATGTTTCAATCTTTCTCTCTCTCTTCCTCTCTCTAAAATCAATAAAAATATATTTTTAAAAATGAAAAATTTGTACTTTAAAAACAATTACATTTTGACCATATCTATGCATTACTTTGAATTAAAAATTAGCTCTGGCCAGTATGGTTCAGTGGATAGAGCATTGGCCTGTGGACTGAAGTGTCTCAAGTTCAAATCAGGTTGCAGGCTAGATCCCCAGTAGGGGCATACAGGAGGTATCCAATCAATAATTCTCTTATCATTGATGTTTTTATCTATCTTTCCCTCTCCCTTCCTCTCTAATATCAATAAAAAATATTTTTAAAAATTAAATATAAAATAAAAGAAAGATCATAAGAAAAAAGAAAGTCCATAAGAAAAAAAAATGTATCGCAAGTGGCTTAGGGATCCTCCTTTTGCCACCCCCACTTTCCCTTGCTTACTTTTAAGTTGACATCATATATATTTTTAAAATATATTTTATTGATTTTTTTACAGAGAGGAAGGGATAAGGATAGAGAGTTAGAAACATCAATGAGAGAGAAACATTGATCAGCTGCCTCCTGCACACCCCCTACTGGGGATGTGCCTACAACCAAGTACATGCCCTTGACCGGAATCGAACCTGGGACCCTTGAGTCTACAGGCCTACGCTCTATCCACTGAGCCAAACCGGCTAGGGCAAGTTGCCATCATATTAAACATCTTTTTCCTCCCTTGTTTTCCACTCTCCACCCTCCAAATACAAACATACATATCCTGTTTGACATTTGGTTGCCTGATGGAAAAAAGTGTAAAGTTTGGAAGAAAACATATCCAGCATAATTGACAGGAGACATTAGAGGAATCTAACTGAGTCCAAGAAGAAAAATTAGATACAAGTTCGATAGTTTAAGATGACCACTACTTCTTTTTTTTTTTTTTTTTAATATATTTTATTGATTTTTTACAGAGAGGAAGGGAGAGGAATAGAGAGCTAGAAACATTGATGAGAGAGAAACATTAATCAGCTGCCTCCTGCACACCCGCAACTGGGGATGTGCCAGCAACCAAGGTACATGCCCTTGACTGGAATCAAACCTGGGACGCTTCAGTCCGCAGGCTGACGCTCTATCCACTGAGCCAAACCGGTCAGGGCGACCACTACGTCTTAGTAGAACTCTGACATAGCCTATGTCCGGCCTTTCTTGGCCTAGGGCAGTGATGGCGAACCTATGACACGCGTGTCAGAGGTGACACGCAAACTCATTTTTTTGGTTGATTTTTCTTTGTTAAATGGCACTTAAATATATAAAATAAATATCAAAAATATAAGTCTTTGTTTTACTATGGTTGCAAATATCAAAAAATTTCTATATGTGACACGGCACCAGAGTTAAGTTAGGGTTTTTCAAAATGCTGACACGCCGAGCTCAAAAGGTTCACCATCACTGGCCTAGGGAGAAGCCATGGGCAGCTCAGAAATGTGAGTGCAACAGGCTGGGCAAAACCAAACACAAGTTTCAGGAACTTAGCACTACTGGCCACATCCGCACATCTTCAGGTACATACCTGGAATGTTTTCACAGCTGGAATCCAATCTCTGAGGTGACTCGTGAGAAATTCAAATTTGTTTAGAGCACTCAACGATAATAAAATAAGAGTAGCTAACAGTTTCCAAGTACATGCCAGGCACTGTGCTAAGCCCTTTTGGCAAAATAGTCTCTCTATGCCTTACTAGTAATCGTTATGATTCCCATTTTGACAATAAGGAACTTGAGGCTCAGAGAAGTAACTTGCACCAGAGTCTCTCCTGCTCTTAACGACTTTTCCAGCTGTTAAGGATGGTGACTACCACTTACAGAGAGCTGATTAAGGGCCTGCCCACGTGTTGTAACTGACTTAATCTTCATAAGGAGCACCTAGGAGTCCCACGGACAGATGAAGAACCTTTGGCTGCAGCACCGGGCATCACAGGCAATACAGATGGTAATGGTAATGGGTGCAGGGTCTCTCCCCACCTCCTGCTTTGAAAGCAGATGGGAAAGTGGGCTTTCTTCCCCCCCCCACCCCCCCTGTTGAGAATCCCAGGCTCTGTGCAGAAGAGATTTTTTATTCTAGAGCAGCACTATTCCACAGAACTTTCTGTGATAATAGAAATGTTCTAAATTGGTGCTGTCCCTTATGGAAGCCACTGACCACGTGTGGCCGTTGAGCATGTGAAATGTGGCCAGTGGAGATCGGTGAACTTATTTAATTTTAACCAGTTTACATGTATATACACATGGGACTAGGGGGTTCCATATTGATTAGCACTTCTGTAGAGGGGTAAGACTGCTTGGTGGCCAAATTCCCAGTGGAACCTAAGAGTTTCTGATTTCCTCTCCTTCTCTTAGCCCTTCCATTGGCCAGCCTCTAGAGCATGTATGTTCCCACTAAGGCACTGCTTACAACGGAGGAAGAGGAAAAAGAACCCAGCTCTTTCTTACTCGCTTTATTAAAACCTAAGTCTGTAAGTGCTCAAATACTCTTTTCACTTGTTCATTTATTCATTTAATAAATATTTATAGAGTTCTTCCTACAGGGCAGGCATATCGACATTGGCTCTGGGGTAAAAATGGCAAGCAAAACAGAACTGGAGAGACATGACTTAAATAATCACTCAAATGCATGATTAGAAACTCGAATAAATGAAACGCATAAGGAGTTGGGAAGGTGTTTGACAAGGATGGAGGCTCCGTTAGAGGCCTCGGGAAAGACCTTTCTGAGGATGCTCAAGTTCAGTTTGTGAAGGAGCTGTTTCAGCTGAGAAATGAAGAACGAGTTAGAATTAGTGACAGTGAAGGGACGAGCATCTGAGGTGGAGGGAATCACATGTACAGGCTGAGTGGGCAAAGTGTGGGCATGTTTCAGGAGCTTTAAAGAAGAGGAAAGTGGGGAGAGAGGAGACTGAAGCGGCAGACCTTGTCTTTTCCTACCAGGGTTTTTAAAAATATATATACATATTTTATTGATTCTGGAGAAGAAGGGAGAGGGAGAGAGAGAGAGAGAGATAGAAACATCAATGATGACAGAGAATCATTGATGGGCTGCCTCCTGAATGCCCCCCACTGGGGATCAAGCACACAACCTGGGCACGTGCCCTGACTGGAATTGAACCGTGACCTTCTGGTTCATAGGTCCATGTTTAACCACTGAGCCATGCGGGCTGGGCCCTATCAGGATTTTTGACCTTTATCCTAAACACAGACCTGAGCTACTAGAAGGTTTTAAGCAGAGCAGTGACATGGCTAGAAAATAAATGTGAAAAACAAAACAAAACAAAACAAAAAAAACCCCTTGGCTTTTAATAAGGGCTTCATTGTTGCTTGTTCCTTCCTTCCTTCCTCCTCCAGCAGGCAGGTGACTTCCCCAGACACAGGCTGCAGCTGGCTGCAGAGGCCGATCCCAGGACAGACTTAAGGGCTTGGTCCTGGTCCCAGAGCATGAATGGAGCTAAGCTGTGCTCTTTCCGCTAATGCTCTGTGTGTCCTCTCTGTGTGTTTCTGCCATTAAATAAATACTGGGGTATTTATAAAAAACTGTCAGCAAACCACCCACTCCATTTTCTCCGCCGCAGGCCCAGAAGCCCTCAAACAGTAACAGCCTGTACCAGAGTCTCAGTGACATCCCGAGACAGCTCCTAAAGGGCTACTAAATATAACTCTCTTCCACGGGGCTGCTGCCTGCTGCCTTCACTTTTATGATCATAGTTATGAAACATCTAGTAAACTTGAAGTTCACGGGCAGGTCTCAGCTGAACAAGGGCAGCCTCCGACAGAGGTTGACTTTCAGTATGTACTCGTCTGGCCACCTTTTCACGGAGGCCACGTGAGGTTGATTGACCTTCAGTTGGGAGAATGGCAAGCTAAAAGAATGTGTTCCCCTGGGGAAAAGGCAAGACATGAAGAGTGGAATGAGAAAAAAAGACTGATGAATGCCCTCGGACTTCCAACGTTTCAAGCAATAAGAATCTGACTTGCTTAAACCAAGTGAATCACTGTCCTCTTCTTCCAAAATGAATTGATTTTACTTCTGTCCCTGGCATAATAGAAAAGTCACCCATTTCGCTGGTCGACACTCTGGAGCCTGATTCCCAACTCTGCCGCTTCCTCCAGGCAAGGTCACTCAGGGCCCTGGCAGAGATGGAGTGTCCTTGTCTGTGAAAGGGGTTAATAGTGTCTGTTTGCAGGGTTGTATGGACGTGAGACAGTGTGGGTGGGTTGCCTAGAAATAGTCATTGCACATGGGAAGCAAAGGCATTGGTTTTATCCAGTAATATACTGTATATATGTATCTATCTTTCCTGTGACACTGAGCTCCTCAAGTGTAGAGACCTGCCATTGGTTTTTATGTCTAGTGCCTACTCCTGTGCCTGCTCAACATAAAAAATGAATAATTGTGCCCTGGCTGGGTAGCTCAGTTGGTTAGAGCGTCGTCCTGATATGCCAAGGGTTTGGGTTTGATCCCCAGTCAGGGCACGTACAAGAATCCAAGAATCAACCAATGAATGCATCAATGAGTGGAACAACAAATTGATGTTTCTCTTTCTCAAAAAAGCAAACAAACAATAAATAATTTAAAAATAAATAAATAATAAAAAGAAATAATTGATACAGCCATCTTATAGTAAAGGAATTCTTCTCTTGCATTATCAACCTTTCCAATATAGTCAGTTTTCTAACTTTCCACAACCTTTACTGTTTGTCTGCTTTAGACATGACTGAGGAAAACAAAATTTTTGAATACTTTCAGAAAGCTATATTCTTGGAATATTTCTACTTACACATACATATATTCACTTAGTATTAATAAACTAATTCCTGAACAGTTTTTGGATTATCACTCCTATTCATATTTTTTTTAAAAAAATATATTTTATTGATTTTTTACAGAGAGGAAGGGAGAGGGATAGAGAGTTAGAAACATCCATGAGAGAGAAACATCCATCAGCTGCCTCCTGCACCCCCCCCCCCAACTGGGGATGTGCCCGCAACCAAGGTACATGCCCTTGACCAGAATCGAACCTGGGACTCTTCAGTCCACAGGCCGACGCTCTAGCCACTGAGCCAAACTGGTCAGGGCCATATTATTAATGTCTTGCATTAGTATGGTACATTTGTTATAATTAATGAGCCAGTATTGATATATTATTACCTAAACTCAGAAAGTTCATTCTTTGTGATGTATATTTTATGGGTTTCAATAGATGTATAGTAACATGATCCACCATTACAACATCATACAGATGTTAGAATAGTTTTACTGCTCTAAAAATCACCTGTGATCCACGCATTCATTCCTTTCTGCCCCCAACTCCTAGCAACCACTGGTCCTTTTATTATTTCCATGGTTTTGCTTTGTCCAGAATGTCATGTAGCTGGATTCATCCAATAGGTAGCCAATTCAGATTGGCTTCTTTTTTTATGTTTCTATTTTTATATCTTTTTTAAATTTAAAAAAATTTTCAATCACAGTTGACAATATTATATTAGTTTCAGGTGTACATAGAGGAAAACAGATCAGGGGAAGAGAATTTAATGGAAATACATGTGCAAAGATGATTATGAGCCCTAACCGGTTTGGCTCAGTGGATAGAGCGCCGGCCTGCGGACTCCAAGGTCCCAGGTTCAATTCCGGTCAAGGGCATGTACCTTGGTTGCGGGCACATACCCAGTGGGGAGTGTGCAGGAGGCAGATGATCGATGTTTCTCTCTCATTGATGTTTCTAATTCTCTATCCCTCTCCCTTCCTCTCTGTAAAAAAAAATCAATAAAATATATTAAAAAAAGAGAAAGATTAAAGATGATTATGAAATCTGGGGATATTAAATGTTACTAGGTTAATATTAATGATAATGACAGTTACTTATTGAGTATCTGTCATGTACATTGTGCTCATATGTTTCTCATTTCACACCAATCCAGCAAAGTTACTGTTATTATCTGTATTTCACAGCTGACAAAATTGTGGCCCAAACTGGGCTACATAATCTAAAAGCAGCAGCAAGCCAGCAGCAAGCTGGGGTTGTAGTCCAGCCTGCCTGCCTCTACGCCCTTGCTTCCTCCATTTGGATGCAGACTTTACCAGCACATGTACAAAGGGGTTTGTACACATGTGTTCGTGCTCATTGTAATGTTATTATAATAAAAATAATTTCCATCATTATATGTAAGTGGCTAAAATAATCTGTTACACCTTTATATTTACTAAGGAATATAATAGAGGAGTTAAAAAGAATAGGGCAGGTTGATATGTACTAACCTAAAAAATCCCCTCCCCATACCAGTGACAGATAACATTTACAGAATATTATGATTATGTTGGCCAAGCTAATTTAAAAAAATACAAAACACAAGATGTGATGGAGTCTACAGATGTATTCTTGTTTTTTTAATATATAAATTTTTGTTAATTTTTAAATAGAGTAAGGGAGAAGGAGAGAGAGAGAGAGAAAAACAAAACATCGATTGGTTGCCTCCAGTACACACCCCAACTGGTGACCGAACCGGCAACCTGGGCATGTGCCCTGACTGGGAATCAAACGGATGACCTTTTGGTGCACAGGACAACGCCCAGCCAACTGAGCCACACCACCAGGGCTACAAGTGTATTCTTTTTTTTTTAAATATATTTTATTGATTTTTTACAGAGAAGAAGGGAGAGGAACAGAGAGTTAGAAACATCGATGAGAGAGAAACATCGATCAGCTGCCTCCTGCACGCCCCCCACTGGGGATGTGCCCGCAACCAGGGTACATGCCCTTGACCGGAATCAAACCCGGGACCCTTGAGTCCGCAGGCCGATGCTCTATCCACTGAGCCAAACCGGTTCGGCCAAGTGTATTCTTATATAAAACTTCATCATGCTATACATTTAGAATTTGTGCAGTTGACTGCATGCAAATTAAACCTAAATCTGAAAATAGACTGTGTCTATGCTTTCATCTATATATGAAAATAGAAACCAGTCTCGAACAATACACACCCGATATTTTGGCAGTGGTTACATTGAGGAAAAGGAGACCTCTGCTTTTCCTCTACATCTTTATTGTTTAAATATTATAAAAGGAGAATGCATTAACTGGGTATCAAATCCTATATAATAAAAGCCTAATCTGCTAAGTGTCCAGTCGTCTGGTCATCTGTTCAACCAATCAAAGAGTAATAAGCTAATGATATGCTAAGGCCGCTCAACCGCTGGCTATGACGTGCACTGACCACCAGGGGGGCAGACAGTCGACTGGTCGACCAGTCGCTATGACATGCACTGACCACCAGGGGGCAGACGCTCTGACCAGTAGGTTAGCTTGCTGCTGGGGTCCGGTTGATCGGGACTGAGCAAGATGGGCTGGACATGCCCTGGAGCCTTCCTGTGGTCCCTCCCCAGCTGGCCAACTTCCTGTGTCCCAGCCCTGATCGTGCACCAGTGGGGTTTCTCAGCCTGGCCTGTGCCCTCTCACAATCCAGGAGCCCTCGGGGGATGTCGGGGAGCCGGTTTCAGCTCGATCCCGCTCAATGCAGGAGCTCCCCCATGGTGGTCAGTGTGCTCCTACAGGGGGAGCGCCTCTCAGCCAGAAGCTGGGTTCACAGCTGGTGAATGCAGCAGTGGTGGTGGGACATCCCCTGAGGGCTCCCAGACTGCAAGAAGGTACAGGCCAGGATTAGGGACCCCCCCCCCCCGCCAAGTGCACAAATTTTGTGCACCAGGCCTCTAGTATATAAACAAAAGTGCAATATGTTTTAAGTCAACAAAATAACATCAATAAAGTATTCAATTAATAAAATAATCAAAATTAACTGACAATAAATACACCTTGGAAGGCAACAGGTTACTAAGAACCCAGATAGAGATATACCCAGATAGAGATATAGCCACCCAGTTTCATATGGAATGTGTTTTATGGAATGTGTTTTCTGGAAAGAAGTTGACATTAAGTCATTGGTTAACTTCTGTATGGGGGTTTTCCTACTACCCTAATCACCATGCAGCCTGAAGGCTGCCTGTAGAGGTGAGATATGAGCACCAAGCCACCCTGCGAGATGCCCCACCCAGGGAGCTGGAGCCCACAGGAGACTCAGTACTTGCTTGAAGAAGGGGCCTCACTCCTTCCCACTCTCACAGTGGCATGGGGATGATGCAGCTGCGGGAAATGAATATGCAGTACATGCATCCATGGTGGGAATTAAAAAGCAAAGGAATACTAAAGACATTCAGAGTAAAAGCATTTCCTACCAAACTGGTGAAGATTTGTTTAATGTCTCTACACAATATTGGCATGGGGTGAGGGGGCAATGATGAGAGGTTAGCAGAAGCCAAGGAGGCAGAGATCTGCCAAATGCATAAGGAGTTCATCTCAAGAACAAGGGCGAGCCAGTAAGAAGCCTGAGGCAGTTGCATCACGTCTGCTGCTCCAAGGGGAATGAATGCACTGAGAGGCGAGCAGACTGGAAGTGGGTGGAGTAGCTAGGAGGCTAGTGCAGTAAGTCAGGCAAAGGAATTCGGTACCGTGAAACAGTGATAGCACCGGGGAAGGAGACAAGTGGATGATTAGAGGGATAATGAAGAGAGAGACATGACGGGCCTTATGATTAGCATATACCCCGACAGGGTGGTGGGAATGGTGGCACCTGTTTCAGTTGGGGTTCAATTAGGAAAGCTGGAACTTAGGAATTACGAAATAAAGAATTCAACATTGCAATTAGACCTTACATCATTTGTAGGAGGAGCTGGGCAATTGGACATCTGGGGAGGGGAGTTGGAGGACCAGTGCAGTGAAGTCCCCAACCAGTCAGTCTGAGAAGCCAAGGCCACATCCAAGGATGTAGGACCACAAAGGTGAGGCTGATGGAGAAGTCTAAAGGAAGCATTTGCCTTGGTGGGTCCCAAGGCAGGCCTCTGCTGATGGATCTGGGGCAGCTGTTGGTCCGCAGGACCTGCAGTCTGGAGGAAGAGCTGAATGCAGAGTGGAGGGAGCAAGAACAAGCTGGAAACTCTGCCTCTGTGGGTCATCTCATTGAATCTGATGGCATTCAGATGTAGTGCTCCCAAATTCCTTTCTTGGCCAACTCTAACCTGGAACCACATAGGGAAGGGTTTCTGGGAAATTTGGTTTCCAGCCTGCCCAAGCTAATGGTGGGGTTAGATTCTGGAGGAAAGGTAGTAAATTCTACTCGGACGTGTTGACTTTGAATTGACTGTGATACACCCCCATGGAGATTCCAGTAAGCACTTGAGGTTGTCTAAATGTCTCCAATGTGCCAGAAAGCTGATTTAGGACTCCAGTTCTAATCTAACCTGGGGTGAGAGAGTGGAAGGCAGCTCCAGATTAAGAACCTACAGACTGAAGGTATTGGCCAGGAGTGAAGGCAGGCTCAAGAAACAAGAAGTCCAGCCCTAGCCGGCTTGGCTCAGTGGATAGAGCATTAGCCTTCGGACTGAAGGGTCCCAGGTTCAATTACGGCCAAGGGCACATGCCTGGGTTGCAGGCTTGATCCCCAGTAGGGGGCGTGCAGGAGGCAGCAATCAATGATCCTTTCTCGTCATTGATGTTTCTATCTCTCTGTCTTTCTCCCTTCCTCTCTGATATCAATAAAGAAATATATCAAAGAAAAAGAAAAATGTCTATAACTTTCAGGTAGGGACTTGGAACAGCAAGATGGATTGGGCAGTCTTATAGGGAAGGTGGGAGAGATGGCCTGAGACACCCTGAGAGATATGTCAGTGGGAAGGCAATTTGTATATTAAGAAGAGCCTCTCCAGGCCAGAAGGTCACAGTTCAATTCCTGGTCAGGGCACATGCATGGGTTGCAGGCTGGATCCCAGCAGGGGACATGCAGGAGGCCGCCAGTTAATGATTTTCTCTCATCGTTGATGTTTCTATCTCTCTCTTCCTCTCTGAAATCAATAAATGAAAAAAGGAGGAGGAGGCGGAGGAGGAGAAGGGCCTCCTGGAATCACTATTTTGAAAGTACCACAACTTAGAAGAAGAAAAAAACAACACGAAAATTTACTTGATAGTCACTCTGCTTATTTCGTTTTTATCTCATTATGCAGACATAATGAATAATCCTTCTTTCAGAAATTCGAAGAGTAGTTTGTTAATACACTTTGTGACCCAACTGCTTAACTCATAAAGTGAGTTCTGACTGAGGTTCTAGGTGATGTGGTAAACATTCCAACATCAATTCAGTGGAGCCCACACCATTGCCATCACCTGTCCATTATTACCACTGCATCACCACCCAAGTTGGAGGAATAGAAGCTAGGGAAAAGTAACAATGGTAACGAAGGAAGTGAAAATGAGTCCTTTCAGGTAAACTTCATTTTTACTGAGTAACAAATGTAATCAATGAACAATTATATTTGCAATATTCTTTTACCTTCACTTTCTTTTTTAAAAAATATATTTTATTGATTTTTTTACAGAGAGGAAGGGAGAGGGATAGAAACACCGATGAGAGAGAAACATCAATCAGCTGCCTCCTGCACACTCCCTACTGGGTGTGTGCCCGCAACCAACCAAGGTATATGCCCTCGACCAGAATCGAACCTGGGACCCTTGAGTCCGCAGGCTGACGCTCTATCCCGGTTAGGGCTACCTTCACTTTCTTAGTAATCAAATAAACCTAGGCTCCCTGTTAGACTGTGTACATGAAACAGGGATATCTTCCTTTGATTACCTTATGCAAAACAGGGCTTCCATTCCTCTCTGTACTCTGAACCTATATTTTTCAAAACAGTACTTACCTCTATCTGATATATGTTTACATGTATCCTTTATTTATTTTCTGTCTCTCATATCAGAATATGAGCATCTTCTCAGTCCATGCCTATTTTGTTCACTCCTGTACCCTCAGAAAAGAAAACAGTACCTGGAATATTGCAGACACTCAAGAAATTGTTGAATGAATGAATGAACATATAAATGACACATTATAGTCTAAGAATGAATCCATGTGAGAGATAAACGTATAATGGCTATCCTTTATATGCTGAAAAATAAAGTTCTGATATAAAAGTTTGAGTTGAGGTAAAAAAAAATAATATTAGGGCCTGGCTGGCATGGCTCAGTGGTTGAGTGTCAGCCTATGAACCAGGTGGTCACGGTTCAATTCCTGGTCAGGGTACATGCCCAGGTTGCAGGTTCAATCCCTCGTGGGGGGTGTGCAGGAAACAGCCAATCAATGATTCTCTCATCATTGATGTTTCTATCTCTCTCTCCCTCTTCCTTCCTCTCTAAAGTCAATAAAAATACATTTAAAAAAATAGTATTAGGCCCTAGCTGGTTTGGCTCAGTGGATAGAGCGTCAGCCTGTGGACTCAAGGGTCCCAGGTTCGATTCCGGTCAAGGGCATGTACCTTGGTTGTGAGCACATCCCCAGTAGGGAGTGTGCAGAAGGCAGCTGATTGATGATTCTCTCTCATTGATGTTTCTAACTCTCTATCCCTCTCCCTTCTTCTCTGTAAAAAATCAATAAAATATATTTAAAAAAATAATATTAGGATGTCTTATATATTGCTCCAGCAGTTCATCAAGAATCAGGAAAAAAATGGTATCATTTACTTGCATATCTCCAAATAATGGCAATTAAAATATTTAATATACATTTTGGTCAGAAGAGCTTAAAAGCTTGCCAGCTTCCATTCTCTTCCCCTGCTTCTCTACTTACCTTTCCATTCCTTTGCTAGGTCTTCTTCCTGCTGCTATGAACTGGTATTTCCCTGGGATTTATTTTGGACATCTTCCTGATTTCTCTCAATTGTGAGTTTTTCTAGGTCAGCTTCTTATGTGTCCTAATGCCATTCCTGGCTAGATCTAGGGTTAGGCCACTGGTAGGTACTGTCATGGGACAGTCCTAAGCTCCACCTGACCTGTTTAATCCTTTGTATGATCATCTGGACAGCACTTCAAATCTTGCCCCTGTAGCTTCAAAGGCGGGACACAAGCCATCTGTGCACTTCTGTACCATGCACAGTAGCTGGTAGTGATTAAAGAAGTGAATGGATGCTGATCAAATTTGTTGATGAGACTGAAGTATTTGAATATAATTTGGGGATTGGCTTTAAATTTCTCCAGAAAATTAAAGAAATAGAATAAAATAAAATAAAGTGGAGAACTCAGATAAAATAAGTGAAAAACATTGATAATAGTTAAAACTGGTGATGGGTATATGGGAGCTTATTTTATTCTTCTCTCAATTTTTATGTAATTTCAAAATTTTACATAAAAATTTTTCATTGATTAGGCAGAGCCAGGGAGGCTCACTAATATACTGATATTTCTACTTTGTATCCTTCTGCATTGAACTTAAAAAATGATTATGCATGGTATGCCCAGATTTCAGGATCCCCAAGAAACCACACCAGGGAGCCAGCCGAGTCCAATGAAAAAGCATAAGAGTCTTTATTCAAGCTAGCTTGAACTCCCCCCACACTCGCCGATGCAGCGGCAAGCGGCAGAGAGAGAGAGAGAGAGAGAGAGAGAAAGAGAGAGAGAGCTCTGTGGGGAGAGGGGTTTTATAGGGGGGTTGGAGTAAGGGGAGGAGAAAGGACTGTGGGCCCTGCTGATTGGCCAGGCGCAAGATGGTGTCTTGTTACACAGGATGTGGTCATATCTATGGCACGCACTTCCCTTGATTATCATTGGTTAGTTTAAAGAAATCCTAGGTGTGGCTAGCAGAGGTTTGGGCTTCCGGGAAGAAGGTCCTTGCTGAGCACATGGCTGCTGCCCAAAATGGAGGATTCGGGGCAAGATGGAGAGCGTAGCCCTCGCCCTGGGGCAAGATGGAGGGCATAGCACTCGCCCTTTCATGCATTGCTTTTATTAAATGTTTAAAATATATTCCTAGCCCTAACTGGTTTGGATCAGTGGATAGAGCATCAGCCTGCGGATTGAAAGGCCCCAGGTTCGATTCCGGTCAAGGGCATGTACCTTGGTTGAGGGCACATCCCCAGTAAGAGGTGTGCAGGAGGCTGCTGATCGATGTTTCTCTCATTGATGTTTCTAACTCTCTATCCCTCTCCCTTCCTCTCTGTAAAAAAAAAATCAATTATATATATATATATTTCTATTGATTTCAGAGAAGAAGGGAGAAGGAAAGAAACATTGATGATGAGAGACAATTAGTGATCAGCTGCCTCCTGCACACCCCCTATTGGGGATGTGCCCACAACCAAGGTATATGCCCTTGACTGGAATCGAACCTGGGACCTTTGAGTCTGCAGGCCGACGCTCTATCCACTGAGCCAAACAGGTTAGGGCTCATTTCTTTTTTTAGCATATCATTTTAAAAATATATTTTTATTGATTTGAGAGAGAGCGAGAGCGAGAGAGAGAGAGAGAGAGAGAGAGAGAGAGAGAAATTGATGTGAGAAACATGGATTGGCCACCTCCTGCTGCATGTTCCCTATTGGGGAATGAACCAGCAACCCAGACATGTGCTCTGACTGTGAATCAAACCAGCGACCTTTCACTGCATGGGAGGATCCTCAACCAACTGAGCCACACCAGCCAGAGCTAAATGGGCTCATTTCTTATCTCAGCCATCAACATTCTTAAATACCTGTTATGATGCCTAGAATGCTTTAAGTCCCTATGGGCTCTAGGCATTATTTTTGTAGGCCCTACTCTTCATCATATCTAATACATTAAATGTACTCATATCAAATATAATTTATGTATGAATTGAGTTGAAGTTATCTAATTTTCAAAATGCCACATTTCATAAGCATTTAAAGCTACTATCTTTGATGTTTCAGAGTTTAAAATATTTTATAGCCAAAGCATTTTTTTTTCAGGTCTCTAACATTTCCATAGGCCCTTGCAAAGATTCCATGCCCTAGGAATTGTGCATAAAATGGATAAAAATGTCCCCATGTGCTGAATACTGTTCTAGATGCTTCTGATAGGAAGGTGTCAGCTCTCCAGAAATTTATCCTCCAGCTCCACAGCTTTCTTTCCTTTCCTCAGCCCGTACCTCTTTCCCATTGTGGTCCTAAAAAATTCTGTTCTTACCATCAGTCTGGTTTTGGCATCTCCCATTCATTTTTTTGCAAACCCTTTAATTAGGACAAAAGTGTTTGTAAGCAAAACAAAATAGAGTATGAAAGTAAGTATGCTCATATTTTGAAATCAAATTCCTAAGTCTTAAGTACGTACCTCCAGATGCCTGGGATTAAATATTGTGCTGATTTCTCTGAGTATTTGTTCTTAGATGTCAAGCTGACTCTGTGGAGATTTTGCCTAATTTTATTCAGTCGCACACAGGTCAATCACCAATTTGTTCAATATTTCCTATGTGTGTGGTTTGGTGTTTTTTTGTTTTTTGGAAATCACAGAAAGATGCATCAATATTCAATCCTAGGTCTAGATAAAATCCTGAGGAACCAAAGTAAATTGCAAAGATAAGGGTCTGCATCATTCCTGGCACATAAATATCTTTCCTCCTGCTTGCAGAATATTTTGGAGAGTGATGAAATGGAATATGAAAAAATATGATTCAGAAGAGGAATTCCTAGTGTTATGGAGAAGAAAGCATTTTAGAAGGAAGGAGGAAAGACCATCATGTTATGCTGCAGACCAGCAAGAGCAGCAGCTCCGCGATCAAGCGATCACAATCCCCTGTTCCATATGCAAGAAGGAAATTGACCTAACTGGATTTTTCCTACACAAAAGGCAACATGAAGCTCTAGCCGCACTGGGTCTTGAATGGAAGAGGGGAATGAAACCAACACACTCAGCGATTTCTAGTAAGAGAAAGTTTACCATTACTAAACTACTGACATCTTCTACATATTCTGAAAAAGGCCTAGACAGCATGAATAATGCTTTAGAACTACTTTGGAAGAAACAAATACCAGCGTACTATAAGATTATGGACAACATTCCCAACAGTTCCATCTATTCACAAAAAATCCGCCATCTATTAATTAAAGGAGCAGCCATTTGCAATGACAAGAATTCTACGTGGAAAGTGCACATGAATGATAGATTTACTGTCGTGAATCATTTTGGCAGTAAACCGAATGTGTGTTTCTTCGGTTTGTTTGATGGGCATCATGGTCCATCAGCAGCAGACTTCACATCCAAGGAACTCCCAGTTTTACTTCTCCATCAGCTTTCCGGATTTGATCCATCCTACCAAATGACCCCCGAAGAGCAAAAATTAATCAATTCCTTCCACACGGTGTTTAGGGAAGAGTACATCGCTCTAGAAAGCCTCTTCTCTGTAAGCAAACAAACAACAGAATCATGGTGTGAGCATGAGAGCATACACAAAGCCTTTGCCAAAGCATTTTGGAGAATGGATAGGCTTTTACGTCTTGGAAGGCAAGAAGTATCCAGGGTTCGATGGAGTGGCTGTTCTGCAGTTGCCTGTATATTGGAAGGCAAAATCACAAGTTCCCATGACAAGAAGAATCAGAGACCCACTGACCATGATGGTTTGCCAGAGAAGTTACCTTCTCAGAACTTGCCACAAATAATTTCTGGAGAACTACATATTGCATACACTGGTAGGTACACTGAAGTGCCAGGTTATACCTTAACCTTTTTTTTTTTTTTTAATTCCTGGCAGCAAGACCTCTTATGCTTCCAGAATTATTTAGTGACTTATTAATGCCTAATATTGCATTGACCAATTAAGAAATGACCAATAACCAGTTTAAATGCAGATGACAGGCACACAAATCATTGTAATTCTTTTCTGTTTATTTTTTAAATATATTAATATTGATTTCACAGAGGAAGGGAGAGGGAGAAATAGACGTATCAGTGATGAGAGGGAATTGTTGATTGGCTGCTTTCTGCATGTCTCACACTGGGGATCAAGCCCGCAACCTAGGCATGTGCCCTGACTGGGAATCGAATCATGACTTCCTGGTTCATAGGTCAATGCTCAACCACTGAGCCACACCGGTTGTGCAATTGTAATTCTTTTCCAAGGAGGCACATATATGAAATAATGTCACCAAAACATTAAACTTTCTAAGTGGGCAGCAATACAGCAGTTAATAAAGGCAAAGCAAATACATTACATTTGTTAAGTTCTGAGTGAAACAAAAAACGTTTCTCACACTCCTTTTTCAGAAGAATGGAAAATACTTTGACTATTGTTAGTATAATTGTTCAGTTGGTATATTGGTCATTTATTCTGATAACTAATACATTTGCAATAGGCCACTCCTGTGCTCACTGGCCAAGTAACATCCATTTCATCTCAGAGAAAACAATAGTGCATGCCTCAATTTTATGGCATGTTTTCTCAAATATTTACTGTATTCTTTTACTTTTATTTCAGGAAGCCATTCTTTTGACATTTGGTGCTAAAGTTCCAGTTTAGGAGCTTGCCGAAAGGAAAAGCACAGGAGTAAAACCATTTTAGTGAAGTGAATCTGAGTTACAATGCAGTTTCATGAGATGTTCAGGATTCCACCACCCCATTCATGGATATAATTATTATTGATAGAGTCTGCTTGTTAAATACTAAAGAATTTCTCATTTAGCCTTACAAAACCCTGATATCTAACTGCTGGGTTTTTTAATTTAAAATATATATTTGATGACCCTGTGGTTTGGCTCGGTGGATAGAGCATCGGCCTGCGTGTGGACCGAAGGGTCCAGGTTTGATTCCGGTCAAGGGCACATGCCCAGGTTTCGGGCTCCATCCCCAGCAGGGGGCGTGCAGGAGGCAACCAATCAATGATTCTCATCATTGACGTTTCTCTCTATCCCTATATTAAACAAACAAACAAACAAACAAAAAACACATCTAAATGCACAGCATTAAAAAAAATATATTTGCCCTGGCTGGTTTGGTTCAGTGGATAGAGCATTGGCTTGTGGGCTGAAGGGTCCTGGGTTTGATTTCAGTCAAGGGCACATGCCGGGATTGCAGGCTCGATCCCCAATGCGGGGCATGCAGGAGGCAGCCAATCAATGATGCTCTCTCATCATTGATGTTTCTCTTCCCTCTCCCTTCCTCTGTGAAATCAATAAAAAATATATTAAAATATATATTTGATGTATAACATTGGTGCAAGTTTAAGGTATATAATATGTTAATGTGGTACACTTATATATTGTAATATGGTTGCCATTGTAGCAATAATTAACACCTGTATCACATTGCATAACTATTTCTTTTTAGTGGTTGGAAATAATTAAGGTCTAGTCTCTCAACAAGTCTGATGACTATAATGCAATACTGTTTTCTCCATTCCCTATACTGTGCATTAGATCTCTAGGACTTATTTACCACTCGTTCCAAGTTTGTACCCTTAGGTATCTGTTCTTTCCCCCACCCCCTATATCTAAGTTTTGTTAACCCACTTGTCCAGATGAGAAAATGGAAGCTTGGCGAAGTGAGATCATTTGTTCAAGGTCTCAGAGGTAATAGAATGGAAATAATTCTGCCTCTGGAGGGGATTGCTTCCAGAGGCTGAGGAGGCTGGACCTCAGTGACAGAGATGGCTCTGAAGTAGGGCCAGATAATCACAAAGACCATTACAATGTCAAGGTCCTGGAAGTCAGCCTGTTTCTGATCTAGTTCTGGTTCTGAGCCCCAAATGAGGAGAACTCCAGATTAAGCAACACCAAGAACCAAGTGCAGTGCCAATTTCCTCGAAGTCATTGTCATTTCTCAGGCTCCACCCTGAGATTCCAAAGTGCTTCAGAGTAGGCCTCCTTCATCGGGCAGAGAGTTTTTAGATTTCAGATCCAAGTGAGAACTGTCCCATATTCCTGGACTTGGGACCTTTATTAGAAAATATCATTAGATATCAGGGTTCTTGCAAAATTAAAGGAAAAATTAAGAGATAGTCAAGTAGATAAGATCATTAAATGTCTAGTTTACTATATGGCTAATTTTGAGGCTTATATATAATTGTGTTACACTGTTTTACTTAGGCATCCTTGATTTTAACAGAAACAAAAACATAGGAAAAACATTCAACTTGTGAAAGGGAGGTCATAACTTACACTACAGAAGTGTTCCTAAAAGAAGATAATTGATAAAAAATTTATTCTGCATCAAGGTGTCTGGAAAGAAGATAATTTAAATGGACTATAAAAAAATAAATGTTCACATAAATTTATTAAGAACATATTTTTTATTTTATAAAACAAGATCTACAATTGTAGCAAGGGAATTCATTTTCCTTGTTTGAAATTAGTAAAATACCAGTGTCATCACAACTCTGGAATTAAAATAAAAACACCTCACTTTATAATGAAACGTGAGGGCAATGAAGCCATTAAATAACTGATTTTGTACGTGTGAAAAAAGATACTTCCCAACTGATATTCCTGATTTTTTTATTCTTATCACTTCTCATTTATAATTCATTTTATAATTTTTCTTGATGCTTTTAAAATTTACTTTATTCCTCATAGGTTTATGAAGTATTTCAAGATCAGCTTATCAATTTCCCAAAAATATCTACCTGATATTTTGAGATTGTGTTGATTCTGCACAATTTGAGTATTGTCATTTTATCAATGTATATTATATGCAACATCTTTTTTTGTTTAAGCATTCAATTATTTTTAAAATAGATTTCAGTAAGACAAATTGATATACCAGGTGTCCCCAAGAATGTATACACACTTTGAATAATTATAAAGACAGTGTTTATTAAAATACATTTCATTTTCAAAATGAAATAGAATCAGCTGTTAAAGTGTGTATACATTTTTTGGGGGACGCCCTGTGTTTTAGATTCCTTCTGCTTGAAAAACTTTTTAAAAAATTTATATTTTTATATATTTCAGAGAAGGGAGAGGGAGAAACTGAAACATCAGTGATGAGAGAGAATCATTGAAGGGCCATCTCCATGCCCCACACTGGGGATCAAGCCCGCAACCTGGGTATGTGCCCTGACTGGGAATCAAACCATGACCTCCTGGTTCATAGGTTGACACTCAATCACTGATCCATGCCGGTTGGGCCTGCTTGAAAAACTTTTAATAGTTTTTGTAATGTCTTCTGGTGATAAATTCTAAGACTCTATTTACATTTTTGTTTTTCAAAGATGTATTTATTTGGCATAGAATTCTAGATTGACAGGTTTTTTTCTTTTCAGTGTTATGACTAGGGCTTATTTTTCTTCTCACTGTCTTCTGGCTTACACCCCCCCCCCTTTTTTTTTTTGCTGTGAAGGTATTTTATTTTTTCTCTGAGTCTTCTTTCTTTTTTCCTTAACTCCTTCACCTTTTTTACCCAGACTCCCAACCCACCTCCTCTCTGATAGCTATATGTTGCTGGTTTATTATGTTCATTATATCCCACATATAAGTGAAATCACATGGTAGCTGTCTTTATCTGACTGGGTTATTTCACTTAGCATAATACTCTCCAGGTTCCTCACCCATAAAAGGCAAGCTTTCCTTCTTCTTTATGGCTGAATAGTATTTCATTCTGTAAATGTACCACAGCTTTTTTATCCACTCATCTACTGATGGGCACTTGGTCTGTTTCAAAATCTTGGCTATTGTAAATAACGCTGCAGTGAACATAGGGGTGCATATATTCTTTTGAATTGTTTCAGGTTCTTTGGATATATTCCCAGGAGTGGAATTGCTGGGTCTTTATGGCTTGCATTATTTATGAGAAATCTTCTATTATCACCATTCCTGTCTATATATCTTTCCCTTCCCTGCCTGATGGTTTAAAGGTTTTATCATTGGTTTTAAGCAAAATTGTAATGTACCTCAAATTTTTTCTCCTTAGTTTTCTCCTCTCCTTAAGGAACTTCAAGTATGTACTTTAGGCCAATTGAAATTGTCCAAAATCTCCATAATGTTCTTTAGATTTTATTAGTTTTCAAAATCACCATTTTCTTCTTCTGCAACATCTAATTTGCCATTAATCACATCCATTGTATTTTTTAATATATATTTTTAGTGATTTCCGAGAGAAAGGGAGAGGGAGAGATATCAATGATGAGAATCACTGATCAGCTGCCTTCTGCACACACCCCCACACCAGGGAATTGAGCCCGCAACCCGGGCATGTGCCCTTGACTGGAATTGAACCCCAGGACCCTTCAGTCTGCATGCTGACGCTCTATCTACTGACCCAACGCAGCTAGGGATGTTTTTCCATTGATTTTTAGAGTGAAAAAGAGAGATAAAGACTGAGAGAAATATCGATGTAACACAACGATTGGTTGCCTCCTGCATATGCTCTGACCAGGGCCCGGCTCAGGAGCCTGCAACTGAGGTATGTGCCCTTAAGCCAATGGTTCTCAACCTTGGCTGCACATTAGAATCACCTGGGAATCTTTTTAAAATCCTGATTTCTGGGCCTCATCCTCCGGAAATTCTGTTGCTTTGTTGCTAATGTTGTGGCCCCACCCCATAACAAAGAATTTCTGGAGGATGAGGCCCAGAAATCAGGATTTAAAAAAGATTCCCTGGTGATTCTAATGTGCAGCCAAGGTTGAGAAGTGTTGCCTTAAACAGACCTTTGGTCCTTAGGCCAACGCTCTATCCACTGAGCCAAAATGACTAGGGTGTATTTTTCATTTTTAACATTGTATTTTTATTTATTTAATCTTCACCCAAGCCAAAACTGGTTTGGCTCAGTGGATAGAGCGTCGGCCTGTGGACTGAAGGGTCCCAGGTTCGATTCCGGTCAAGGGCATGTACCTTGGTTGTGGGCACATCCCCAGTAGATGTGCAGGAGGCAGCTGATCGATGTTTCTCTCTCATCGATGTTTCTATCGCTCTCCCCTCCTCTCTGTAAAAAATCAATAAAATATATTTAAAAAAAAATCTTCACCCAATGTTTTTATTGATTTTAAAGAGGAAGAGAAATATCAATATGAGAGAAACATCAATTGGCTGCCTCTCTCAAACTGGAAATTGAACCCACAATTTGGGTACGTGCCCTGACTAGGAATTGAACCCGCCACCTTTCAGGGTACAGAATGACACTCCAACCAACTGAGCCACACTGGCCAGGGCTAACATTTTATTTTTCATCTTTACAAGTTGCATTTAAAAAATTACCTTCCATGTCTGTACTCAACTTTTTATTTTATTTTTTAAATATATTTTATTGATTTTTTACAGAGAGGAAGGGAGGAGAGGGATAGAGAGTTAGAAACATCGATGAGAGAAAGAAACATCTATCAGCTGCCTCTTGCACACCCCCTACTGGGGATGTGCCTGCAACCAAGGTACATGCCCTTGACCGGAATCGAATCTGGGACCTTTCAGTCTGCAGGCTGACGCTCTATCCACTGAGTCAAACCGGTTAGGGTTGTACTTAACTTTTTAAACATATGGTATTGTTATAACTTTTAATGTTCTTGTCTACTAATCCCAACATCTGTGTCAGTTGTTTTATTTTTTTTTAAATTGTGGGTAGTTTTTTTCTGCTTATTTGCATGCCCCGTGATCTTGTTTCCTATCACAAGTTCTGGAGTCCAGAAACCTAAAATTAAGGTGTTGACAAGCCACACTTCCTCTGAAGCCTCTAAGGCAGTGGTTCTCAAACTGTGGGTCGAGACCCCTTTGGGGGTCACCTAAGATCATCGGAAAACACATATATAATTACATATTCTTTTTGTGATTAATCACTATACTTTCATTATGTTCAATTTGTAACAATGAAATTGGGGGTCACAACAATATGAGGAATTGTATTAAAGGGTCGAGGCATTAGGAAGGTTGAGAACCACTGCTCTAAGGGAAAATGCTTGCCTCTTTCAGCTTCTAGTGGCTAGAGCAGCCGTGGGCAAACTACGGCCCGCGGGCCGGATCCGGCCCGTTTGAAATGAATAAAACTAAAAAAAAAAAAAAAAAAAAAAAAAAAAAGACCGTACCCTTTTATGTAATGATGTTTACTTTGAATTTATATTAGTTCACACAAACACTCCATCCATGCTTTTGTTCTGGCCCTCCGGTCCAGTTTAAGAACCCATTGTAGCCCTCGAGTCAAAAAGTTTGCCCACCCCTGGGCTAGAGGCACTGCTTGGCCCAAGGCTGCAAAACTCCAACCTTTGCTTCCATTTTCCCATGGCTTTTTACTCTTCTGGTATCTTATAAGGATACTGTTCTTTGGATTTAGGACCAACTTGGTGGTGGGTCACATACATACAAACCTGATTCTGAGAACACACCCAACAAATACTTGACAGATAGTTGACTGATGTGTAAAATATTATCTGTCTCCAGTTTTACAATGGTGAACATGAGTTTCATGCACACACATTTTACATAATGAAGCAGGGGACCTTTCGAATACCCAGGGAAAAGTAGCTCCACATCATGATGTCCTCCCATATAAATTCAGCCTCTTTGGCCAAAATGAAGAGTCCTTAACAAAAACTAGACATAGATTGTTTCCCTAACATCATTTACATGCACTTCTGTTATGCTTCCATTTTAGGTACACTTCATGTGTTTCAATTTCCTTAGCTTATGCTATTTTTCAATTGCTTTTTCTTTTCCCAATAACTATTTCTTCATTTCCCCAGTTATTGCTCCCTATTCCCTTAAGCCTATAATTCTACTTCATAAGAGACTTTCTTGCAATTTTTAAATAAATGGTTCTGATATGTAGCTTCATCTCAATTTTTTTTTTGGATAGGCTCTTTGTGTTCTCTGAAGAGGAAAGCAGGCAAAGGAAAAACCTTTATCAAGTGTCTACTTATTAAAAGTACCTTCTTACCCTAGCTGGTATGGCTTAGTGGATAGAGTCTCAGCCTTCAGACTGAAGGGCCCCAGGTTCGATTCCCATCAAGGGCACAAGTCTGGGTTGCAGGCTCCTTCCCCAGTAGGGGGCGTGCAGGAGGGAGCCAATCAGATTCTTTCTCATCGTTGTTTCTCTCTCCCTCTCCTTTCCTCTCTGAAATATCTATATATACGTACCTTCTTGAATCCTCACAATAGCATTGACAAAAAACTGCAGGTGGAAAACTGTTAGCTAAATAAAGTGACTTAATGAATGTCACACTAAGTGGGACTCAAGTTTAAGTGTGTCAGGCCCCCAAGTCTTTCCACTTCCCCATGCTGTTTCTTCTAAACAAGCCATCTTTTTATCCCAGGGCACTCCTACATCCTAGGTATGTTTCCTTTTCTTACCACTACCTAAGTTTTCTTCCTCTTTTCTCCAGTTCTTCCTTAAAACTTTCCTGTTATCTTCAACAATAAGTAGCCTGGCTTTATCTGAAAAAAATCTTGATCTTGACCATTCAGATATAGAATTCCTTTTGGGCCGAAACCGGTTTGGCTCAGTGGATAGAGCGTCGGCCTGCAGACTGAAGGGTCCCAGGTTCGATTCCGGTCAAGGGCATGTACCTGGGTTGCGGGCACATCCCCAGTGGGAGATGTGCAGGAGGCAGCTGATGTTTCTCTCTCATCGATGTTTCTAACTCTCTCTCTCTCCCTTCCTCTCTGTAAAAAATCAATAAAATATATATAAAAAAATTCCTTTTGGAATTCCAAGGTCACTCTGAGTTTACAGAAATACTTTTCCTTTTCACAAGTCAAAGATAACCCAGCAATCGCAGGAGGCAGTTACATCACAGCCCTCTATCTATGGAATACCTTGCCTGATGATACAAGATATCTTAAAAAGGCTTAAGTAACATCTCAAAGCAGTTCTTCTTAATCCCTATATGATTAATCCCCCTAAACATGATGCTCTCCCAGTAATCCTGTTCCATTTTTGTTCCGATAACATTTTCTGAATGGCACAATCTTTCCAGCTACTAAAAAAATTATCTTTATGTCTAAGACTTTGAATTCTTAATTTATAATCAGATTCATTAAAATTTTTGTGTAAGTCTTCATTATATTCACTGCTAATTCTCATATCCTTCAAACAATGTTACAGGGCCTTTTCTTGAAAGCCAATCTGTCCCCCCTTTTATACTGTCATGATTTGCTTCTCCCTTCAGTTTTGCAGATACATGGACATACAGTGCTATTTTAAAATCTTCCTCATTTTCCATCTTCCTTGGGGCTTTTTGTTCATTATTCTATTCTTTTAGCTTTAACAGTCAACTGCTTTCAACAACCCCATTTGCAGCTGACAGCATATGCAACCTAAGGTCCAAGAAATAAAACAACCCTGCACACCTAAGTAGAATAATCAGCAGCAAAGACATGTTATTATAAAATATTAATAAACCCTACTACAGCCGTAACCGGTTTGGCTCAGTGGATAGAGCGTCAGCCTGCGGACTGAAAGGTCCCAGGTTCGATTCCGGTCAAGGGCATGTACCTTGGTTGCGGGCACATCCCCAGTGGGGGGTGTGCAGGAGGCAGCTGATCGATGTTTCTAACTCTCTATTCCTCTCCCTTCCTCTCTGTGAAAAATCAATAAAATATATTAAAAAAAAAAACCCCTATTACAAAATACCCCTACTAAAAAAAACCCTACTAATCCTGCTATTAGGATTATCATTTATACAGTTCTTAGGTTTCTAAAACATTTTCCATATACATCTTCATCTTTTGGTCCCATTAACTCAAGATGTTTTAACAATTCCCATTATGTAAACGAGGCAATAAGCTCAGTCTATGCCAGATATCAATTCTTCACTACTTATACTCTGTCCAATCATACTAGATTGTGGACCTCTGCCTCCTGAAAGGTAAATTCATTTACTTAAAAAAAAACCCGAGGGATTCCTGGCCAGTGTGGCCCAGCTGATTGGAGAGCTGTCCCGTACACCAAAAGGTCACAGGTTTGATTCCTGGTCAGGGTGGGTACTGGAGGCAACCGATCAGTTTCTCTCTCTCTCCCTTCCCTCTAAAATCAGCTAAAAACATATTCTCAGGTGAGAATTAAAAAAAAATTAAAAAAAAAGAATTACACTTGAACCCCTGCAGCAACAAAGTTCTGATTTCAGCTCCATGTATGAAATCAGAATATCCTATTGTAGATTTTCATTATTCCAGGAATTCATTCTCAAAACATCATTAATCCCATCTCAGAATAATTTAAAAACTCTTATAAATTCCATAAAGAAAAACTGCCTATGCCTGAATATACAATTGTGTCCCTAAAAACATGGGGAAAATCAATTTTCCTAACAAACCTTTTAATAAATCAAAAAAAGTATTGGTAATACAACCATCCCTCTATCTGTTTAGTGCACTGTTTATTTTCTTAAGATTTCAATGGTGCACACATAACAGGTTCATCTGAATGATGAACAAACTATAATCAACTTTTAGGATTTCAGTTTATAATCAAAGGGTTTAATGGCTATTATCCATTTAATACATTAATAACACATATTTTTTTTTCTTCATAAGGCTGTGATTTAATTTCTTTTTAGCCACACACATCAGGAACCTAACAAGACTGACATTAACAGTCATATTCTAATTTTTTTCATCACCCATACCTACCTGTATTTTAGTTTTTAACATTACTAGTTATAAAATCAGCAAATTCCACTTTTAAAAAAAATCAAAATTTGTTTTTAAACAAAAGGCATTTATTTAAACATTTAGAAATGTCTGCTCTATGGAATATATATTGGTTATAAAAAAGTTCAACTTTTGGCTCTACAAAGTAAGTAACATTTGGAAGTGGTTTCATAAAACATTTGATTTTTCAGAGTCTGGAATTTTAGTTTTTTAAATACTAAATGCAGTATTTTAACACTAAATTGCTTTAAAAGTAGGAATAAACGGGCCTCTCAGTTTGAATGACTGTAAATCATCCAGAGATACCAATTTTTACATTTAAAAATACTTTAAAATGGCTTACTTTGTTTATGCATCGAAACACAGAATTACTAAAGTTAACAGCATACTTTGATACAGTTGGTTATTAAGTCTCTAGGATCAACTTTCTCTAATCATCTTTTAGGTAATGTACAAGCACTCTTATGCAGAAATGGGAAAGGCTTTCGCCTAACCAAAGAACACACTCTGAGAAGCAAAAAGGAAAAAAGAAGAGTACTTCAGAATGGAGCGGTAGTTAGTTCAAATGAACCATATGGACTCCTAGAAGGGCAAGTAAAAACCACAAGAGGACTTGGATTTCATGGAAATCCCAAACTGAAAAAATTCATTATCCCGGTACCTCAAACTATGTCTGTCCCTATAGATGACTTATGTCAATTCCTTATCTTAGCTACTAATGGACTCTGGGAAGTTCTGGATAAAAAGGAAGTCACTGCATTGGCAATAACAATGTTTCAAATGTATGAAGATACACACTCTTCAAACATCCGAAAAAAATCATCATCCAAAAAGCCTCTGTTACTCCCAATCAATGAATCAAACGCTACTGAATCAAAAAGTGATACCCACACATTGTTTCAGCGTAAATCTGAAGAATGTGTGTCAAGTACAAATTCAAAAGAAAATTTGTCTGATGTAAAATATTCTAAATATTTCACTCGTGGTCCTAAAAATACACAAACATTTCTACCAGAAATGACTAATTGTGATACCTGCAGTGAGAAAGCAACTGACAGGCCAACCCATGTAGACAGTGTGCCAAAAGATTCAAGTGGAAAAGAAACAATATGCACCAAGGATTTCTATGAAGCGGCAGCTGAGTATATCAGCCATGGACTTGTACATGCTGCTTTAGTGGCTGGCTCCAGAGACAACATTACAGTTATGGTAATACTTCTCAATGGAAGTGAATGTCAGTTTCCGAAATGAAAGATAAAGTTCTGATTATCCAGAATACAAAAATATGAAGACTCTTCAACTCTTCAATGAACCAGGTATTAGGATAATACATCAATATCACACAAATCATTTTTAAGAATGTAGTAAAGAAAACATAAAGGCAGATTTTTGAGTTACATAATACCATTTATATATGTTCACTGCTCCCATTGAAAAAAAAAGAGAAAAACCAGTACTTGCTTTTTATACCACTTTATTCCCAACCTGAGCACCTCAATATAAAACTAAACACTGGTGAACTGTTTTCCTTACTAATTTTGAATTACTGTAAATGTACAAGTTCTGCTAGCAGTTCAACACTTAAATAGATTAAAATCATCTCTGACACATGGTAGATTTCATATAATGAAAATACCTAAAACAATTAGTGCAATATACTGAATTGATCAAAAGAAACAAACTTTGGAAAATAAGGCTGCAAGATTATTACTAACATATCGCAATACTTATGCTACAAATTACTGGTACATTGGTTATTACGGTTCTGAAGCCCCTTCCTTTGAAAGGGGGCAAGAAGGAAAAAATTAGCTGTTTTAGTAACTGTACATTTTGTATGCTTTTAAGCAACTCTTAAATATTACAGAAGAGGAACATATGAAGACTACAGTGCAGTACCCTATTTACAGTACAGCTGAAGATCGAATTTAAAATAATCAAGTCTGAATGTACATAATTGTTAGTGCATTGACTATATTATGCCCAAAGGGAACAAAGCCCTGGACCTCCATGCCCCTAAACAAAACCGATAAAATGGCCTGCAGTGATTAAACAGAAATCACAGACACCTGGTTTGTCTCACTTTTGTTGAAGAGCTCACCTTTGAAGGGAACACTACCCATTAAGATGCATTTTATCAGTTTTCATATTCCTAAAACAAGATGAGGTTACAATTGGCTTTTTTTTTTTTACCCCATTTAAAAAAATAACAGGACTGGCTACAATTTAGATGCCACTACTGTTCATTCCACCCCCCGCCCCCCCATATGTGGGACTGTTTTCTTGTGGCTAATTTGTTTAAATGTGGAATGTACACTTTAAATACGGATACTAAGAGAAATTACTGGCTGCCCTAAATACTATAGCTAAGCATAAATATCTTTAGAACCTTCTAAAAAAAAAAAAAAAGAGTGTTTCTGAAAGGCTCAAATTAAGTTCGAAATCTTTCTTAGAACTGGCTGGTTAACTGTGGGTTCAGATAGTCATTTGCCTATATCCCTGGTGATGAGAAATGATTCCCCCTAACCTTCCAAGGAAACAAGTATACACAGCTCTCATTTCCCCCTTCAACTGCTGAAACATTAGTTAGAGGGTCACATGCATGTCATTAAAAATTAAGTTCAAAACACTTAAAATAATTCTGTATTAGAAACTTGACTCTATCATAAGTCTCTTCTTTTTGGAAGTCATACTGAGCTGGTTAAATGCTCCAATTCCACGGTTATTACATTTAGGAAGCAGAAGACTATTCCAGCTAGTTCAAACTGGAGGCTTAGTTACTACAACACTGACTCCTGGTTGGCTGTGTGGGTTCAGTAAGGTCTACTCCTCTTCCCCTGGCAGAATTTGCTCCTGGATTCTGTGGTTCATTCTTTGGCAACTTTTTAGCTGAGAAATAAAGTATTAAAATAAAACACAATTAGAATATTCATACTAGAATATTAATCTGCTTACTGATAATCTTCCTTTCTAATTAGATTACCCCAAAGTGTCACATAACCATATGTTTATTCTTTTCAAATGTTTATTGAGTATCCACTAAGTATCAAAACATTAGTCACTCGGTCCTGATGGAGTTTAGTGAGTTGATGGAAGGATAAAATGGGGACCAGTTGCTGACACACAATTAAAACTTAACACTTCTTCCAAGAGCTGTCATCCCACCCTTGGGGCCTCTGCTGGGAAAACGGAATCAAGTCTCAAACAACGCCTTTTTAATTGTATCTCTAGTATTATAGATGTAGGGCAGTACTGTATCATACCTCTGTGAATGTAAAATAGGGGGAGCTCTGCTCAGCCACAAGCCAGGCTGACGGATGCCAGTACAGTGGTGGTGGTGGGAGCCTCTCCTGCCTCCTCAGCAGCGCTAAGGATGTCCGACTGCAGCTAGGCCTGCTCCCCACTGGCAAGTGGACATCCCCTGAGAGCTCCTGGGCTGCCAGAGGGATGTCTGACTGCCAGCTTAGGCCCAATCCCCCCAGGGGGAGCGGGCCTAAGCCAGCAGATGGACATCCCAAGAGGGATCCCAGACTGTGAGAGGGCACAGGCCGGGCTGAGGGACCCCCCACCCCGAGTGCACAAATTTTTGTGCACGGGGCCTCTAGTGTGTGTGTGTGTGTGTGTGTGTGTGTGTGTGTGTGTATAATTTGAATTGTTGGAAACTTTAGCTGTGCTGTCAACTTTGGAAAAACTATCCCAGTTGTACTGTGTTGGGTTGGCATTGTACAGAAATTAACAGCCATATTGGTCTAGAAACATTCAACATAATTTTTTCCATTTGTACAGGGGTAACGCACTGTATTAAATATGTAAGATCTTAATCTACATGGGTTTGATTACAGAAACTAATAAAGTATTCTCTAAATAAAAAAAAATAAAAAAACTTAACACTAAAGCTATATGAAATCTTTATGTAGATTCACCTACCAATACCAGAAAAGGTGTACTTTATTTCAAAATCATTAACACCTCTATTATTTAAAGAAAATCTGTTAAAATTGACAGCCAATCTACACTAATAAAAGACAAAGATGCTAATTGACCGTACCTTCGCTACGCCCACCAGCCAATCAGAAGAGTATGCAAATTAACCCAACAAAGATGGCCATTAAATTTGCATACTGTAGGCTAGTGGGGCAGGGCCTCACCATCCGCTGCCTGCCCCAACTGCGGGATTGAGCCTGCTGTGTGCGACCCGGGGAGGTGGGCAGGCACCGCAGGATCGGGCCTGCCATCTGCCACCCGGGAGCGGGCCTAAGCCAGGAGGTGATTTTCTCCTGAGGGGTCCCAGACTGTGAGAGGGAACAGGTCGGGCTGAGGGACACCCCCCTCCCCCAGCCAGTGCACAAATTTTTGTGCACCGGGCCTAAACCTAAGCGACCAGTTGGTATGACACACACTGACCACCAGGGGGCAGACACACAACACAGGAGCTGCCCCCTGGTGGTCAGTGTGCTCCCACAGTGGGAGCACTGCTCAGCTGACCGACAGGACAGGTGCCAAATGCTGGGCTCAGGATCATGGTGGGCGAGCTGCAGTGACGGTAGGTGCAGCGGGGCCGGGATGAGTGGGAGCCGTGCGGCGCTGGCCCCTCCCCAACCACCTACTGCTTTGCACACTACTACATCCCTCAGGGGATGTTAGACTTCCGATTTTGGCCTATCCCTGCAGGCCCCACTGAGGGACCCCACCAGTGCACAAATCTGTGTACTGGGCCTCTAGTAAGGTTTGTAAAGTTCAGCTTCTATCAATGTTCTTTGGACTGCTACAAGCACATTTTGGAATAAGTTAGGATATAAACAAATAGCATTACCATCACCCCAGAACTTGTCCTCTGCTGTGCAATCTAATTATTACCAAATTATAACAGATCACACCTATTTTCTTCCTACCTTGCACAGATTTTACCCTTCAAATATCTACCGTTTTCCTTTCTTGTAACTGAGTAAGAATACTAATGTGATTCACAAGTAATTCTACTTAATGCAAGTGCTGCTCTCTCAAAAACCATTTCCCAATTTTGAGACAGATGAGCATGGCTTGCCTCATTTGAACAAAGCCCCTGAACCAGCAGTTATGGCTTTAGCTCTGCTATACTCGGTACAATGCTGTTCTCTGTAGCACTGCACCTGCTGATTAGATGTCAGCTGCTTGGAATCTGAAGATCCTTATATGCTGGGTTCATGAAATAATAAAACGTCTCTAAGAGTACAGATTGTAAGGGTAGCTAGACACACTGGTCTCTATCAACCTTGGGGATGGACTACTATGGTAAGACTCTAACTTAATCTTAGCTTTGGCTAAGCTTACACAAAAGTTAAACATGCTCTACTTCAAAATCTGAACGCCTAATTGTGTCTTGGATCTTCTATCCTTTATTTGTTGTAATATTCCACATCAGCATTAATAATCTCTAGAATTCTAGATGCTGGGCTGGGCAATGGATCGGGAAACCAGGAACATCAAGGTTTGGGAAGAAAAGCCATCATCACCTTAGGGTACTTCTCTAGGAACTGCTGTATAGATGGTAGGGTAAATGATAATAAAACAATACATTTCCAGTCAGCTGTATTCACAAAGCTTCATAGGACAAAGAGTAGGCTACCATTATAAATTTTATTATAATTATGTCAAGTTAGGTTTCTGACTGAGTGACCATTTTCACTTTAGCAGGGCTTCCTGTAATTAGATATGAGTGAAATCAGGAGGCTGAAGGAAATAAACCAGAATGGTTAATTTTTACTGTGATGATAAACCAAAACATATTTTGGGGATTTCAAAAGAAGCTGTCTCCTGCCCTAACTGGTTTGGCTCAGTGGATAGAGTGTCGGCCTGCGGACTCAGGGGTCCCAGGTTCGATTCTGGTCAAGGGCATGTACCTTGGCTGTGGGCACATCCCCAGTAGGGAGTTGCAGGAGGCAGCTGAACGATGTTTCTCTCTCATCGATGTTTCTAACTCTCTATCCCTCTCCCTTCCTCTCTGTAAAAAAAAAAAAAAATCAATAAAATATATATTTCAAAAGAAGCTGTCTCCTATCTTATATCTTACTGAATGTCAACCAAAGTGAAACTGGTACTATCTGTTTTGTACATAGATAACCAGCTTACCAATCTGTCCCTAAATTGATTAGGATTGTGAGAAAAGAAAAATTCTAGATCAAGTTAATGAAAATGAACAAGAAGCCACTCAAGACCTTATAAAATTAAAAGCAGATGATAAATTTATTTTAAACTCTTCCACGAGGTAAGTGTACTCCCTTTGGGAAGTCACCAAAGTAAAAATATGAGTGTACTGTGTGATTTAAGCTATAATCTGGTAAAAGAAATGGGCTTTCCATTTCTTTCAAGGAAAGAAACATTCTAATTTCAGAACAGTAATCGAAAGTTCTACTATGTAGGCTACTTTCTGACTGGAAAAATGACCTTACTAGTACTTCTAAATAAAAAATAAAAATTAAATAAATTAAATTAAGACTCCTCTGGTAGTCCCGTTCCCCCCACCCCCCCCACCCCCCTGTAGTCTTAATACCATCAGAAAACTTTAAAGTTCAGCCTGATTTAAAGGACTTATTATTTTGTTTTCTTTTAACTTTCCAGATGTGGTTCAGGGTGTCACCCATCCCATTTATAAGAAGAGCGTATCGTCCACAATCCTTCACAACTGTGCTGGCTAGCATTTCCCTAATAAATACGAGCCTGAGTTTCTCAGGAAAATATTTTACACAGCAAACAGTTTTTTCTAAATGAGCCACCATTAAACTCTTTCCCTTAGTTCCAGTTATTATGACAGTACTTGCAACTTTTACTGAGTTTTTTTTTAAGCTCTTAAATGGTTCATTGGTATGACTTCAATATAAAAGAGTATTTCTTATTTGGGGATAGGAATGCGGACACTCAGTTAGTGATCATTGCTATTTAATAAAAGATGTTATGGGACAAGAAGAGTGCTGGCACATGAATAGAGTGGAGGCAGAAAATTGTGAGAGCCACCTAAGTAGACCCTTCCCATAGAATCTGCACCTTAAAACTAATGGAAGTAGGTTAAAGTCAATAGAAATACTTTTATTTTTGTTATAGACAGAAAGAAACTTCCTTATTACTATTCCAACTTCATTACTCCAACAATGGTAGAATAGCAATCATCACCAGTTTAAAGTACCTTAAAGGAAAGGTAAGAGTGCTGCATAGGATCGAATGATCATTGAGGTCACATAAAGCATAGATGGTGTTTTGTTTTTCCTCTTTCTCTCTGTGTCTCATGCTTTGAAACTTTATTACAATATCTGCATTAAAAAATACGGCTCTAAGTTTATTACCTTTTATTTAAAAAGTATAACCTAATAGAAAAACACACACTTTATCCTCAGTGAAATCTTTAGAAAATCTATTACCGCAAAGTCCAGGCTTCCATAGTTTCAGAAGAAACTATGCTTAAAGTATTACAACCTAATAGATAATAATCTCTCCAATTTGACAATATTACTAAGTAATGAATGTTTGGTCAAAAGGATCTAAAATAGTTGTAGAATCAATTAAAAAAAAAAAAAGAAGGAAAATTGAAGAATTTTTTAAAAAGAAGAGCCAAACTAGCCCTGGCTCAGTTTGGTTGGGCATTGGTCATCTCGGGTACCAAAAAGAATGCCAGTTTAATTCCTGGCCAGGGCACATGCCCAGGTTGCAGTCTCGATCCCTGGCAGGGAGCATGCAGGAGGCAGCTGACAGATGTTATACTCTCACATCGACGTTTTGATTTTTTTTTCTCTCCCTTCCCCTCTCTCTAAAAACCAATTAAAAAAAAAAACATAGAAAATTTTAAAAATAAAAATATTTTTAAAATAGAGTCAAACGAAAAATGTTCCAGTATAATTTGTTTTGCCTATATTTGTAGTTTGAAAAAAGTTCATCTTACCTATTGCCATGAATATTTCATTTACATTCATTGATGTTTTAGCTGATGTCTCCATGAATAATAAACTGTTGTCATCTGCATAGGACTGTGCTTCCTGTTTATAGAACAAATAAGAGGCTTCCTTATTACTACTCCAACTTAATTACCTACAACCAATAATTACTAGGTAAAAGTAAAACAAAGATAATGACATTGTGTAATTTTCTTTTTGCCTTAACTTGCACTATCCCAGCCTGATTAATCTGGTCTCACATTAAATCTGCTTTCCAGCCCTTGCCAGTGTGGCTCAGTTGGAAACACTAAAATGCTTTGGGTTCGATTCTGGTCAGGGAACATACATAGGCTTCAAGTTTGATCCCTGTTGGTGCGCCTACTGGAAGGCAACAACTGATCGATGTTTCTCTCTCTCTCCCCCCACCCCCTCCTCTCTAAAATCAATGTGTGTCCTCAGGTGACAATTAAGTAAATAAGTAAAAATAAAGTCCTTTAAATCTGCTTTCTAGAGCGGGAAAATTTTATCCTATTCTAAATATAAAATTTTCTTTGATCTCAATGGCAATTTTTTTTTTTTAACAGCAAAGGTGGAAATTTATTGAAGAACAAGTACACACTCTCATGTGGGGAGGGGGAAAGAGTACCCTCAATGGCAAATTTTACTTATGCTCATCATTTGCAATAAAGTCAAAGGGAAACCAAATATATAATACTGCCTTCAACCACTAAAAGGCACTCTGATATTTAATCTAAATGAGTTTTGTAAGTAACATTTTAAATTTGAATATATTATGAACCATTCCTTTGAAAATTGTTACTATTCTACATTTTTGTCATGCTTTACAGTTTACATGTATTATTGCCTTTGATCCTCACAGCTGTTGTAAAGAGCAACCAATTATCTTTCCCATTTGACCAAGAAAAAAAATGAGGTAATAAGGTTCCTTTGAACTATAATGTGATAGAACCACTTTTGACTATAATTTACATGCTCTATCTACCACTCTATGCTAGGGAGTAATATATGATACCATACCTGACATGGTTGTCACCAGAACCAAATGAACTCTGTATGCTCAGCTTCACACCTAATGATGTAAGAACCATTACTTCCCTTTCTCCATATCTAGCCATCACCGAAAAAGAAAAATTCCCTTCACTGATGTTGTACATATAATGGCCACAACCAAACTTCTCTAGTAGAGAAGCTGACAAACAAGAGAGCAGAAGTTTTAAAATATCTACTTAAAGATATTTGCTTTATTTTAAAAGATTGTACTTTCTCTATTTTATAGCAGGGACCATTCCTAAATAGCTCTATTTGATAACATACAAACTGGATTTTTTGAGCCTTTTTTTTAAGGCCCCTTTAAGAACAACCACATGAGTGTAGGTTATGTGTACCACAAGTGTGTGGGTATATCTGGGTATGTATATGTGTGTTGATATATATATTATTAAATAAACAGGAAAAGGTTAGGAAGGGTAGGGTGCAATCGGCTTTTGCTTATTTCTGCACTATTTGCAAAAAATTACTTTGTAATTGTTTAGGTCAACAAAATCTGAATCTATCTATATATATTACAATTATGTAAAGACATTAAAAGATTCAGGTTTATCATGAGGAGCATTTTATTACAAACAGTACATCACATGTGTTCAATACATTTTATTTACATGGTTTTAAAATTATAACTATAATTCAAGTATGGATACAGAAGAATTTACAATAAATATGTGTCTTCAAATATAAGTTAAATTCAACATACCTGGAAATCAACAGCTCTTTTATTTGCAAGGTCAGCCTTGTTTCCTGATAAAGCTATTACAATGTTAGGACTGGCTTGCCTCTGAAGTTCTTTAACCCAATTTTTGGCTCTGGCAAAGGACTCCTGGGAAACAAACAAAAAAACCCCAACTACTTTCAGGCACAGGATCAAAAAATGGCCAGGGAGAGTCTTTGTGAGACAAGGCTTTAAAGACTGTTCAAAGTGACGCTGGGAAAGAAATTCTTAGGCCCTTTGAATTATTTAAGATACTTTCATCTTTTTTTTTTTTTTTAAATCAACTTTTCTAATTCAAAAGCTTTATGGAGAAATGTCATGCTTGGCTATAAAAAAAGATTTAAAAAGATCTTATCTCTAATCAAAATTCTAAATATCAGAAACGGACATTCAAACTAGTTCCATGATATTATGCATTTCTACTTACCTCATTTGTGATGTCATACACAACTATGGCTGCTTGTGCTCCTCTGTAGTACATTGGTGCTAGGCTATGGTATCGCTCTTGACCAGCTGTATCCCATATTTCAAACTTTACTGTTGTGTCATCAAGACACACAGTTTGCGTTAGAAAAGCAGCTGAAAGAAGAAAATGTCTGCAGTAAGTTTATCATTTCCCCCCCTAAAATTTTCATAATACAGAAAACACCCGAAAACCTGATATATTATTGCGTACCCAGTTAACAGTGGCTTTAAATACTTGTAAGATCTGTGCTTCATAGCTGAATATATGTGCTTACATATAAGAACTTTATAAAATCAGCTTGAAAGTCTCTTCTACATTAAGTTTACTGTAATAAATAAGCGTAATACATTTCTTAAAGTGTCTGACAAACTGTAACTTTAAAACTGTAAAACATGTTGACCACTGTCACCCCAATAAATTTAATAAAAACAAACAAACTAAAAAACAATTCAAGAAATACATTTATTAATATTCTTGAAAATGGGAGGGGGGAAATCAGCATACCTGTAACTATCATATATATTGCCAAACTATAGCCCCCCGGCTCCATTCTCCTGGTTATTAATGGTATACTCTAGGGCAGTGGTCGGCAAACTCATTAGTCAACAGAGCCAAATATCAACAGTACAACGATTGAAATTTTTTTTGAGAGCCAAATTTTTTAAACTTAAACTATATAGGTAGGTACATTGTTATTAACTTAATTAGGGTACTCCTAAGCTGGCCTTTGCTAAAAAAGTCCTCAGTCTGAGGTACGTTCGCTGAGGTCAGCCCCTTCCAACTCTCCCATCCACACTCATCTTGTATACTTGTTTCAGAGTTGGATGGGAGAGTTGGAAGGGGTCGACCTCAGCGAACATACCTCAAAACAATGTAGCCTGCGCCTCGTCTTCCATCTCCCGACAGACCGACACCCCCCACTTCTAACGCCACTTCTTCAAAATAGACTCGCCCAGGCCGAAAACCGACTTCCGCACATGGGCCACAAAGTTTCAATCGCACTGTACGTGCGTGCCCGCACGTGGTATTTTGTGGAAGAGCCACAATCAAGGGGCCAAAGAGCCGCGTGTGGCTCTCGAGCTGCGGTTTGCCGACCTCTGCTCTAGGGATTTACCCAGTTCATTACCACTAAATTAATATTTTTGTTATATTATTCCTTTAAAACATTGACATCTTGATTTTATAATCATTAGCTCAAGCTACACTTAATTTGCTAAACATAGTTTCAATATTAACTCCTAGCTCTTTCATTACTTGCCATGAACATTTTCTTGGATTTGTACCTTTTCATCTTTTCCCTCATTTTAATTTTAACAATAAAGTATCATTTTATAATGATATTTTTGTTTTTGAAATTGAGATTGCTGTCAAATCTACAAAGTACCACTTGTTTTCTGAATTGCTTCATGAGAACAGTATAAAGTAAAATATCTATTACAAGTATACTTCTCTTGGCTCTATGAATAGCCATCAGTAAAGGCACCATAATGGACACTTACGAAAAAAATATGATTTATAAAAGGTAGGTTATAATCAAGTAGATTAACTTTAAAATAATGTGAGAGTAAACGTCTAACCACAGCTAACTGCACTAAAGATATTTATGAACAAGATCTACACACACCCATTTTTAGCAGCATGCTGGCCAAAAACCGTACCTATAGTTCCTTTTGTTCATTAACTTTGGTAGTTAAATTCCTGCAGTTCTAGGATTCATCTTATTATGTTCCTCACTTTTTAAAAATATGTATTTTTATTGATTTCAGAAAAAATGGGAGAGGGAGAGATCAAAACATCAATGATGAGAGAGAATTACTGATCCACTGCCTCCTGCATGGTCCTAACTGGGACTGAGCCCACAACCCAAGCATGTGCCCTGAGTAGGAATCAAACCATGACCTCCTGGTATACAGGTTGATGGTTAACCACTGAGCCTCTCCAGCCTTGGCTGCTCCTCACTTTTACTTTCAGCTCAAGGTGTGATCTTCAACTCCTCCCCAAAGAGCATGGAAGAAAGTTATTAAAATTTCCTAAAACTGGTCTATCTTGCAAGAAAATTATAATCAATTTTTGTAAACTGTACCAATTTATCTGATGGTGTCAATCCTTTGTAAGAGATTCACTAGTTAATATGAGTATGCTGAATGAGCCAATTGTAATTAGATATTATATATCATATTCGATATAACATTTATTTTTCTTGCTATTTTTAAAAAATATATTTTATTGATTTTTTACAGAGCGGAAAGGAGAGGGATAGAGACTTAGAAACATCGATGAGAGAGAAACATCGATCAGCTGCCTCCTGCACACCTCCTACTGGGGATGTGCCTGCAACCAAGGTACATGCCCTTGACCAGAATCAAACCTAGGACCTTTCAGTCCGCAGGCCGACGCTCTATCCACTGAGCCAAACTGGTTAGGGCCTTGCTAATTTTTATTAGGTCATTTGGTTCCTGGCTTCAGTATCAGCACCTATAATATTAATTTTGCAGACATTACAATTGGAAATGTATTTTGAGCTACATTCTAATGAATATTTCTGTGAATTCTCACAAATGTAGCCATATTTAAAATATACTTACTAATCAAGCCTCTTTTACAACACTAGCAGTAACACCCATTTTCTATAATCCTGTATTTATAGTAAAGGATACCGAGAAAGCACTTTTTAAACTTTCATGAATGGCTCTTCTATAGAATCAATAAATATTTTTAAGCACTTAAAATTTAGCCTCTAACAGTATCCCTTTTTCAATAAAAGGGAAAAACAAAGGAATGGATCACAAAATATAAGCCTTTTCTCAAGTAAAGTTTGATGAAACTAAGAAAAATTTAGTTATAATTTGCAATTCAGACTTTGTTTTCTCTTTTTTTATGACCACAAAGTACACTGGCAGTAAAAACATGCACTTACACTTTTGTAAGTCAACTCTAGACTCAGGGAAATAACTATTAAAGTTGCCTTAAAGCATATATAATCTGATTCTCAAACCGTTTACATATATCGCAAAAGGCTACTGATCTTTTTTATTAATGCATGTACAAAAAGAAAATACAGGCAAAGAAATGCCAACAAATACATTAACACACACACACACACACACACACACACACACACACCCCATGACCAAATAGAGCTCTTTTAGAAACACAAAGCTATTACACCAGGCTACAAAAGAAAAACGGTGTTTTATTTAAAAATTAGAGGCAACATGCATTCCTAATATACATACAGGATTTTTCCCTTAAAATTTATCAAGTGTCCACTCCATCCTTAAGTCTGAAATCAGCAAAGCTCTTAGGCAGTCTCTCTAAATCTAGAAACCAAACAAGGAAGTCCACCATCACAATTATTTATCATCTGGGATATCCATATAAAAGTAGTAAATTATTGGAAAGAGACAATTATTTGGAAGACAGGACTGCCATGAAAATCCAAAGGCACCAGCTAATGTAAAATGGATAACGAGTTCTTTAAATTGACTAGAACGAACCTTACCATGCACTGCCAATAACCAGGTTTTTAGTATTATGCTGATGGATCCCAATCATATTAACACAGAACAAGAACAAGCAATTCCCTAGATTCCTCTTAGAAACCACTCTTCATCCCACACCATCAAGTAGCTCCTACTTCTGTGCTCCCAGACTTCACTGTGCAATAACATATTTTATAGTTTTTTATAATCTGTTTAAAAAGATATTATCTTTTTCTTTTCCTAGACTGGAAATTCCTTGAGAAATTACTCTTAGTTATTCTTCTCCACATACAACATCTAATATAAATCCCAGTTCATATAAATATTCAAAATGTTTGCTAAAAGATGTTCATAAGTTTTTGGAATTATTTTTGGTCTACTTTAGACCAAAACATTTGAATAGACAGTTCCCAAATGAGAAAAAACAGGCATTTCAAAAAGCCTCTATTCATGTTACTATATAACTAACAATCTCAAGCATAATATCATCAAAATCTTTTTAACTTGATAATACCATACTGTTGCTCATGGTATGATGAAAGCATAATTTTGGGAGAGGAGAAAAAGACCAATTATTACAGGCCAAGGGAATGAGTTTTAGGATACATCTAAAACACATTAAAATAATGAAAGTGTTGTAGTGCCACAAGAACAAATATTATGGGAATAGGATAACTCAGTATTATAAACATTACATATTGCAAGACCATCATGATTCCCTAAATTTCTCAAGTTTTCAAATACTACTAACTACAGCATTTAACTTCCCGTAAAATTCAGTTAAGTATAGCTGACGTTTTCAAACCTTAGTGCTTGTAAAAATACATTACTTGTCGATTACAAAGTTATAAAAATAAATTCTGGCACTCAAAATATAACTACATCAATACTGTTAGCAACATTAACTAACCACAAACTTACCTGAATCTGCAAAACCACTTTAATATATCCAAAACGTCTATTTTCTGGCTAAGAACCATCACTTTCTTAGACCTCTTCATTTTCTCTTCACTTCCATCACCAGCACTAGCAGTTGGTTTTCTTTTCGGGCCCACATTTCACAAAGAAACAGCTTTTATCACTTCGAGAGTTACTGTGTACGCGACGACAAGTAGAGAAAAACAAAGCTGCGTTGAGATGTGGGTGCTGGCCTGTCTAATAGGTTCCCTTTTTGAGCTACATGGTCAGTTCCTATTTGCAAGCCTGGCAGCAAGCAACAATTCAGTCTCAGGAAAACTACAAATTACTGCATCATAGACCTAATCAGCTGAGAATACCTGAAACTGTAAATGTTAAATCTGCTAATACCAAAGGCCTATAATCTAAGACCTTAACAAATAAATAGTAATCAAGGAGTAGACACTGCAAAACAGTGGGGAGGGGAAAGACTATCCATATCAATAGCATATCCAAAGGCCAACAACTCAAAAATAAAGTATAAACTAACAACTAAAATGATTCTACATGAATTAAACAGAACAGACTGAGGAACCAATACCACCCCAACCCTTAACAAATTATTTATTTATCAAATTTGATAGAATTACTTTATTCGAATTGACAAAAACAAAACAAAACTATGCCTATCAGTCTCAAATAAAAATTTGAGACTAGGTTTGCAAAGTTATGTATCATAGAATATCTTTAAGAAATTTTCTACAATGTTAACAGATTGATTTTTAATATGTGGGAATCTCATATAAATCTTACAAAAAATTACAAAAGCATCAAGGATAAATGTGTAAAAAAATATTTCACAAAAGGTACATAGAGAAAAGTCAATGTCAAAATCATCTTTAGAGCAAAAATATTAAATTTATCTCCTAACTTAAAAAAAAAAGGGTGAGAGGGAGATGGCAAAAACACCCACTGCTAGTGATGCTGTACAAATGTTTTGGAAATAAATTTTTTTTTTAACCAGGCAAAGCCATGAAATGCTGGTACTTGTTAACCTACTATATCATGGAATTTCCAAAATATGGTATGGTGGGCAGGGGCAGGAGAGTAGGTAGAACAAACCTTTATGTTAAAAAAGTTGTAAACTACCTAAATGTGTAAGTGAAAAGACACCGGTGGCTTGGTAAGTGTTAAGTAGCAATTACATAAAAATATGGTTATAAAGTGACCAATTTAATTGCCATAAAGTAAAATATATAAGTTCCTTGTAAGGATAAGGTGTATCTACATAAAAACACTAATAGAAAAGCAAACAGAAAAAACTAAACTAATAGCAATGTCCCCCATAGTGGAATCATGACTGAATGTTCCCCCTATATAAAACTATCAGAAGTGGTGGATTTGAGAACCTATAAAGCTAAAAATTAAAAATATAAATTGCTATAATGAGGGGAAGGACCTTGTTTTACAGGGGGAAAGGATCTCAGAAGATCAGGAACGTGATCATCAAATCCAAGTTAGACATTGGAAGTGATGTGTAGAGAAAGCAAAGGTTTTGAGATCCAAATAATTCAATAAGAGTTCAATGGATCTGGATCAAATTTCATGATGAATATCCAATCAAGAAAAATAGCAGGAATTGACTGAGCAGTATCAAGAACCAGGTACCACCCTGGCCGGAGTGGCTCAGGTTGGTGGATGTTTGTCCTGTGCAATAAAAGTTGCTGGTTTAATTGCGGTGGAGTGCGGGAAACGTGTAAACTCGGGCCGATTGTAACTGCGTATTACCAAATATTTGTTTGTAATCCACCCTTTTGGTGGATGGAACAAAACCAAAAGACAGAGCCATCTTATATTTTGGCGGGAAATTCACCCGCACTCCAAGTGTTGACTGAGCAGTATCAAGAACCAGGTACCACCCTGGCCGGAGTGGCTCAGGTTGGTGGATGTTTGTCCTGTGCAATAAAAGTTGCTGGTTTAATTTCTGGTCAGGGCACATGCCTGGGGGGCATGCAGGAGGCAGCCAATCGATGTTTCTCCCCCCCCATCTAAAAACAAACAATAACAAAAAGACACACAATAAAAATTAAAAATCGACACTAATAAAAGACAAACATGCAAATTGACCATACCTTCACTATGCCTTAAGCCACACCCACCAGCCAATCAGAGCGACTATATGCAAATTAACCCAACCAAGATGGCGACCAGCAGCCACGGAGCTGGAGCAAGCAGGAGGTTTGCTTGCTCCAGTGATGGAAGAAGCCAAGCTTCCTGCTTGCCAAGGCGGCTCTGAGCTCCACTCAAAGCAACAAAGTTTCAATTATAGAAGGTAAATAAACCCCAGATACCTGCTTTCAGCCGCCCGTGGCCACGGAGCTGGAGCGAGCAGGAGGCTTCCCTCCCACCTGCCATGGCCGGCTCTGAGCTCCTCTCAAGGCTACAAAGTTTCAATTATAGAAAGCAGATAAATGCCAGAATAAATAAAAAAAGAAAAAAAGGAGAGGCTGGGAGCTTCCGTCGCCCGGGGGCTTGGCCAGAGTGAAAACAGCCCTCAGCCCCTCACCCAGAATGGTCAGGCACCCCAGTGGGGAACCCCCCCACTCTAAAGGGGTGTGGCTATCCTGAAAACAACCATCAGCCCCTCACCCAGGCTGGCCAAACCTCAATGGGATGAGGGTCCCCAATGGGGGGGGCTTGACCAGCCTGCAAACAGCCATCAGCCCTTCACCCAGGCTGGCCAGGCACCCCAGTGGGGACCCTCACCCTGAAGTGGGTGTGACCAGCCTGCAAACAGCCATCAGCCCCTCACCCAGGCTGGCCAGGCACACCAGCAGGACCCCCACCCTGATCCAGGACACCCTTCAGGGCAAACCAGCCGGCCCCCACCCATGCACCAGGCCTCTATCCTATATAATAAAAGGGTTATATGCAAATTGACCTTAACAGCAGAACAACTGGGAATGACTGGTCACTATGACACACACTGACCACCAGGGGGCAGACACTCAATGCAGGAGCTGCCCCTGGTGGTCAGTGAGCTCCCACAGGGGGAGCTCTGCTCAGCCACAAGCCAGGCTGACGGCTGCCAGCGGTGGTGGTGGGAGCCTTTCCTGCCTCCTCAGCAGCATTAAGGATGTCCGACTGCAGCTTAGGCCTGCTCCCCGCTGGTAAGTGGACATCTCCCGAGGACTGCCAGGCTGTCAGAGAGATGTCTGACTGCCAGCTTAGGCCCGCTCCCCCAGGGAGCGGGCCTAAGCCACAGACTGCACGAGGGCATAGGGCCAGGCTGAGGGACCCCCCCAAGTGCACAAATTTTTGTGCACTGGGCCTCAAGTAAAATAATAAAAAAATCAGGTATTAAAGTTATCAGTAAAGTTAGAAATTGGTTTTCTGGGAAAATAAGTATCAACAGTAACAATGTAATGTAATGAATTTTCTAATGCAGGTGAGCACTGACTTCAGATGATAAAACGCGGAGGCTCTGGCTGGTGTGGCTCAGTGGTTGAGCACGGACCTATGAACCAGGAGGTCATGATTTGATTCTCAGTCAGGGCACATGTTTGGGTTGCGGGCTCAGTCCCATTAGGACCGTGCAGGAGGCAGCGGATCAGTAATTCTCTTTCGTCATTAATGTTTCTATCTCTCCCTCTTCCTTCCTTTCTGAAATCAATAAAAATATTTTTAAAAACTGTAAATAGAAAATAGATAAATGGTCTAGAGCTGACAACAGGTAAAATAAAAACTAAGGCCACTTTTATTGCACATTAAAATTATATGTGTATATGGGGGAAGTACCCAGTAGATTATGGTAGCAAAGACCAGCCACATTTTCAGGGAAGAGTTACACTGAATTAATATGAGGAAGAGAAGGGGATACAAACAGATTAGGACAGAAAGCATACACATGTGACTAAACCAAAATAGAAAATACTGCAAAAGCCTGGCAACAAGATAAAGATATATATAAAAAGATGGCAATATCCCCAAAAGTAAACCCATCTTATGAGATGATCTATAAACATTTATAATTTTGGATTCATTCTTAAAAATCAATGATCCTCTTGCCCAGCAGGCGTGGCTCAGGGGTTAAGCATCGACCTATGAACCAGCAGGTCACGGTTCGATCCCCAGTGTGAGGGGTGCAGGAGGCAGCTGATCAATGATTCTCTCTCATCATTGATGTCTTGATCTCTCTTCTTCTCCGTTCTCTAAAATCAATTAAAAAATGTATTTTAAAAAATCAACAATCAAAAAAATAATTTAAGTCGAAACTGGTTTGGCTCAGTGGATGGAGCATCAGCCTGCGTGCGGACTGAAGGGTCCCAGGTTCGATTCCGGTCAAGGGCATGTACCTGGGTTGCGGGCACATCCCCAGTAGGAGATGTGCAGGAGGCGGCTGATCGATGTTTCTCTCTCATCGATGTTTCTAACTCTCTATCTCCCTTCTTCTCTGTAAAAAATCAATAAAATATATATAAAAAAATAATTTAAAAAATCAGTGATCATCTCATAAGGGATTGATATAATATAAAAAGAACTCCTCCAACTCAGCAACCCAAAAAACCTAAACCACCCAATTAAAAAATGGCCAAAGCACTTTAGTAGAATTTCTCTAAAGAAGAAACACAAATGGCAAAGAAGCATATGGAAAGATGCCCAACAATACTAATCACTAGAAAAATGAAAATCAATGCCACTTCACACCCATCAGGACAATTATTATCAAAACAGAAAACAAGAATTGGCAAGGATATGAAGAAATTAAACCCTAGTGCATTGATGATGGGAATGTTAAATGGTGCAACTGCTGTGAAAAGTGGTATAGATTCTTAAAAAAATATTAAGCATAAGACCCAGCAATTCCACTGCTGGGTATATACCAAAAAGATGTGAAAACAGGAACTTGAACAGATATTTGTACATTAATGTTCATAGCAGCATCATTCATAATAGCCAAAGGTAGAAGAAACACAACAGTCCAACAAAGGATGAATAGGTAAGCCAAATATGGTATATACATACGATAATATATTATTCTGCCTTATAGAGGTAGGAAATTCTGACATGTTACAATATGGATGAACTCTGATGACATGCTAAGTGAAATAGGCCAGCCTATTAAAAATTTAGCTCTAGGAATCTGATGTGAGAGAAATTATACAGTATACTGGACAAATACTGTATAATTTCTCTCACATCAGATTCCTAGAGCTAAATTCATGGACAAAAATAGTATGGTATTTGCCACGAGAAGGGATAGGGAAAAAATGAGGAGTTATTCTTTGGGTACAGTTTTAGCTGGGGAAGATGAAAAAGTTCTGAAGATGGACAGTAGTGATGGTTGCGCAACGTGAATGTATGTAATATCACAGAACTGTAAACTTAAAAATTGTTAAAAATGTAAATTTCATATTATGTATCATTCAGCAACATCTAAAGGTAATTGTTGCCAAATGAACTGCAATGTTAGGAACTATTAATGATACATAGGAGAGAGTCTGCATGAAGTCAAGCAAAACCAGGTGAAGATTAAGAATCATTTTTCCAACACTGTTAAAACTAATTCATGTGCTTAAAAAAAAAAATCCTCAGATCCAGAGACATGGAAGCATGGAACAGAGTGCGGAATTTTGGAGGGAAAGTGGGGGAGGGTGGGTGGGTGGGAGGTAATCAACCAAAGACTTTGTATGTATATATGCATAACCCATGGACCCAGACAGTGGGGTGGTAAGGGTCTGGTGTGGGGGTAGGCTAGAGGGGGTTGATGGGAAAAAAGGGGGGACATATGTAATACTTCCAACAATAAAGATTAAAAATATTTTAAAAATTACACCAATTTGCGTGCGCACACACACACAAAAATAAATACATACATACATACATTCATACATAAATAAATAAAATCCTCACCCAAGGATTAATTTTATTGACTTTGATTTTAGAGAGAGAGGATGCTAGGGATGGAGGGAGGCAGTGGGAGAGAGAAAGAGACAGAAACATCAGATTTGAGAGAAAAATTGGGTTGCCTACCATATGCACCTGACCAGGGAGCCAACCCACAATGTAGGTATGTGGCCTGACCAGAAATGGAACCCACAACCTTCTGGTGTACTGGACGACACTCCCAACAAAACTGAGAAACCCGAGAGAGAGAGAGAGAGAGAGAGAGAGAGAGAGAGAGAGAGAGAGAGAATTGATTGATTACTATCGCAGCTTGACAGTTATTCTAAAAGGACATCCAACTCTCCTAAGGGAAGTCACTTACCAGGACATAGCTTTAATAAATATACTCTCAACATCAACTGGAAAACAAAATCAGTCTTAGGAGTTTGCGTTTGGTTAGTATTAAGTTAGTGCCCCAAGCCTTATCACCCTAGAATGAGCTGATAATACCAGTATTTGAACCTTCAAGGCTAAGAGGCACTAAAGGCCTCTTTACTTCACCAAAGGCACAATCCGTAAGTCTTTACTCACCAGATTGGATTTATCTAACAAGGATGTAACAAATACAGAACAGGGAAGCAGAATGAAGGTACACATTACAAAGAGAAAAGGTAAAAACATGTGAGAAAGGGGAGAGGATATTTACAAGTTATTAACTAGTATCAGCTCCTCCCAAATATGAAGACAGAAAAAGTTAATAAAATTAAGTTAGCTTTAACGATTATGTCTATGAAAGACATTTATCTACAGACAACAAATACTTTATTAAGTAACTTGAATATTATTAAATTTCTATAATATGCAAGGAAAACATGACTCTGGTTTCTAGTTCCAGGTGTAAGGACCTTAGAAGTCACCATTTCACCCTGAAAAGCAGCAGAACAAACTGACAATCAACAACTATTCTTAGATCTGTAAGACAAGTGAGGTCACAAACAATCTGCTACCCTCAAAACCGGAGAGATAGGCAAATGTAGAAAATCACACCTCAGAGCAGAAACCTAAGGAAACCAGTGCTCAGGTAGGAAAACATGAACTGCAATTGGCAAATTGCTGGAGGTAAGGTGCAAACAAGTCTGAGTTAAAAACTCCAGGGAAACCCAGTTTTAGTAGGGGCCACCACACGTTTTTGAATTTTACCTACAGGAACTTGACCAGGTTCTCACAGTAAATATCAGAGAAAAATCCTCTTGTACTCTTGGCAGGGTGAGGGAAAAGGACCCATTTTGAAATAAGGCCTTAAGGACATATTAATTGAAACCTCTAAAACTGAAAATATAAAGAGCGCAAAGTCAGAAAACAACAACTACAACAAAAAACCCCAGAACAGAATATCCAAGGAAAAATGATAGATCCAGGAAACTCAGAGAACGGCAAGGAAGATAAATGCTGAAATATCTACACTTAAGCCTATCATTTTCAAACTATAGAAAACCAAAAATAATGTGCACGGATAGTGCCCACGCTATTTTGCAAAGGAAGCTTCTTTCCCCCTTCTCTTTGGTGATACCTTTTTTCTTTCTGACTCAAGAACCTAGCACTTAATGCTTCCCAGACTTCAAGGGCATCTCCCAGACCTTTAAAACATTACTGGCCTTGAAAATGACCCTAATGTTTAGCAATAAACCCATCCACGAAGTGAGCTTAAAAATTCTAATATGGATCTGAAAATTTTACAACCCAAGAATGAAAAGGAGCAAATTAAAGAAGGGAGAAGAGACAGGGGAAGACTCTAACCCTAGAGTAATAACAGTTACAGGAAACTGTAGTCCCAGAACAAAATTATCTATGCCAAGTAATGCCCCCCAAAGTAAGAGTACCTCTACAGGAGAAAAAAGAGATGAAAAGACTGAAATCCTTTTGATCCCACAATATTTAAATAAAATTATTTCTGGTTCAGTAACCACATCTAGAAATAGATCTTACAGAAATAAGTCCAGAGGGGGAAAAATTCCATGAATATATCCACTATTATATGATTACCTAAAAGAGCAAACAAAAATATAAACATTAACTGCCCAACAATAAGGGTATGGTTAAAAAATAAGGTAGAGTGTAACTTTTTAAAATAAATATGACTACCATCCAGAGTTATTGAAAAATAACTACCATTAACAAATGAAATAGAATACTATAGTATTACTATTATAAGTGAATCTATATAAAATATCATAAAGTCATAAATAGTTCAGAGAGAAAGGAAATACAATAGGTTATAAAAATATGAAAGTATACTTGACCTCACTCATAATATGGAAAATTTATACATAAAAAGTGCAGAGATCAATGCATATACGAATAGAAAAGACTGACAAGTATGATGATACTTTCAGTTAATAAAATAGGGTTATAGGCATCCTATGCATTGCTGATGGGGATGGCAGTTTGGAAAATTTTATCAGAATTACAAATGTATATAAACCTTTGACAGAGTAATCAACTTCTAGAAGTTTATACTACAGATACTTGAAATATGTGAGAAATGACTATGAATTAAGTTATTCACTGCAGCACTGTTTAGAGCCAAAAATACAAAACAATGTGCAAATCCAAAACTAGAGAACTGATTAAGTATATCCATGCAATTGCATACTGTTACAGCCAAGAAAAATGAGGATGCTTTTCATAAAATGACATGGAGAGAAACTTGGCAGACTATATTTTCCAACATGGTTGCAATAAGATTTCCCACAGTACACTATTCTCATAACACAACACTGAAAATTCCTCTCTTGAATCTGTTTAAGCTTGTGACTAGAACATGCCTGATACTATTTATGTGACTTTTGGGGCTAGGCCATAAAAGGTTATCCAGCTTCCACCTGGTACTTTTGGGACACTCATTCTTGAACCCAGCCGTCATACTGTGAGGAAACCCAAGCCAGGTGGGTGAGACCACCTGTAAGTATTCTGGCTGTCAGCTCCAGCTGAGGTCCCAACAAACTGCCAGCATTAGCTGCCAGATAGGTTGACATGATTTTAGCCCCAGACTGACTGGAATCCATGAGAGATCAGAAAACCACCTACTAAGCCCACTCAATCCATAGTACATAGGAGAATAAAAACAGCAAATTAGTGAATCAAAAGAGTTCATTGAACAACAACATAAAAATGGAGGTAGTTCATTATAGGTAGAATTGGCAAAATCATTTTACTAAACAGCTTTAAACACTTCAGCACCACCAGAGGGCATCAATGAATTAAGTGAGGTACAGTAAAAACTGTTTATGATCCCAATATGTGAAATAAATTTTAAGAGGGAAAAAAGGTTAACTTGTATTGATTGTATTGTTGAATGTGTCGGAGAGTACACACTTTAAAAGAAAGTTTTTGTATAACTAGAGGCCTGATGCACGAAATTTGTGCAAGGGGCTCGGCCCTCACAGCTGTGGTGGCTTGCCTCAGCCCTTGTAGCCCTCTTTTCATCCAGAAGGTCGTCCAGAAGGTTGTTTGGCTGTCTGGTCTAATTCGCATATTATGCTTTTATTATTATAGCTATAGATATGGACGAGAGTACACACTTTACAAGTTGGCTCTAGAAGAATTCTTATTTAGCTCAATCTGCTCAGTTTAAAAATCTGTACGCAGGGCTTATATAAGTGTTTATAAAAGGGTGCCAGGATTAAGAACCAAGCTTACTGTATCCTAAAAGAGCAAACAAAAAATATAAGACAATGTGTCTCCTAATTCATAGCAATGTTTAAGTAGCCACATATAATAACATTTTAGTCTGGAATACTGTAAAATAATTGATGTTAAGATTATTAAAAGATAACTTTAGGTTGAATGGGTATAAATCTTTACAACTTTCTTGATTAATAAAGTCTATCTCAAATACTGAATATGTACTTTCTAAAAGGAAATAAACTATATATATAAAAGCCAAGTGACCAGGACTGGTAGCTATGGCACGCACTGCAGAGGCCAACCGGCTGATCAGGGCCCCAACTGACCGCCCCCCTAATACCCCCCGCCAGCCCCACCCCCAATTGGCCCCCATGGGGCGGGCTGGCTGGATCCAACCCATGCACTGGGCCTCTAGTATTATGCATAAAGATAATATTCTTTCACTGAAAGCCAAATGATTAATTTACACAAATTCTAACTCTTGCTGTATCAGAAAGAACAATGAATATTTCAAAAACCATTTTTCTCACCAACCAAAAACCATATACTGGTAGTCTGTCTCTAGGTCTTATGTCCTTTCTCAAAAGTGCTTTTAATCTAAAGTAATGTGCAGATGCAAAAAGATAAAGGCAAGTAAATAAATGCCCAGATTACAATTATACAAACAAGTCTTTCAGAATGGCAGTAGTAGAAAGTTTACTACTTCAGGAAAAACATGAGCTTTTCAGATTTAAATTTTCTGGCTGGCTTTTATTTCTCAGTTTAGGAAGCAACTTTAATATCTGCATACATGTAGTATTCCATTTAAATGTGTAATTTCTCCCTCTGAGAAAACTTCCACAAATAACTTAGTTGATGTGGGTGGCGTACATTTAAAGTAATACACATGACTAACCACTTTTGTGAAAACTAATTAAGGGGGAGAAAATTATTAAGATTTTACCATACTTAGTTGTAAATACTCATGTTATATATTTGAATGAAACTGCAAAAACATCACTATTAGAAAAACTCAACTTTAGGACATAATTGCTTATAGTTTTTTAAACCTTATTTGTTCCTGTAATTTTTAATGAGAAGCTTTACATTATGCTAATCTGAGCATAAAATTCTTGAACACTGTCAAATGCTAAACTGAATGCTATGCACCAAGTAGAAGAGTCACAATTCCAAAATAATGGCATGTCATGACAATATAACGAAATATCATTAGTGATGAAAATGCCTCAGCAAAGGCCTGGCTGGTGGGGCTCAGTTGGCTGGAGTGTAGTCCCACATACCGAAAGGATGCAGGTTCGATTTCCGGTCAGGGCACATACCTAAGGTTGTGGGTTAGATCCCTGGTCAGGGCACATACAGAAGGCAGCCAATTGATTTTCTGTCTTATATCAATGTTTCTCTCCCTGCCCCCCCCACACACTTCCTTTCTCTAAAATCAATGGGCATATCCTCCTGTGAGGATTTAAAAAAAAAAAAGGACAGCAAAAATATATGTGATGAAAAAAAAAAAAGTTATGTGATGGTAGTGGTAATAGCTAACATTTAATAAGCATTTTATTCTGAGCTTAGGCATTGTGCCAACAAATATATATATACTTTTGTTTAATCCTTGCAAAAAGATCTTTTAAGTTAAGTACTACTATTTCCATTTCATAGAGGGAAAAATAAAGTTGGGTAAGACTTGCCTAAGATCACTGGTATGTACTAGAGCTAGAATTTAAAATCAAACCAGGTGGATACAAAGTCTACCACTTTCTTTAAAAAAAAAAAAATTATTTATTGATTTCAGAGAGGAAAGGGAGAGGGGGAGGGAGAGCGGGACGGGGAGGGAGAGACATCAATTATGATAGAGAATCAGTGATCAGCTGCCCCTGCACTCCCCACACTGGGGATTGAGCCCGCAACCTGGGCATGTGCCCTCACCAAGAAGCGAACCATGATCTCCTGGTTCATAGGTCAATGCTCTACCACTGAAACACACCGGCCAGGCTGAAGTTGGTTTTAAAAGCCTTATTTGATCTGTATAAGCAGAAAATATTAAGAAAGCTTTACAGGCAGGAAATAATAGTAATAATAAAAATAAAACCTTTTGGAAAATTCATTAACAAAATGTATACAATATAATTGGTATTAACTAGAAAGGGAAATTATATTTATTTATATATATATATATATATATATATATATATATATATAACTAGTGGCTGGGTGCACTCGTGCAGAGGTGGGGGGGGGGGGCCTGAGGGTGGGGTTCCCTCAGCCCAGCCTGCACCCTCTCCAATTGGGGCCAAAACCAGCAGTTGGACATCCCTCTCACAATCTGGGAACGCTGGCTCCTAACCACTCACCTGCCTGCCTGCCTGATCGCCCCTAACTGCCTCTGCCTGCCTGCCTCATCTCACCCCCAACAGCCCTCCCCTGCCAGCCTGATCTTGCCCCTCAACTGCCCTCCCCTGCCAGCCTGATCGCCCCTAACTGCATCTGCCCCAGCCTCTAACACAATGGCTTTGTCTGGAAGAAGTCGGACGTCTGGAAGATGGCCGGTCGACCCGGTCTAATTAGCATATTACCCTTTTATTAGTATAAATTATATAGGATAGGATTGCTCAAATGGCGGGGGGGGGGGGGAGAGCCTTTTTCAGCAGGAGGAGATGCTCTTCGCAGACAAAAATACATAATTCCTATACCTGGACTGAAAGCCTGCCATATGCACTATACTGCCAAACCGGTCATTAAAAAGTTGAACCGCTATCTTACACCTTACACCAAACAGCTGTTGTCCTTAAAACCCCTCCTCAGCCCCCACCTTAGGTTCTGCCTTCGAAGTTCACCCAGATTTGGTTCTGATTTCTATGCCAGTCAGTGTCAAAAGCTCCACCTCCTAGGCAGCCATCTTGTGAGGGCATGAGGATTAATTTGCATATCACCTCTTTATTATATAGGAGGATTATCAGAGAACATCTACATTTATGATGCCCTGATATGGGGTTATTTTTTTTTTTAAACATACTTGAGATGTCATTAAGAAAAAATACGAGCCTCAGAGAGGGCACAAAAAAAAAAAAAAAAAGAAAAGAAAAGAAAAAATACATTTTGATGATGATCAGAGAGAGTATCCAAGACAAAAACAAAATGTCTACTCGCAGACTTCTCAGGCTCCAGTAAATTAAATTCTGTACTACAGTATTTCAGTGTTTTGATTACTTTAATAATATGTACTGTGAAAGGGATGGGGGGCTAGCATATAATAAGTCCTAAACCTATTGGGCCCAAGTATTTCTCCTAGAATACATGTGCACTTTGGGAAATGCTGCCACTGACAATCACTTGCTAAGAAACCAGTTACAATAACTAACATTCTGCACCAGTTTAAGGTAGGTGGACATGACCTACAAGTCTTTAAACTATTCCTACTATGTCAGCCATTTAACTGTATTAACAAAGAATGCATAGTATATTGCTCATTAAATATTCTAAAAATACCAGCATTTTTGTGATTCAAAGTAAAAGCTCCATGATATGGACTACATTTTTCTTTTTTTTTAAGAGGTTTTTATTGGTGTTTTTAGAGAGTGAGTAAGGGAGAAGGTGAGAGAGAGAAACATCGATGTGAATGAGTACCATAGGTCAGCTGCCTTCTGCATGTCCCCCGACTGGGAATTGAACTGGCAACCTTTTCGGTGAACAGGATGACGCCCAACCAAATGAGCCACACTAGCCAGGGCTGGACTACATTTCTGATGTTCATCCATTACAAAAACACAAAACACTAAAACAACATAACATTATATGATTATACAAATGTAAGAGGTTGACAAATATTATACTGCTGAGTCTATTAAAGTGGGAATACTACTTATCTAGTGTATTTCTGTATACAGGGAAAATCCAGGAGGTAGTAGAGTTCTGGAATTTATCTTACTGGAAGGGTCTGAGACTATGAATAAAATTCTCAAGTGTACTTACTCGAGAATATACACTAAATGCACAGAATAAAATTATGCTTCTTGAAAGATGGAATCTCAGAAGCTGCTACATGACAGTGGGTATATGCCTTACATATTTCAAAACTTTGGCTTTTTAAATGTATAAGGTTAGAATAAATTCATATGTATCTGAAAAAATATAGTATTGTTTAATTGCATACTCCTTGCAAAATATTGTGAATCTTAAAGCTTTTGTGGTTCCTCTGACATTATCTAATCCAAAGCTTCTTTTGACAGATGAAGTTAAGACCGACCCCCCCCCCCGCCCCCGCAAAAGGCTGTTCTGCACCACCGCTATATAGTTATGATTTCTTTGATTAAATTATTTAATGTTCTTTCTTCTAACCACAAAACTGAACGGTTAGTTGTCTCCTCTTTGTCCTACATATTACCTTCCTCTCATCTTGGTCCTACCAAAACCACTGCATGCAGTGCTTTTTCTACTTCTTCCCCCTCTTCATGTCCCTCTCCATTATAACTCACTTTTTCTCTTCCATCATCCTAGGACAATTCTTAAAAGAGTTTAATAAAATTTAATTTTATTTTTACAAATTAGTGTAATTTACAAATATTTAGAATTAGAAGTTTAAGATTCTTTTACCATTCTAAAGCCAATAACTCAGCACACATCTGTATTAATTTGGAGAAGCTTATAATTATCAAGAAGTAGATACCAGATAAAATCTCGTTACTTGGGACATTAATTCTACTCTTGTCTACATCTGTATTTTAGCTCCCATACAATGATCTTAAGGATAACCAGAAAAATCAAAATGTAAAAACTATTATCTTAACAAGAATCAAGGTAAATTTTACAGCTTGAGGTATACTGAACAGCTCTTTTATTCACTGTGTTACCTATTTAGGAATTCATCATCACACAACTGAAATTGCAAAATCATTTTTGCCAATGTGAGTCAATTAAATGAAGGGAAAAAAGAACCTCTTACCCCCAATGGTACTCTCTTGAAACTCATGAAATTGGCCTTTCACAAAACGAAGGACTAGGCTTGATTTGCCAACAGCAGACTCGCCCAGAAGTACTAGTTTGAACTGGCATATTTTATTTCCAGTATTTGGCCCGTTGGGTCTTGTTGCTCCTCGATTAGCCATGTCCAAATTCGAAAGAAGTCCCTAATTTCAGTCTCTTAAATGAACTTCCAGGATGCAAGGTGTCAATTTTTTCTTTCTGGAGGCAAAGAAACCTATAAAGAAACAAATGAGTTAAATACATAAATCAATAAAACAAAACATAATATTAATCACTTTAGTAAATTTTGCCTATAATATATTATTGTATAACAATTACATCCTTGCCCTAGCTGGTTTTGCTCAGTGGATAGAGCCACTGAAGGGTCCCGGGTTCAATCCCGGTCAAGGGCACATACCCTGGTTGCGAGCTCGATCCCCAGTAGGGGGCATGCAGGAGGCAGCCAATCCATGATTCTCTCTCATCAATGATGTTTCCCTCTCCCCTCCTCTCTGGAAATCAATAAAAATATATTTTATAAAATTATAACCTCTACTGGACATTGAGTGCCACTGAGTTTAAATCATTTGTAATGAAATAACATAAAGGCATTAAGAATTAAGCCTAAAATCATGCAGCTAAATCCCAGAGCTTTAAAAATAAAATAAAGTTTGACTATTATAATCCTTAAAAGTGAGGAACCCTGACCTGGTAGCTCAACTGGTTAGAACATCCTCCCAACATGAGAAGGTTTTGGGTTCAATCCCTAGTCAGGAAACATACAAGAGTCAACCAATGAATGCATAAATAAGTGGAACAACACCCAGCTGGTGAAAATTTTAATTTTCAATTATAACAGACATTCAATATTATGTTAGTTCCAGGTATTCTGCATAGTAATTAGACATTTATACAACTTAGGAAGTGATCTCCCTATAAGTCTGGTACCCACGTAGCACCATACAGTTATTACAATACTAGTGCCCTGGTGCACAGATTTGTCCACATTGAAAGAAAATTGTAAGGTGGCCAGCAGGGTGGGACTGGATGAGATGGGCCGGACACGCCCTGGAGTCAACCTCCCATGGCCCTTCCCTGCCAGGCACCTGGGACGGCGCGGAGTGACTAGAAGGTTGTCTGCAGAGGGTTCCCTCCAGCAGGTGGGGTCCTTTGGCCTGGCCTGCAGGAATCGGGCAGAAACTGGCTCTCCGACATCCCCCGCAGGGTCCTGGATTGTGAGGGTGGTTCATGGGTGATGCACCCCGGAATCGGACTCCCTCCTCTCTGGTTCCAGATGCATCACCCTTGAACCGCCGCTGCCAAGTCACCGCAGCTCAGAAGCTCCTGCGTTGAGTGTCTGCCCCCTGGTGGTCAGTGTGTGTCATACCTACTGGTTGGTCGCTTAGCCTTTTATATAGATAGATAGATTTTTGACTATATTCACTATGCTGTACTTTACATCCGCATGACTATTTTGTAACTACCAATTTGTACTTGTTAATCCCATGAACAAAAAAGATTTTGGCTTCCAGGTTTGTATGTCTAACAGCTGAAAGACTTAAAAGTGTTTCCTCATGTGCTCAAGTACACATACATTGAAGTGTTAACAGTGGTTTCCTATGTGGTGAGCTTATTAGTGTCTTATTTACACTTTCTGTAGTGTTGGCGCCAACAGTGAAATATGTCATTATTTTCTATTTAATACATTTAGAAAAAACTAGCCTGAATGGCAACTCCTGTCTTCTCTTATTAACTAGTAATGCAAATTTTCAATCTGAAAGGAATTAGCAAACATTTAAAGAATGATTTTCCAGCCCTGACTGGTTTGGCTCAGTGGATAGAGCGTCGGCCTGCGGACTGAAAAGTCCCAGGTTTGATTCCAGTCAGGGGCATGTGCCATGGTTGTGGGCACATCCCCAGTGGGGAGTGTTCAGGGGCAGCTGATCGATGTTTCTCTCTCATTGATGTTTCTGACTCTATCCCTCTCCCTTCCTATCTGTAAAAAATCAATAAAATATATATATATAAAAAAAGAATGACTTTCCAATCTACCTCCAAGTCAAATTTAAAGTTCTTTTTCTCCCATCCGTGATCAAAACCTGATCATGTGCTTACTAATGATATTAAATCTGACGATTCTCTCCCTAATCATTATTTTAAAAATATATATTTTTATTAATTTCAGAGAGGGAGAGGAAGAGATAGAAAACATCAATGATGAGAGAGAATCATGATTGGCTGCCTCCTGCATTCCCCCTACTGGGGATCAAGCCAGCAACCTGGGCAAGCGACCTGCACCAGAATTGAACCCAGGACCTTTCAGTCTGCAGGCTGACGCTCTACCCACTGAGCCAAACCAGCTAGGGCAAATCATTGTTACATTTCACTTAGGTACCTCATTAGAAATTTGCCTTCCCCATGAAATGAATTTACATAAGAATCTCTCGAGTCAAGACAAGAGTCGAGAGTCTTGACAATGAATTCATTAATAAACACATCCAAGAGAACTTACATTAGAGACAATAAATGTCTTATCTAAACAGCAGCTTGGAAGAGTCCTTTATGGGTAACACACGTATTTACAGATTAGAAATAGGTCTAACTGCTTCCAAATAATGGGGATGTAAACAACGTAAGACTGGCCATACAAAAGAGAACTTAAACTAGGTGATGGGTTCTCATTATACTATTCTCCCTATTATCTTTGTATTTAAAAATTCTTTCAAAATAAAAAAATGCTCCAATAGGACCCCCCCCCCCCAAAGCCAGATTTGGGAATCTAATTTGGCTGACCATACCAATTTTTGCCAAAGCAAGCTCTTTGATTTCCAATTCTCTATTTCCAGAATACCTAATTTACATAGCTGCTGTGAGAATTAAATGAGAGATTATATATAAAATCATCTCCAATACAGTGGCACATGAAATTAAAAATTGGTAGAAGCTCTTTGATGAGATAATGACCAAGTATCAATAGAATGTCATGTAGACTAAAAATGCATCAACATACCATCAGATATTATACACAATAGCAATGGAAATATTTTCCAATTATCTAACCACCTTCCAAAACAGCAAATTAAACGATTTAAGGAAAACATGCTCTGAATACCCACCATACTTACTAAATTTCAGAAAAAACATCAGATTCCCATTATAAAAAAATCATAATTTAGCTTTGCCTTCTATTGATTATAATTTGCCGTAGGCTTTCAAACAGAAAATAACTAAATTTAATTATAGGCAGTCACCTTAACATTGTGAAAAATTATGTGCATTTATTTGCATTCACTATTGAAACTTGTTTTGCAAAACAAAGGTGTTTGCATAAAGCGCATTTTAATCTTTCGAAAAATTTTTTTAACTGGTTTTCTATAATCAAAATTGTATTGATAACAGCAGCTACCATTTACTGGGCCTTCTATTGTACCAAGCACTACTCCGTGACTTTTGCTTACAGCAACTCTATGAGCTCCTATTGATTGCCTCTAGTTTACATTAAAAATAAAGTTTCTGGGCTGTCCTGAATGATCACAGAGGTGTACAGGTGTGTTTTTTTCCCCTACTTCTTAAGTGAACGGCAACTGATTCCACACTGTGACTGCACTAAACAAGACAAAAACCACAAACGTGAATGACGACGTTCAGGGCTTAAAAGGTCCGAGTCTATCGGGGGTAACCAGCTTCCCCCCGACAGCAGAGCAGGTCTAATGGTCTCCGCCCAGGGAGCGTGTCCAGCGGCCTAGTCGTCTGGAGTTCTGCACAGACGCGGGTCACCACCTTCCTCAGATCAGACAAGCATCTCCAGACAGCCTATCATCTTGATGGGCCACCTCCTCCCTCCGAGGCCCGTCTTCGGAAGTCCAAGGGTAGCGGGCTCCCCAAATTCACACCTGCGGTAGGCCCCGATCCTCCACAGAGAACACCTGAATCACCCGGTGCTCAACTCCGGGCCGCCGGAGCCAGCGGGGCCCGCCAGGCCCCTGAGCCACCCTTCCGGGCCTCTCCCCTGGAATCTGGCCTGGTGTTGGGCGTCGGCCCCCTCTCCCCTGAGACCGCCAGGGCCCGGGGCCGGCGAAGCCGCGGCCTCCGGACGCCTTCGCGGCGCCATCTTGAGAAGGGAAGACGGTGACACCCGTCGCTCCCTCCGCCAGACCGCAAATCCTGATCCTCCAGAGCCTCTTGAAAGAGGAGTCCGCGGGGCCGGCAGGACGAGACGCCGAGTTCGACAGCTCTCTGGTCCCGGGTACTGGCGCGCGAGAGGCGGGAGGGGCGGGGGGCTCGGTGCCGGCAGGGCCCCGACAGGCTGGGGCCGGCAGATCGCCTGGGGTCCCGGCCCGCCCCGGTTACCTGAGACCGCAGCTCGCAGGGCCGCGGGGCGGAAGCTCCTGGCAGCAGGTCCCTGGCGGAGCCCGAGCGAAGGCTGTGGCTTTGGCGGCGATGCGTCTCCTCCTCGCGCCGCTCCCCTCAGACTGGACGGTGCGGGGCTGGCGCCGTGGTGCCGCCCCCGTCGGCCTCGGTCCCCGCCTCTCTCCGCTCCGCCTTCCTCTTTCCTTTCTCCTCCTCCTCCTCCTCCTCCGCCGCCGCCGCCGCCACCGCCACCACCGCCGGCGCGCGAGTTCCCACTAATTCTGCCTTCTCCTCCCCCTTCCTCTGCCTCCTCCCCTCGGGGCGGCCGCGGGCTCCTTCGCGAACCAAAACACAAACACTCCAGCCCCAGCGCAGAAGCCACTTCCGCCGCCCGGCGCCGGCCTCGCCGCCACGTCGCCGCACGTAGCGAACGAAGCCCCTACGTCACTTCCTGTCGCCGCCAGTCCGACCCGGCTCCGTCAGCTGCTACGCTCCTCTCCAAACCCTCCGGGCGGGCGCTGGTCGCCGGGCGCGGTGGGCGTGTCACGTGGGCCCGGCGGTTCCACCGCCTCCCTCCCCGCGGGCGCGGGGCCCCGCCCTCGCTGGCGCCATTGTTATCTGGGCGGCGGTCTGGCTCCCTGCGGCCGGGGGGCGGGGGAAACTCCATGCCCGCCCTGCTTTCCGGAGGTACGGAGGCAACTTGTGTTTGTTGCTCCCAGTCCACGTGGGGCGGCGAATTCCTTCTGTGAATATTAACTCACAGTCCCCCTTAACCCTCCCCCGCAGCACCCCAACCCTGGCACCCCGGTTACGGGTCATGTCCAACAGAAGAGAGCCCCCCATTATATCCCGGGGGATGAGTTGGTTGGTGAAGGCAGTAAGTGGTACTTTAAGAAAGAGGCTACGACCTTCCCTAACCCCAAAGTTGTCTTTTTAAAATATATCTATATCTATATATCTATATCTATACCTATATATATTGATTTCAGAGAGGAAGTGAGAGGGAGAGAGAGGTAGGAACATCATGATGAGAGAGAATCATTGATCTGCTGCCTCCTGCACACCCCCTACTGGGGATCAAGCCTGCAACCTGGGCATGTGCCCTGGGGGTAATCGAACCCATAACCTCTTGGTTCATAGATCTGAGCCACACCAGCTGGGCCCCAAAGTTGTCTTTAGGTGGGGAAATCTTAAAATAATCACTTGTTCCCTAACTGGTTTGGCTCAGTGGATAGAATGTTGTCCTGCGGACTGAAGGGTCCCAGGTTCGATTCCAGTCAAGGGCATGTACCTTGGTTGCGGGCACATCCCCAGTAGGGGGTGTGCAGGAGGCTGATGATGGATGTTTCTCTCTCATGGATGTTTCTAACTATTTGTCCTTCTCCCTTCCTCTCTGTAAAAAATCAGTACGACAATTTTAAAAAAAATTTAAAAAATCACTTGCTTTTATTGTGAGTTTACAGTTTTTATGGAGCAGAGGGCACATTCTAAAATAATAGCAACTTTTATTCAGAGTTTCCCTTCTTGGGTTACTGTACTAAATGCTTTATAGGAGTCGCCTGAAGTTGTCCTCTCAATGTCCGGCCAGCACAGTGCCTGACAGTCTGGAGTCTTTCTCAGTCTTGGTTGTGGAATTACTGAATGAGGCATACCTGTTTTACAGGTAAAGAATTTGAGGCACAGGGATTGTGTAACTAGTCCAAAATCAACATGGAGTTGGTGATGAAATTATCTAACCTGCAGGCCAGCCCCAGAACCTGAGCTCTTAAGCACAAATTCTAGTGAAAGACAACCCAAAACATTCATTACCCTCACTGCAGACCTGCATAAGACAGGCTGCTTTGGTTAAATCTCACACAGTAGGCAGTGTCTGGCCAGGCATTCGAAGTAAAACAAACAAAAAATTTTGTTTTGTAATTTGGTAGACTGTTAAATTGATTTTTCACTCAGGATAATGGCTACTTTTCAGTTTGCTGTGTACCATTTATAGCTCTGTTGTGAGGGCATCAATATTGATTGTCTAGGATGTGTACTTGGGATAAGATACCCCGTGGGTGCTCCGTCAACATGATGCAATGAAGATGATTTGAATCCTTGAAGAGCCAGTCTTTTAGATCACTCCCCAATTACTAACTAGAAGAATGTAATGTGTCACAGGTAAATGGTAGCTGTGGCACTTTATCCCCAAGGGGTTGTGCTAGTATAATATGTTAGTCATGGTAATACCTCTTGGACAATCCCAGGAAGAATCAGGACATCGGATATGTCGCATCAATGTTGGCATGTCAACAGTCTGTCCAAAATCAAACCCTTAACACCACAAACCTGCTTCTCCTTGGTGACTTGTATTAACAGCCTCCCAGTAACCAGACTTGAATCATCTTCAATTCTTCCTTCTTTCTCCCATGAACCATTGTCCTTTCTATCACCAAAAATTCTTTAATCCCCAAAACGTGACCTAATCCCAACACCTCGGCTATGATTAGCATTTATATAAACTGGAATTAATGCACACTCTTGCCTTTGCAATCTATTCTTACACTCCAGCCAGTCACACTAAAAAAAATAAAACCTGACAGAGTATAAACCCAATTTAAAGAAAAAGCCGAAACTCAAAAACAAAGTTTGAGTTTGCCATAATATTTTTAAAAAGTCAATATGCATTATTGTGTAGCACATCTCAAACGTTAATATATTTACTTAAACGTTAATAACATATTTACTTTAAATGTCATTCAAAGCCTAGTTACTAAAGTGTTAGTGTTCTCAAAGACTTGGTATTTCTACACCCCAGCAGTCAAATATAACTTAAGTGTAATAATTTAATAATAAAGTAGTTCTTTAGCCCTAAAAAAAAACAACAACACTAAATGCAGTGTGCATGCACTTGCATAAGGTAGGACCTAAAATTAGGGATCACCCACAGAAAGAATGTTTTTTATTCCCTGATTACCAGTAAAATGAATAGGCCAATGGCCAGGAGGAAGCCCATGGCTGATCCCATCCTGAAAGGACTGCATTGCGTGGGAAACCAGAGAAGTTGGTGAGCATTTGCTCTAGTGTCCAAGAGCACATCCTTTACGTTTTCTTGCCACCCAAATCCAGTAAAGAAGTGCCGGGGACGAGAATAAGAGAGGAAGTAGGAGGAGAGAGATGGGCAGATGGACTGGGATCCCAGGGAAAGAATTGCCCGCCTAGCCACACCCCGGTTTCCCAGGTAACGCGGTAAACAGAACTTGAGCTCCTTTTCCTCTGTGAACTCCATAGGTGTAAAGTGGTAGGTAGAAAGTAGCGGGGAGTGAAGATGTGCTCTTTCGTGAGAGTAGGGTCCTCCAAAGGGCTAGAGCCCCCAAAGAAATTGGAAACTTCCCTTGAGACCGGTACAGGTTTCCCCTTAGAAATGAGTGCTGTTGGAGGCACGAGGGTGCCTGAGAGGAAGTCTCCCCTGAGCATGGGAGCCGGATTAACCCACAAAGGAAAGGATGATGTAGGAGAGAGGAGGGTGTTCAGGGGAACAATATCTCCCACGGAGTGTGGGCTCAGGGGAGGATTAAGAAAAGATTCCCAGTGGAGGGAGAGCCCCTTGGTTAGTAATAAATATGAGGAGAGAACGGCATCATCAGAAACAAAATCTCCATTGAATAAGGGGCTTGAACTTAGATTAAAAAGACAGGATATTTCTAGGACCCCCTTGGAGAGGAGTAATTTAGGAATCAACAGGGTCTCAGCCTCACAGGAAACAAGACCTTCCCTGGGTGTGTTGCCAGAAAATGAGTGTCTTCTGGCAAAGTGTTCTGGAAGGAGAATACAGCATCCCTCGGGTATGGTGTGTGAAAGTCCGCAGGCTCTGGGGAGCAGGAGAGGTCCTGTGGCTGGTGCCCCTGAAGGCTTTGGGGCCTCAGGGGAGAAGCAGCAGGCTTTGGGTGTGGAACCTAGCCAGGAACTGGAAAAAGAACCCACCTGTGTGGTGATGAAGCCCAGTGTAGAGATGACGTCTCCCGTGGAGGTGGACATTGGGTTGCCCCAACCAGAGGAGCCAGATGCCATGAAGAATACAGAGCCCCAAATGGGCTTGGTGATAGAACCTTCTGAGTGCCAGTTTGCCCAACAACCTGAAGAGAAAACAGAGGCTGAAAACTTTGAACCAGGAGTAGAACCTCCAGATCGCATCAGACCCATCTACTCTGGGAAATTTTTTGATCGAATGCCGTGCTCTCCAAGTGTAAGTCTTTTTTTTCTAGTATTTTCCCAGGGAAGTGTATATAGCCATATCTTTATAGAGGTGATAAACTGATGATACTTGTGTTTGGGTTTGTGGAGTCAAACTGCCAATATTTCATTGGGATTCCGATATCTCTTGTCCCATTGGACTCTTTTTAGCTGTTACTTCGTCCAATCTTTTCTGATTCTCTGCCTTCCTTTCTAGATGTCAGCCTTGTTTTCTGTGCACATCAGTGGTTCCTCTTGATTTTTGTTTTCTCCTGTGACCTTTATTTCATTCCTTAGTCTGCATTTCTCAGTCCTCTCACTGAGATACATGTTGTATTCTTTTTAAAAAAAATATTTTTATTGATTTCAGAGAGGAAGGGATGGGGAGAGAGAGATAGAAACATCAATGATGAGAGAATCATTGATCGGCTGCCTCCTGCATGCCCTACACTGGGGATCGAGCCTGTAACCCACCTGGGCATGTGCCATTGGCCAGAATCGAACCTGGGACCCTTCAGTCCTCAGGCCAGTGTTTTATCCACTGAGCCAAACCAGTTAGGGCCATGTTGTATTCTAATATTCATGTTTCTTTTTCAATTTACATGGAATGCTCTTTTTTGGTCAACAACCTGTATTGCTTTTCATTTTTTCTTTTCCTTTTTCAATGAGAGAGGGGGGGGGGGGGGAGAGAAAGAAAGGGAGAGAGAGAGAGAGAGAGAGAGAGAGAGAGAGAGAGAGAGAGAGGTGTTGTTCCACTTATTTATGCATGCATTGATTGATTCTTGTATGTGCCCTGACCAGGGTTTGAACTCAAAACTTTGGCATATCAGTATGACACTCAAACCTTTTTAGGTAAATAATCATATTGATGCTTTTATCTTTCCTTCTTTAGTATATATGCTTCTCGTTTCTATTTTCTATATCATTGCATTGCCTATGGTCAATAAAATGACATTGATAGTAAGTATTCTTTCTTGACTTTCATGGAAATAATTCTAATGTTTCAATTTTGAGTATTATTTTTGCTGAATATTTTTGATGTGTCAAGTTAAGGACACCTATATCTACTCTGAGTTTGCTAAGAATGTTTAAAAATCAGAAATAGACCTTGAGCTATTAAAATGTTTCCCATTGGTTGAACTACACCTTTTCCAGATTGAAATGGTTCATTTTCTAACAGCAAACAATCTTCATATTTCTGGGCTAAGCCCTACTTGGTTGTGATATAGGAAGAAGGAAGGAAAGGTTCAAAGAAAGGCTAACCAATTGTAGTGCCTACAATGAAGAGACAGTATGTTAGGCACTGTGGCTACAAAGCTGAAAAATGATATGGTGTCTGCTTTCAAGGAACTTATGAAGTATGGTAGCAATCATCTCAGGTAGAAACTATAGTTTAACTTTAACCCTGCTGTTTGGCTTCTGTACTTATTCACTTTGTTTAACAATAGAAAAGTTATTTTGATTTTCTGAATTATATAAATTATCCCATTCGATTAAATACCCTATTGATAGTGTTATGCCCAGATTTCAGGATCCCCAAGAAACCACACCAGGGAGCCAGCCAGGTCCGATGCAAAAGCATAAGAGTCTTTATTCGAGCTAGCTCGGCTCCCCCACCTTGCCGACACCGCAGCAGGAAGCAGAGAGAGACCTAGCCCGTGAAGAGGACTTTTATAGGGGGGTGGAGTCAGGGTAGGAGAGGGGACTGTGGGCCCTGCCGATTGGCCAGGCGCAAGTCGGTGTCTTGTTCCTGGGTGTGGCTAGCAGAGGCTTAGACTTCCGGGAAGAAGCTCCTTGCCAAGCACATGGCTGCCCCAAAATGGAGGACACAGGGTAAGATGGAGGGCGTAGTCCTCGCCCTTTCAGTAGTAATGTGAATATCCCATGGGTTGTGGTCATACTGGTCTTAGAAAGCACATTGTCCTTTACCTGGGAAGGACAGCACAATTATCCCAAGGTCAGAGGGCTCCAGTTAACATGTCCCTGTTGACTCAGTGTTCCGGAGACCCAAAAACTGTAATTTAGATCAAACCAGGTTCCTCATTCCAGACCCGAGGGCTCCAGATAATGTGTTTCTGTCAATTCAGTGATCCAGAGACCCAAAACTATAACTTAGATAACATGCTGCTGCTGCTTCTGTAAACTGCTTTTTTGCGAACCAGGTTCCTCATTCCAATCCCTGGGATGTAATCAATAACATTGTGATTTTTGCTTATATAAACCTGGTATTGTAGCCATCTTATCACTATGAAATCTGGGAGAGCAAAATGCCCCCTCATAGTCCCGGATTTCCAATAAATGTGACTCTTTAATTCAACTTCTTGAGGCGTCCTTGTATTATTCGCGGGGTATATTACAACACTTAGAGTTTAGAGACTCAAGACCAATAGACAAATGACTTTATGATATGGTAAAAGTCATGTAAAAGGAATGCCTTATTTTTCTTTCCTGTTCTATACTAAGGGAACCTGGTAGATATTTGAGAAATGGGTAGAAGCAAATGAGTCACCTAATTGTAAATCTTGTGAGAACTTGCTAGTTATGTAAGCCCTGTTACTGAAAATTCTTATTTTGTATGAATTTGTCAAGATCCAATCTCTGCAGAATTCTGAGAAGTGGGTGGTTGCATAATGGGTTCAGG
>NW_005871056.1:412169-430463 GCF_000147115.1 Myotis lucifugus
AGATATTCAGAATTGGTAATATCTATGGGTAAAACACAGTGAGCTTGGACAAGGCCCTGTGGGAAGATGGAACCATAATATTAGCCCACATTGATTTTAGAGAGTAGAAGGTGACATGATTATGGGTTGTTGGCTCTTTAGCAACCAAGACTGGTTTTTATCAGCCTTCCTAAGTTGACTTAAATCTTGAAAACCAACTGTGTAAGAAGTAAAATAGGTCACTGAAAGCTGTAATATTGGGGAATGGTGAGGAGGTGGTCACATGAGATGGCACTGGTATGGTTAGGAACTGAGCAAGGAAGTGGCTGAGCAAGGAATTGGTCAGTGCAGTGGGAATTTGGTTACATACAGAGGCTTGAACAGATAAGGAAATATATTGAGGACAATAGGAACCAGATTTCTCACTCATAGAGAAAAAAACCCCTACAAATATGAGAAGAAAGAAGTAATTCTTCTGTATTGGATAGTAATTGGAGGTATTGGTGGAAAGTGATGCTACACCTATACCTCTACCTGTGTCTCTGTATCTGTCTCTCTGTGTGTCCATGTCAAAATCCATATCTGTGTATTTACACACATTTAACTAAACAATATAAAATTGATACAGATGCTAGTGTGTGGGGGCCTGTGTATATACATACATTTCCTAATTCTATCTTCTCAGAGGACCTAAAGCAATGTTTATCTAGTAATAATGAGCACACCAAAACACAGATCTTGATTTCTAAATACCGTTCTATTGAAAGTGTTAAGGTAAAAACATCAAGAATTTTTGTGAGTTTATTTGAGCCAAATTATCGACAATTGCCAGGAAGCCGAATCTCAATGGATGGGGATAATGCTCCAGAGAATGGCGGTTTTTCATCTATTTTTATACATTGCAATCAAAGGAGGAGATGTAGGTGGGTTACATGAAATCCATTGATGATAGATTAGAGAGGTAGGAGAAAGCAAAGTGAGGTTGGTGGTGGAGGGGTGGGGGCGGTGGGAGAAACCTCTGGGATTGGATAAAGAGTAAAATAATGGATACATACTTCTTTTACTTAGGTGGGTACAGAATAGTTAGCCAACAATTAACATGATAACAATAACAATGAAGGAATTTGTGGTATCTGTCCTGGTGCCCAGGGCATTTGGTTGTGCCAAATTCTTTGTGCCAACATTCTTTCTTCTTAATACTTCCTTCCCTCACTCCTTTTGAAGTATGGTAGCAATCATCACAGGTAGAAACTGTAGTTTAACTCTAACCCTGCTGTTTGGTTTCTGTACTTATTTTCTTGCTAAAATAATAGAAGTTATTTTAATTTTCTGAATTATATAAATTATCCCATTCGATTGAATATCCTATTGATTATAATGTGAATATCCCATGGGTTGTGGTCATACTGGTCTTAGAAAGCACATTCTTCTGTACCTGGGAAGGACAGCACAGTTATCCCAAGGTCACTACTTGCTCCAATTAAGCAGTGACAGGGTTGAATCATATATGAGCGTTTATTCCAATGATGCCAGCAGTATGGGAAAGCAGCAGGTCACCCACAAAAATCTGCTCTGCAGCCCCCCATAAGCCAACTGGCTTATATTGGGTAGGAGGAAGATTACATGGGGAAGTAGGCTATGGGGGCTGGGGAGAGACTCCATTGTTTGGGCAACAAGGTTGTTAATCTTGTTGGGTTAATAGACAGTTCTTGAACAAGAATGGACAACATTCCAAGGTTGACTGCCAGGTCCAAGGTTGACTGCCAGGTCCAAGGTTGACTCCCAGGTCCTGGGGGCATACAACTCGCAGCCAGGTTAGAATGTCCACTCTTTAATCAGAACAAGGCAATCTCAGTTAACAGGGTATGATTAATATTTATTATAACTATAGCTAGTCCCCAATATTCTATTTTTGCCCCTAATACTTTCACAGATGTCATGGTCTAAAAGCTCTTCCTGCCATCTCCTCCCCCTTTATCTTTCACAGTTCTTTTCTGTAAAAAATCTCTTACATGTCTAATCTTGGTGTCTGCTTCTCAGAGAATCCATTATGATCTTGGATTTGCTCTTTTTGCTATAAAGGACAGTATTAGGGCAACTGGTGATATTTGAATGGGGTCATTACAGAATTTCCTGATTTCTGAGGCCTTTAGTAGTTTTTTTAAAGATAATAACCAGCCCGGCTGGTGTTGCTCAGTGGTTAAACATCAACCAGGAGGTCATGGTTTTATTCCTGGTTAGGGCACATGCCTGGGTTGCAGGCTCAATCCCCAATAGGTGGATCACTGCAGGAGGCAGCTGATCAATGATTCTCTCTCATCATTGATGTTTTTATCTCTCCTCCCTCTTCCTTCCTCTCTGAAATCAATACAAACATATTTTTAAAAATAAAGGTAATAAGCCACAAGGAAAAAGAAAACAGAAGAGGAGACAACAGTTAAGAAATTTCAATAAATATTAGAAAATAGGAAGATGGAGGTATGGCAACTGATTTTTTAAGAGCAGGAAAACAATGAAGTTTGAGGGGAATCAGGTGGTAATTTCCACCAGAAATGGTCCAATTTGCCTGGAACAGTCTCTGAGAAGCTCAGCCTTTGGGAGAAGGTATAGTAAAGCTCGGGTCTGAAAATCAAAGGATTGAAAGTCCTTCTATGCAAGCGCCTGGTGCATAGAACAACACTCAACCAACTGAACCACACCAGACAGGCAAGACCATCTTTTAAAGGACGTTGGCATAATGCCTTCAAAATTCAGAAAGAAAATTACATATTTCCTACCTTGTAGTCCATACCAAGTCATACTATTAACCAATGTAAGAGTAGAATAAAGACATTTTCAAGGGTGTAAGGAATCATAAATTGGCTTTTAATGCATTATAATGACTAAAGAATTTTCTTCAGGGAAATGGGGGAGTAAACCCAAAAGGAGGAGTAGATGGGAGGAATGGGCAATCTAGCTCTGAAGAAAGGCAAAGGAAAAATTCCCAGGACAAGACCTCTGCACCAGACCTAAAGAGCACCCAACTGAGATTGAAGACATAACTGTCAGCTGCCTTGAAATGATAAAAGGGAAATAGATAAGAGGTGAATTGCTGGGAATGAACAGTTATAATCTTTGTCTTGGGCAAAAAAAGAAAGATAAAATTCAAATTTGAATCAAGTGAACAATGGACATTCACTGAAGGATCTGGGCCTGTGGGTGATGTGTTTGCATATACCAAAAGTTAGGGTGTGGGTGGAAATATATCCCCACACAAACACACCCACACACTTGGAATTACCTAACATTTTATTCTGAGTTTAGCTTGAATATAGCCATGTCCCCATTGTACTGATATGAACTCTGACAAGATTATTTCTGAAAGTTGATTCCCTTAGCTTTTCACAGAGCTCCTGTGATTGGATTACAATGCTAGCACTGTAAAAACGTGTGTGTGTGTGTGTGTGTGTATACATATATATATATACATATATATATATATATATAATTTAATGTTTATATTATATATCAAGATTGCTTTAGACTTGCAATTTGTTCTTACTTTTTTCCTCAATTGTGTTAAGTAGCTGAAAGTAACTTTTGTAGCATTAGAAGCATAGGTAATTTTGAAATAAATTTCATTCTTTGAAATGTTACCCCCAAGCCCCTCCACCCTTCCCATCTCTCACCCTCCATTTCCTCCACAATGATCAACTATGAGGCTTTTTTTTGTTTGTTTTTAGGCAGGGAAAGTTATTCCGATTGGATACAGAGTTGCAACCTGCTTGACTGAAAAACTTCCAAGGGTGAGCATTTTTAATATGCATTTGTGTTTATATTTTTACATTGAATGTGAACTTTAGAAGATAGACAACTTTCAACATTCCTGTGCAAGTTGTTTAAACTTAATGTATTGGATTTAGATTTGGACTCTCTATTGTATTTTGAGGGCTTCTATAGATTTTATCCAAGGAAGTGAAAATTCCAGTTCTATGATTTCCAGCTTTATAAAAAGCTACAGAGGGGATTCCATTTATTTTAAAAGGAAATATTTATGGTATGCTTTCTAACCTGGATACTTCCTGATTGTTCTCTAAATGTAACTTTTAAAATAAATTGTTTATTTCACTAAAAAACAAATCTCAGGACATTTTATTATTTGGAGCTGTAGGTCCCCATGTGCTTACTATACGCATGCAATGAAGGGCGTTCATTGATTGGTATAGATCAGCAGTTTTCAACCTTTTTCATCTCATGGTGTGACAGGCCAGTAAGCCAGGACAAGTGGAATAGAGAAACTGAGACAAGAAAATTAAACAAGGCCAAGCAGTTTGGGCAGCTTGCAGGGGCAGCTTGCAACAAGAGCTTATCTTCCCCAACCAAGGACACTTGAGAACAAATGATTCATACCTCTCCTCCCTAATAAGAGAATACATAGCTTAAATCACCTTGGCACTGCTAAGGCAGGAGGGGGAAGCGGGGAAGGAGAGAAGAGAGAATTTTATCTCACTCGCTGAACAAGGAAGTCAGCAGTCTTGGGATTTTCCAACATAAAATTGCCAGATGTTCTCATAAATTCTGGGAAAGCCACAGCAAAGTAATCTAGTCTGCGCCCAAGATATCCGGCAGTGGAACCTTGAAACCTGTAGACAGAGAAGTATAAAACCCTAAACCTCCACCAGGCAGGACACTCATATTAGCTGGGTGCTCACTTGTGCTTTATGCCAAGTATATTTTTTATAAATTTGCTTGCCTTGCTTTCTTAATAAATTTGCTTGCTTTGCTTCCTCAATACATTCAATGCTACAGTACCGCTGTCCACTGTCAGTTGTTTGAAATCTTTCCTACGAGATTGATAAAAACTGAGGAGGGGACAGCCGTCTTCCTCTGACTCAAGGGGCTGTCCGATAACAGCTTTTCTGGGTTCGATAACAATGGCACACATAAACTAATAACTAAAATTCTGTGGCACACCAAAAAAATATATTTTTTGCCGACCTGAAAAAAAAATAGGTATAAGTTTGATTCAGTCATACCAGATGGCTATCTTTGTGTTGGCTGTTGTCATTTTTTTATTTGACAATCTAAGGGAAAAGAGGTCAGTGCCCCTGACTAAATAGTCAGGTATTGCATGTTTTAAAAGTACTTGTAGCACACTGGTTGAAAATCTCTGATACAGATCAGTCCTAATATTTTAGAAACTGTACTTAATAATTCTATTTTCTTATCTCACTGTTTGTAGCCAATTACTCCACCTGAGGCAAAAAAATTTTTCAACTTCAGATATCCACCTGCTGGAGCTGAAAGAGTATTTTATGGCAGAGCAAATGATCCTCAAATTGCACAGTATTTGACACATGGAATAAGAACTAAAGGTTCACTACCGGTAACTTTCTTTTTTCCCTGTATATTACTACTGACTTACCAAGATGAAAATTCACAAATGAGGTATTAATGAAATCATCACTTCCATTCTCCTTTCCACCCTACATCTTGAGCACTGGAAAAATAAACCCCCAAAACTGGCGACTCTCGTGTCTTTCCCCTTTCCTTCTTCTTCCCCCCAGGTGCATTACCTTTACCTTTCTCTCTCCTAAGCTCCAAGGGTCCTTCTTTTGCCTCTTATTCTCTGAGCCCATTTCTTCTATGGCTCACTTCTACCTCTGTGACTTTCTAAATGAACTTTTTCTAATAGTTTTTTTTTGGGGGGTGGGGTGGGGTGGGGGGAATCGAAGAAATAGCAGCCAAAAGAATGTGAAAAAATTAATGATTAAAACTACAAACTTGATAACCTCCCCTCAGATATTAAAAGCCAAGTTGCACTCCATATTCTGACAGTAATAAGAAATGCTGTCAGGCTTTGTAGGGAACAACGAAGGCTGGGTGATTATTGCCTAGAGGTACTACTAAGTGCTTACCAGTAGATATATTGAGTGAGTGGAGATGTCCATTTATTGAATGGACAATCTAGATTCAGAAAAAAACATTTGTTGAATTCATGCGTTTCTTTTGTTTGGCATTTCCATTTTTCTGGAATATTGGAGTCAAGTAACCTGGGAGCTCCTCTCATAAGTCTTTTAACCCCATTGAAACCTTTTAACCCCTTTGAAAGTTCATGTTTAGACATGTTTAAGCTTCATAGTCCTAATGGTTAAAGTTCCTTTGAAGGTGAGCAAAGCAGTGATGAGTTATTTTTCTACAATCATATTTTCTTCTCTCTAGCTATGATTAGAGTGTCAGCTTTTAGATTTTTGCTTCTTTTGTTCTTACATCTGTGCTTTGTATGATTTCTTTAGGCAAATGTATTGATAAACCCACAGCCTATTACAACATTTCAACAGAAAATTAAAGATAAAAAGGAATCAATATATTTTAGTAATCAACGAGCACCATTAGGAAAATCTCATGATCAATCACCAGGATTACCTAAAGGCCTGGATGTACTCAATACGACATTTGGAACAACAGTCATCAGAGGTAGTAAATAAAATAAGGGATAGGAGGGGTGGCAAAAAAAATTCTCAGAAAATTGAATTAAATATCCCATTGGCATGGTGTTTGTTGGTGGTGGTGGTGCCACTGATGACTAAAGAATGAGAGATGGGATAATAGCAACAAAGCTACTCTTAGACCCAGAATCCTTAGAGTTTATGTGTGCCAGGCAGTAAAAGTTCAGGTTTTGAAATGGCGATCCGGTGAGCATAGTAGATATGATATAAAGGCAGGAAAGAGAGCCCTGGCTGAGTGTCTCAGTTGGTTAGAGTGTCATCCCCATGTGCCAAGGACCAAGGTTGCAGGTTCGATCCCCAGTCAGGGCACATACAAGAAGCAAGAAGCAACCAATGAATGCATAAATAAGTGGAACAACAAGTCAATCTCTCTCTCTCTCTCTCTCTCTCTCTCTCTCTCTCTCTCTCCCCCCCCCCCCTAATAAATAATTATTAAAAAAAAAGACAGGAAAGTTGGCATTGGGACTAGCAGTGTAGGCTGCAATCCCTTCTCCCTGGACATCCATTTGTGGCTGTTTTTTTTCTTCTTCACTAATGCCCCTGGTGTGTTCATACGCCTTAACTCTTTATGAAACTCTTCCATAAAGTAGGTCAAGCAACAAATAAGTTTGGTAAACGCTGACACCTCCTTCTGCACATGCAGATCCCCAGTGTCTACCACATATTAACAAACATAGGCAGTGTATAGAGCAGACTTGTCTTCTCATTTTGAGAGGGAGTGGAGCACATCTTTCAACAAACGACAACGTATAATTGAATTGATCACAGGCCATTATTCTGAAGCCCCAGCTTCCTGCCATGTTGTCAGGCACCTTTCTTTACACGTTTCTCACATTTATCTTCTGTCTTTTTCAGGTTTCTACCCTGTCTCCAGAGTTTTTACAGGAGACCTCAAATTCCATCTTTGTCCTGCAGAGAAATTCCATTCTCTTTGTCTTTCTGCACCCATTAAGGTTCTGCTCCAGGACTTTTTTCCACCAAAAAGTCCATCAGATTATTTTCCTTAATATAGTAACACCACCCTGGATATAAATTATGCCTCTTTCTTAGAATGCAAAATATGCAGTTGTATTTTATTGCATCGGATCTTAAGTTAAAATTTGAAATATGGAAAATGTATTTTAGAACAGATAAAATATCTTTTTTTCTTTTTAATAGAATTAAAAATTGTGTTTATGTAGACATGGCATTACAGCATTACAGTAATGATATCGTAGGTGCTGTCTAGGACTAGCTCATTTAATAAGGAAAGTACTGTCTAGGTGTACCTCACTTAAACATATCATGTTCCAAAATGTGTATGTGTATGTTAATAACTACAGTGGTTCTTCTAGTAGAAAGAAGTACTGCTTTACAGTATTATTCTGAGCATGACCACCTTCTGGTGTTCTTTTTTTGTTGTTGTTGTTAAACCTTACCCGAGCATATTTTCCCAGTGATTTTTAGGGAGAGTGGAAGAGAGAGGGAAAGACAGAGAGAAACATCAATGTGAGAGAAGCACATCAATTGGTTGTCTCCTGCATGCGCCCTGACCCAGGCCCTGGCCGGGGAGGAGCCTGCAATCAAGGTACGTGCCCTTGACCAGAATCAAACCCCGGACCCTTTGGTATGCAGGCTGATGCTGTATCCACTGAGCCAAACCTGGCTAGGTATTCTTAACTGTTTGTTTACAGACCTCAGTTCTGGCAGAAAGCCCAAAAGGAAGAAAACATGTGGTTAGGTTGAAAGGGAAGAGTGAAATTATAAATAGATTTATATTTTATAATTATTATATCATTAATTATATATTAATTGTATGACAAATATATTAGTGATTATATATTTAGTTAATACATAACAGATGTATTTATTATAACTATATATTAATCCTATATAATAAAACCCTAATATGCAAATTGACCAAACGGCTGAATGACTGCTGGACTGACCAGTCGCTATGACGTGCACTGACCACCAGGGGGGCAGACACTCAACACAGGAGCTGCCCCCTGGTGGTCAGTGCGCTCCCACAGGGGGAGTGCCGCTCAGCCAGAAGCCGGGCTCATGGCTAGCGAGCGCAGCGGTGGTGGCAGGAGCCTCTCTCGCCTCTGCTGCAGGCGGGTGGTAAGGAGCAAGGGGTCCCAGACTGCAAGAGGGCATAGGTCAGGCAGAGGGAGGCGCCCCCGCCCCCCAGTGCACAAATTTCATGCACCGGGCCTCTAGGTATTATAATATATTAGTATATATTATTAGTAGTAATCTATGTTAAGTTGAAAGAGTAAAATTGTAAGTGGAATTATTATTTTAAAATCATTATGTAAAATAATGAAAACAAAATAATTCACTATTGTGGGCCAGCACTCCTGAGAAAACAGCTACTAAACAAACAAGTTATAGCTCTAGGTTTGGGATCAGTAAGAAGAAGAATTTCTTTCTTATTCCAGTGATTTCCCTGGTACTTTTGGCTACTTTGAAGATGGATATTCAAATCTAAACAGACTTAGGGTGTATGTTCCAGTCTACAGCTGCCAAAATTTGTACCAAGGCTCCCCCACAGGGCATCAGGGTTTTTGAAACTGATTTGTGATTCAAATTTGCTTAGATCATCATGAGAAGTCTGGAGCAAACTAAAATCAAAATTGTCTAGAGTCTCAGAATTGAGAATTTAACTGGGGTTGGGATATGGCTCAGAACAACCTAAATGGTTAACTGGTACAGAGTTTTGATATTCTTCAGACTTCTAGGGAGCGAGCCAGGTCAAATGAGGGTTCCTAGAACAGTAACATCTGGACTATGTGCCATCTATCTTGATAAATCTTCATTTCTATTGGCTTTGTGTTCTCCTAGGGTAGCCATGTGGCTTATGCATTCAGCTTACCTTGTTTGTCATTTGTTCTACTTAATTTAAATGTAAATAGATTATATATATATTGATTTCAGAGAGGAAGGGAGAGGGAGAGATAGAAACATCAATGATGAGAGAGAATCATTGATTGGCTGCCTCTTGCACATCCCCTACTGGGGATTGAGCCCATACCCTGAGCATGTGCCCTTGGCCAAAATCAAACCCGGGACCCTTCAGTTCCCAGGCCGACACTCTATCCACTGAGAAAAAACCAGCTAGGGGTATAAATAGATTTTTAAAATACCTTAAAACTGATGTGATTAATTATTTCTTTAGATATATCTGCTCGAGATGTGGTGAATCCACCGAAACCCTATCATCAAGTATTTAAAGAAGGAGAGGAAGGGCATGACCTATATGTTGTTTCTCACAATGATTATTATGTGGGTAAGTGTCCTCCAGTATAAAATAGGCCTGACAATATGGGACTCTCAGATTTGTGAAGAGGAATAAAAGAGATAATGTGCATAAAGTTAAGTGCCTGGCATCTCATGGGTGATCAATAAATAATAACATTTTAAAAAATAATGTCATAAACCCCCATAGCTGGGACCACATACCCTTAAACATTTTGTATATAAAATGTAGTAATGTATGTATCATTAAAATGAAAAGACAGGTAAGAGAGATTAAATGCTAGATAGTGTTATTTTGTTTTAGTGGTTTTAGGCTTTAAAATACTGTTCTTTTTTAAATGTCAGGATTATTCTAAGTGCTTAGCTTTATATGAGGAATATTGATTGGGTATTGGTTAAGTGAACAACTTCTGAATAAGATATATCCGGTTCAAATTCTACCTCATCTTTTAGACCTTGGGCATTTTAATTGTCCTATTAACATCTATTCTAGTCTCTTAAATGGGGATAATAATATTGTAAGGATTAAGTGAGTGCTTGCAAAAGACTTAGCATAGTGCCTGGAATATGGTAAAAGCTCAATAGGTATTAGTATTAAGTCATTTTGATTAATAGTAACCCTATTACTGGAATTATTCTACAGCACAGCTGAAAGGCATTCGGTGTTTATAGTGCTATAAAACACAACTTGATTGTTAATGTGTTGATGTTAAGTAGAATCGTGATATGATAGAGGGTTGAGAATTAGACTCGGTTATATGTTCTGAGAAAGCTGCTGAATTGTGAATGATTCATGAACTCAACTTCCATTAGCTAGAAGCAAGACTCTCCCTTGATTGCAGCTCAAGGCACCTCTCTCCCTTGCTCCTTCTTTATTTCCTTACTTTTTCTCCTCCATCTTACTCCCAGTCTATGGTCTTCCTTCTAAACTTTCTTCATAGCTGGGACTTGTATCCTATGCTCATTTTCCACTGTCTGGAATCTGCCATTCTCTTCTTTCATGACCAATGTCTGCTGGTTCCTACACTCTAACAGGATCCCAGTCTTGAGATTGTCTCTACCTTGCTGTTCAGACAGCCACTCCTGCCACCCGTTTGGTCACCATGTTCCTTCTCACAACCTCGACTTCTCTCTCTATCTCCACCTCCTCTACTTTCTGACTCTCTCCCTCCCTTTCTTCCTTATCTCCCTCTAGTCCTCTCTTCCTTTTTTCCTCCTTCCCTCCCTTCCTTTCTTGCAAAAATATTTTATTTACTTTTTGGAAAAAGTCTAGCATCTCTCACACAATCTAATCTAATGCCTTATAGTTGTTTTAAAAAGAACTGTTTGAATGAATGTATATAGACAGCCTACAATGAGATATCTTACTAGATGCATTTAGCAATTGGAGGTAAATGAGTGAAGATTAAAAAAATATATTTTGAAGAACTTAACTTCATTTGCTGATTTTTACAGATGTTTCATTAGCCTCTTGAAAAGTCATGAAATCCAATCTTTTCAATATTGTTCTTATTTTTTTCATAATGAAATTATTTATATTTTTATTATAAAAATACATAATATAGTGCATAATTTAAATATAAAAAATGATGAAAAAGTAAATGTAACCTTGAAATCCCATTCAACCAGAGATGACTACAGTTTTTATATTAAACATCTTTCTAATACACTATTCATTGAGCTATCTTTAGTTAAATGTGATCTTATTCTTAATGCTTTTGGGGAACCTGCTGTATACTTTAAACATATTTTTTAACTTAATATGTCAAGGACACTATTCAATAGGTACACATCTACAACTTCTTTTAAATATACTTAATTTAAATCATTACTGAAGTAATAGGTATTTCTTTTATAAATTGCAAGCTATAGAGAAATACAGAAAGTATAATGAAAATCTCCCACAGTTCCCGATCTTGCACAGATGATACTCTCATAGCTGTATTTGCTCATTCATATATGAGTATATGTGTGTATTTTGCTCTGCTGTATATATGTTTTTTCCTATTTGCTTTCTCTCCCATTGTATGAAATCTTGGCTATCTTTTCATGTGCATTTCAATATTATATTTTTCAATATTAAAAATATTGCTTATATATCTTTGTGACTATGATCTATTTCCTTAGGATACATTCCTATATTTCTGAGCATCTGAAATTTTCACTCTTAAAGCCTAACTGTTCTCCTGATAGCTTCCCCAATTTGCCCTCACACCCACAGAATATGAGAATTTTCACTTCCCCACATCTTCCTATATAGTGAGTTTGCCAATCTTTTTCTTCTTTTTTTTAAATACTCACCCAAGGATATTTGCCCATTGATTTTTAGAGAGAGATCAAGAGAGAGGGGGAAACAGAGAGAAATATCGATGTGAGAGAAACACATTGATTGGCTGCCTCCTGCAGGAGCCCCGACCAGGACCACCAGAGAGGAGCCTGCAACCAAGGTACATGTCCTTGACCCGAATCAAACTGGGCCAACGCTCCGTCCACTGAGCCAAACTGGTTAGGGCCAATCTTCTTTATTGTTACTTAACTGAGAGATCAATTATAATTTCACATGATTGTTTTTCTTTACATTATTTGGGTTACTAGTGAGTCTGAATATCTTCTCTCCATTATATCTTAACCTTTGAGCTGATCTCTAGTTTCAGTCTTACTTTCTAATCTAGAAATAGAAACTAATGCTACATTTTGACTTGAAAAGAAAAAACCACAGTATTAGATCTTCAATATAAAGACCTCCCTGTTGTGTTCTCTGCTCTCAATCACCCTTTGAATGTTTCTAATATGAGATAAATGATTTTAGTGAACTGTGAGGGTTTCAGTGTTCTCATGTCACTAAATCTCAGTGAAAGCGAGTACAGAACACCAACCTCTCTGATCTTAGCATAATGGGAAGGACTCCTGGGACCCCAGAGCATTGCCCAACCTCCCCAATCTTCAGGATTCCTGTAATGTTAATTGGGTCTGCATTTTTCATCATGTGCCTGCCTGCTTTCCAAATATTAACACAAGGAACTCTTGTCCACCAGTCTCCTACTTCACATGGGAGAACGCTTCTGTCATCTGTTGCCAAATACTGTATGTGCAGGTCTCTGCACTGTTACAGTTTCATTCTTTGTTCCACTCTCATTTTCAATGTCAATGAGAACATAATGTGCTTCCTTCAAGATAATGTTATTTGTATTGCAGAAGTCAGAAGTCTCCCCTTTCTTTTCACAGGAGAAGCAAAGAACCGAAAGTATAACCCATCAACTTTCCATAGGTTTAACCTGTACGGAGTCCCAACACCACATTTTAATGATGGACGATCCATGGCAAAAAGTTTATATTGGCTCCATGAATTACAAATGTAAGTTTAATTATATTGTATCCTGGGACAAGTGTTAGATATATTACCTATGGACTTAAAGAAAAGTTTATTTTTATTTATTTAACTTTTCTTATTTATTGATTTGAGAGAGAGAGAGAGAGAGAGAGAGAGAGACATTGATTTGTTGTTCCACTTATTTATGCATTCATTGGTTGCTTCTTGTATGTGCCCTGACTGGGGATAGAACTTGAAACCTTGTCCTATCAGGACAACTCTCTAATCAACTGAGCTAGGGCTGATTTATTTTTTGAAGACGTAATACAATGATATGTTTCAGACATAAAATTAATAGAAAAGATATAGTGATGTATCTTCCAAATTGACCAGATCCCCCATAGATAATCATGATAATTTGTGTGTGTGTGTGTGTGTGTGTGTGTGTGTGTGTGTGTGTGTGTGTGTAAGTATATATCACTCTAAAATTACTTGGTGATTTTACAAGCAAATATAAAGACATGTATGAATGTTTTTCATCTATGGGATCAACTCTATTGATGTTTCTTAAAGATAATAGGTTTCCAAATCTCTACAAAGATAACCATGTCACATATAATTGACCAGTCCTTTATCATTCATCTTTGTTTAATAGTTATTTGGGCCCAACTGGTGTGGCTCAGTGGTTGAATATTGACCTAAGAACCAGGAGGTCATGGTTAGTTAGATTCCTGGTCAGGGCACATGCCCAGGTTTCAGGTTTGGTCACCAGTGGGGAGCAAGTAGGAGGCAGCTGATCAATGATTCTCTCTCATCATTGATGTTTCTATCTCTCTCCCTCACCCTTCCTCTCTGAAATCAATAAAAATATATCTTAAAAAATAGTTATTTGAGCACCTGAGCATCTGACTTATTCTTGTAAACTGTGATCTTTTTATGCCTTCATTCTATATGACTACTTCCCTAGAAAATGAAAATAAGCATTTTTAGTTTTTCATAACCCGTGTTAAGCTTTATATCTAAGCTAACACTTAAATAGTGGGAGATTACTCATAAAAATCCATATTTTCTACTATGCTTAAAATATCAGAAGATTGAAAGGGGACATATGCAATATTTTCAATAATAAATTTTTAATTAAAAGTAAAATAAAAAGCAGAGACAATAAAAAATTTATCAGAAGATAGGAAATACTGGTCTAGTAGGTTGAAAAGGTATGTCCAGACAATTCCCAGAACCTCTGAATGTTACCTTATGTGGGAAAAGGGTCTTTGTAAAGGTAATTAGATTAAGACTCTTGAGATGAAGAGATCATTTTGGATTATGTGGATGGGCCCTGAATCCAATGACAAGTGTCCTTATATAAGGAAAGGCAGAGGGAGATTTGAGACTGAAGAGGAGGCACACAGAGGAGAAGGTGAAGTGAACATGGAGGAGGAGATTGGAGTGATGTGGCCTGAAGCCAGCGAAGGCCAAAGAATGCCAGCCGCCTCCGGTGTTGGAAGAAGCAATGAATAGATTCTCCCCTAGAACCTTTGGAAGGAATGTGGTCTTACTGACACCTTGATTTTAGATTTTTGAAGCCTTTTGAACTCTTGAGAGGATACATTTGTTGTTTTAAGCCACAAATTGTGGTATTAACTTTTTTATAGCAACCACAGGAAACTAATATACTGGGCCTGCACTTCTATATATCAGCAGTGGGAGTGGAGTCATTTTGCCTTCTGGCCTCTTTAAAGGACAGACTGAACCTACAAGTTTCCAGGCTCCAGTGTGGACACAAAGTTGCATTCCCACAACTTGTGACCCAACCTGCCTCACTCAGTTGCCCCTCTGTTCACGGTGGTAACACCCCCTCCCAGTTACAGAGGCAAAGTGCTAAGTATTTTATATATTGTTAAATTAATCCTACCAACAACTCCATGGGGGAGGTGTACTATAATTATGATTTTTCCCCATTTTACAGATGAAGAAACAGGTACAAAAAATTATATCATTTGCCTAAGATCATGTAGCTAAGAAGTACTAGGGTTAGGAATGAAACCCAGGCAGTGTGTCTATACCAGATTTATTTGCCCTTGATTCTATGATAACAGATCTGAAATAATGATTTCCATTTCTTTGCCACTTCTTAGTTATATGAGTTTCTGATACTTGAATTATTCAAAACAATAATGGTAAAATACAAACACTAAATAAATTCTTACAATATTATAGTAAATTCTTATGAAATAGTTTTCTTTTGGGTATAGGAGAAAAGTTTATATGACAAATATTCATTAATTTATCATTATTTAAGTGGTTAAACCATACATAAAGGAAAACATGAAGAAATTATTGGAATATTTAAGGACTTTAGATACTTATAAGGAAGCATAACAAAAATTGATAATTAAAGGGAGATGACAAATATGATTTATTCAGTTATGAAAGCTTAGAAGTAGAAACCTATCAATTTTTAAAATACATTAAATAAACACATTAACAACAGTGTAGTTCTTAAGAGTGTCCTAAGAACAGAGCCTTTGGGTCATTAATGACATACTTATTAATGATTTGGGGTAGTCATAGGTAAATACACTGAGTACTCCAAAAACTAGGGCAAGCCCTAGCTGGTTTGGCTCAGTGGATAGAGTGTCGGCCTGCAGACTGAAGGGTTCCAGGTTCGATTCTGGTCAAGGGCACATGCTCAGATTGCGGGCTTGGTCCCCAGTGTGGGGCATGCAGGAGGCAGCCAATCAATGATTCTCTCTCATCATTGATGTTTCTCTCTCTCTCTCCCTCTCCTGTCCTCTTTGAAATCAATAAAAATATATTTTAAAAAAACCTAGGGCAATGTTATATGTTAATTACATCTCAATAGAAAATAACTGAATTTATAAAAGCAGGCAATAAGCAGGGTACATTTATCTCCAACTTGTCTCTATCCAAGAGGAAACATTGTTTATAGAACAATGTTTTATTTGATCATAATTTTTGTATTTTGAAACGTAATTGGAAAAGTATTGCTAAAATAATAGAGCATTTATTCCTTCAATTAATTGGATTTTTAAAAAGAACTCACTACTTTTCAATGTGATTTCTAATATAAACTTGGAATTAAGCATGTTTGTTTACATTTTAAGACATCTGAATTTTATATGTACTATTTTTAAAAAATATATATTTTTATTGATTTCAGAGTGGAAGGAAGAGAGAGAGAGAGAGAGAGAGAGAGAGAGAGAGAGAGAGAAACATCAACGATGAGAGAGAATCATTGATCAGCTGCCTCCTGCACACCCTACTGGGGAATTGAACCCACAACCCAGGCATCAAACCGTGACCTCTGGTTCATAGGTTGGCGCTCAACCACTGAGCCATGCCGGCTGGGCTATATGTACTATTTTAACATAAATTTGGTTTACTTTTAACTTTTAAGGGATATATTTCCTCTGTAAAACTACCTCTATCTGTTTTTGTTTATGACTTTTGGTTTGAAGAATCAGTTAGAATCTTCAAATATTAAGTGTATGTATATGTGTATGTGTATGAAAAAATCTTACTGGCATGCAAAGGACTTTATTCTGAGTTGATCAGTGAATGCTGTGAGATTGTGTAATAATGTTACAATTATTGATATTCTGACTTAAATGGCTTCTCACAGATACTTTCTGATTCTCCCAGAAACGTAATCCAGGCACTATTAGACTGGAGAGAGTAGACTCTGTGATTTATATACTAACCCTTATCATTCTTCCATGTTCCTAATTATGTCTTTTGGAGCTGGTTTTTAGATTGGCAACTTTATTTATTTCAAATTATGGCCTTTAAACTTCCATTGATTTATTCTGACTGTTACCTATATTTGTTTTCCCTTCTTTTTGAACTAATGGAAAGTAAATGAAGAAATAAGAAGTGAATTACTTTATATTTCATCTTTTGTTTCTCCACAGAGTGTCACTCTTCTCCAGAAATTTATTCAGCTTGATATTTCTATAGCACAGGAAATAGTTTTAAAAGAAAATGAAATTTAAGAATTTTATATTCATTGTTTTCAGTCTTGAGCAAAACAATAGAGGATTTATTAATTCTAATGTTAATGAATAGTAGTGTTATAATTTTACAGTTCTCAAAAGAAATCTTATTCATTTAATCACGATGAAGTAACAAAATTATATTACAGAAAATTGGCAAAATAAAATCACCCATATTTTTGTCACTTTAATTCAGCCATTATTATTTTTAATGTATTTTTTTTCTAGTGTGGCTTCCTGTGTAGTTTTTGCATAAGTTTGATCAGAGTGCTACCTCATTCTTTATTCTTTTTCACTTAACAGCAAATAATTTTATATTGCTGTGTATTCTTAATAACCAACATTTAAATTGCATGCAATATTCTTTTTAATATGACATAATATAATCACCCTTGATGATCAAATATTTAGATTCTTTTTGCATTATAGTCAATGAGGATACAAACATTTTTATAAATATAACTTCTCTATATTTTTAATTGTTATGTGGATTATCTTCTTATGATTGGTTCCCAGAGGTAGATTAAAAAAAGAGAATGAACGTTTTTATGCTTTTTGAATCATATTGCCAAATTATTTCCAAAAGGATTATAGCAATTTGTACTAGGAATCTGCAAGAGTTTTACCATTCATTTTGCCAATGTTGAATATTTTCTTTCTCTATCTCTGTCTCACTCTGTCTCTCTTTATGTCTCTGTCTCTCTCTCTCTCTCTCTCTCTCTCTCTCTCTCTCTATATATATATATATATATATATATATATATATATACTAGAGGCCTGGTGCACAAAAATTTGTGCGCTGGCTTGCGGAGGGGGGTGTCCCTCAGTCCCACTTGTGCCCTCTCACAGTCTGGGACCCCTCGGGAGATAACAACCTGCTGGCTTAGGCCCGCTCCCGGGTGGCAGAGGGCAGCCTGGTCGGGGTCTTAGCAAGGACCAATGGAGAAGTTGAGTGCCCCACCCCCAAGTGTGTTCATTAGGGGCGAGTGATAAAGATTGATTACTCCCCCTCATTCACCCCCCTATGTAAATCGGATTGAGGGATTGAAGACCCGACCCTCCTCACCAAAAAGAAAGAGGCCAATCGTTAGATAGAGAAGAAACATTTAAACCAAAAATAAGCAGAAGGACTAAATGAAGTTGAGGGGTCGGTGCACAATGCGTGAAAGAGGGAGGGAGTGAGGGAGTGGGTAGGTGTAACCTTTGTCATCCAAGTGAGGGGTGTTACGCAGAACTTTGATTTTATATAACGGGCGTCGAAAGA
>NW_005871056.1:430563-465150 GCF_000147115.1 Myotis lucifugus
GCTGATTGGGGGGTTGGGCACCGCCCCTGTCACACTCAAGCAGGGTCGATGGGGAGGTTCTGGCGCCACCCTCTGTCATGCACAGAGCAGGGCCCATCAAGGGAGGTGGGGCTCCGTACCCTGTCACGCACAGAGCAGAGCCGATCAGGGGGTTGGGGAGCTCCCCCCGTCACGCACAGAGTAGGGCCGATAGGGGAGTTGGGACACCGACCCCTGTCACACACAGAGCAGGGCGGATCAGGGGGTTGGGGCGCCGCCCTCTATCACCCACAGAGCAGGGCTGATCAGGGGGTTGGGGCACCGCTGCTGTCACACTCAGGGCAGGGCCGATGGGGAGGTTGCAGCTCTACCCCGTCACACACAGAGCAGGGCCCATGGGGGGTTTGGGGTGCCTTCCCTGTCACACACAGAGCAGGGCCGAGAAGGGCCAATCAGGGGGTTGGGGAGCTCCCCCCTATCAGGCACAGAGCAGTGCCGATCAGGGGGTTGGGGAGCTCCCCCTTATCAGGCACAGAGCACGGCCGATCAGGGGGTTGGGGCACCTTCCCCTGTCACCAACAGAGCAGGGCGGATAGGGAGGTTGTGGCCCTGCCCCCTGTCACATACAGAGCCGCAGGGCGATCAGGGGGTTTGGGCGCTGCCCGCTGCTCCAGGGGCCAGGAGTCCTCGCGGCTCCGCTGATCCCAGGCTGGGAGGTCTCGCGGCTCCGCTTGACACCGGGGCAGTGAGGCCTCGAGGCTCCGCTGATCCCGGTGCTGGGAGGCATATTTCCCTTTTACTATATAGGATAGAGGCCTGGTGCATGGGTAGGGGCCGGCTGGTTTGCCCTGAAGGGTGTCCCGGATCAGGATGGGGGTCCCACTTGGGTGCCTGGCCAGCCTGGATGAGGGGATGATGGCTGTTTGCAGCTGGTCACACCCCCTTCAGGGTGGAGGTCCCCACTGGGGTGCCTGGCCAGTCTGGGTGAGGGGCTGAGGGCCGTTTTCAGGCTGGCGGGCGACTGAAGCTCCCAACCTCTCCTTTTTTCTTTTTTTTTTTTTATTCTGGGATTTATTTACCTTCTATAGTTGTCACTGGAGCTGAGAGCCGGCTTTAGCTCTGAGGCCGGCTCCAGCTTGAGGCCTCGGCTGCTGAAAGCAGGGATCTGGGTTTGTTTGGGTTCTATAATTGTAACACTGTTTCGGTTCTACTCGCTCCAGCTCTGACGGCTGAAAGCAGGTTTCTGGAGTTTTGTTTAGCTTCTATATTTGCAACGTTTCTTAGAGAGCAAGCTCAGAGGCCAGCAAGGCAGGCGGGGAATCTTGGCTTCCTCCGTCACTGGAGCAAGCAAATCTGTTCACTTTAGCTGCCTGGCTGCCGGCCGCCATCTTGGTTGGCAGTTAATTTGCATATCGCCCTGATTAGCCAATGGGAAGGGTAGCGAAGTTACGGTTAATTACCCTGTTTCTCTTTTATTAGATAGGCTATATATATATATATATATATATATATATATGCTAGTGTACTATGTTAAAAGTAGTACTTTGTTGTTTTTACTTTGCATTCTTTCATTACTAGATAGTATTATAATTTCTCTATATTTTACTTACTAGGTGTGAGTTAACTGTTTATATTATTTATTTATTTAATGCTTAATTTTCTTTTAGCAATTTTAAAAGTTAGGCACCTTGGTTTTGTTCATTGAAAACAAATTGAAGTCTGCTTTCTTATTCTTTCATTAAAATTTCAGATTGTGCCCTAGCCGGCTTGGCTTAGTGGATAGAGTGTCAGCCTGAAGGGTCCCAGGTTTGATTATGGCCAGGGGCGCATGCCTGGGTTGCAGGCTCGATCCCCAGTGGGGGGTGTGCGGGAGGCAGCCGATTGATGATTCTCTCTCATCATTGATGTTTCTATCTCTCTATCCTTCTCCCTTCCTCTCTGAAATCAATAAAGAAATATATTTTAAAAAAATTTCAGGTTGTATTATTAACTTACCTTTATAATCTATATATATAAAAGGCTAACATGCTAAGTGTCCGACTGTCCAGGTAATGATGTCACGTAGCAACGCCTGGCTTCTTCTTTCTAGTGACAAGCCTCTTTGAAATTTCTTCGGCCCAGGTGGAAACATTTCACACTTTAACCAAATGTCTGTGAAGCATTTTCTCATGCCTCATCTTATTTGATCCTCACAGAAGTCCTGGAGTAGGTAGATAGGAGACTCAGTGGAATCCTGTTTTCTTTTCATTAGCTGGAAAATGGAGATTTAGAAAGCTTAGAAACTTGAAAAGAAGTAAGAAATGGTGGACCTTGAAAATGACTTCAGGTTTTCTCACTGTGCAGAATATAGTCAAACACTGCTGCAGTTAAATATTTTACCCTTTGTTCTTCCTGCGTGATCTACAACAATAATCTGCTTCGTGTTGATATTTATTGCTGTGTTGCTGACAATTACCTGAAAGAGAAGTTGGGGTGCTTCACTGGGCTGGAAAAAGTTTAGCTAAATCAGAAAGCAGGTCTAATTAAGCAAGTTTATTCTATACTATAAAAGGCTAAGTTGACTCACACATGTACAATACATATAAAGCTCTTGCTGGAGCCAATTCCACGCATGTGTTTTGATCTGTCATTGTCGATCGAATTTGGTTGACACTTCTATTATAGAAAAAGGGTGAATAGCAATATTAAAATATTTCTTCTAATTAATTTCCTTTCAATGTGCACACATTTGTGCACCGGGCCACTAGTAGAATGATAGAAGAATGAGCATAGAGCTTTCTTTTTAGCATATGATTTATTTTGAAATTGGATTTATTTTCCTGATGGCCTGAAGTATACTATGATTTTCCTTACCATTTGTATATTTGGCAGCCAAGAATACTTTAGGTGATGGAGATAACTGACAATTTTCTAATTTTATAGGAAAAGAGGAGCTAAGGTTGTATCCAAGAGAATTGATGATTTCAAAGAAAAGTTTCAACATAAACTTGGAAGAGTCTTTGATCCGTAAGTTAATGATTAACTTCAAATCGCGAGTGTCTGTAGATTGAATTTTAAAAGTACTCTTGTGGCAAATGTTGGCTTGTGTTCTATTTGTTTCTATCTATTAAATAAGAAAGCCACCCTTGTGTGTTTATCGGTCAGCTTCTTCAGGGCCTTTGGTTGCAGGAAAGTGCTGAGGTCTCCGCGATGGAGAGGCATTTGGAGAAGAGAGAGGGAGAACTTGGTGTGAAGCTTTATTTCTTAACTTATTGTGTTACATTTTCCTCTCTCTTCTCTGTCTCTGGAGACCGTCTGTTTGATAACGTCATAGTTTGGTTATAGGAGAAAATATAGGCTATTAAAAACATATGGCAAACATATTTTAAATTCCAGGGATGCCATGTGGTGGGTATTTTAACTAAAGGGTTTGTTTTCTTGGATAGCATTGCAGAAACAATGAATGTTCATCCGGACTACACATTTGGAGCTTGTCTCCGTCCTGACAACTATGGTAAATATACAGACTTTCTCTTTACAAAACAAACTACACCCCCCCAACTCTCCCCCCCCAACACACACACAACGTTATGCAGTTAAGTTCACCAGCTCCTCTCAAAGTTTCTAATTTTAGAGACTTAAAATATCATATGAATATTAATAAGAAAAGTTTGTAACACAAGAAAGAAAAAAAGTTTTTTTGTGTCATGTTTGAAATAGGCACAAATTAAAGCCGTTGTAACTAATATCTTCAGTCAATTAGGGCTCACAATTTTATTTAGAAAATAAATATGGCCTGTATTAAACAAGCCAAAGTGAAGTGAGGCAGCCTTTTACTGAATCAAATATTGTATTGGCCCTTGCTACTCTCAGTTAATGAAACTGTGGATGGGGTAGCGGTGTTGGTAGTGGTATAGGGAGAAGCAGGACTGGGAAATGGGAACTTGATCTGCAGACTGAAGGTGGACTAGAAACCCATATTAGGGGGGAGTAGGGAATTTGAGTCCAGTTTTTAAAAAGAAAATGTTTTTTCAAAAGATATTTTTATTGATCTTTTACAGAGAGGAAGGGAGAGGGATAGAGAGCTAGAAACATCGATGAGAGAGAAACATCGATCAGCTGCCTCCTGCACACCCCCCACTGGGGATGTGCCCGCAACCAAGGTACATGCCCTTGACCGGAATCGAACCTGGGACCTTTGAGTTCGCAGGCTGATGCTTTATCCACTGAGCCAAACCAGTCGGGGCAAAATAAAATGTTTTTATTGATTTCAGAGAGAGGAAGGGAGAGAGAGAGAGAGAGATAGAAACATCAATGATGAGAGAATTATCGATCAGCTGCCTCCTGCATGCCCCCTACTGGGGATCGAGCCCAAAACCCAGGCATGTGCCCTGACCGGTAATTGAACTGTGACCTCCCGGTTCATGGGTTGATGCTCAACCACTGAGCCACGCCGGCCAGGCTTGAGAACAGTTTTTACAGGGACTCCCAGAGGTTCAGCCATCTCTGAGGCATATAGAGTTGCCCCCACATGAAATCAGCCCCAGCTTTTCAGTCCTCAGCATTGCAGCCGAATATCTGCTAAGAGGCAGTCAGGCCTCCACTGTCATAGCAAATGACTTGACAGCTGATCAGGGCTAATGATGCCCCCACAAAATTTATTTCTTCAGATTTTGTTTTCATTGAACAGAGAAGTCACATAAAACAGAAATATTAGTTTTTGTCCATTACTTCATGTACTTTTTTATACACAAGATTTTGTCATGCTGGATCATAGTGTTGGAGTTAGGTAGATTTTTCATTCATAGAAGTTGTTTGATCACTCTCTTTAGCATGAGAATACTATTGACAAACTTTATAATCAGATAAAAAGACTTTTCTCCCCCTCCTCAATAGGCTCTGATGATCTCATCTATAATAGACTCCCGAGTGAATATCTTCGAGGCAAGGATAGGGAGCGAGCCATGGTTGCAGCAGTTCGTCATCACTTGAAGAACGTTAACTGCGAAAGGTTTGACTCTTTGCTGACAGCCTTCAGGCACTATGACAAGGCCAGTAGCAGAGCAGAGCTTTTTGGTGTGTGCATAGGCTTCCAGATCCCTGCAGATGGGTGCAGACCAGGGGCCAGGGAACTATGGCCTGTGGGTCAAATCCAGTCCACCTCCTGTTTTAGTAAATAGGCTTCCATGCCCATGTGTTTTGAGTATTGTCTGTGGCTGCTTTTGCACTACAAATGCACAGTAGTGCATCAGAGACTGCATGGCCTACAAAACATACAATATATACTTTTTGGTCCTTGACAGAAAAAAATGTTCTGACCTTTGCAGTGGTTGTCAAAGTGTGGTTCTTGACCACCATCGCTATCGCTTGGGAATGTGTTTAAAATGCACATTGCAACACCCATCCCAGACCTACTGAATTAGGAACTCAGGGGTGGGGCCTAGCAACGGTGCTTTCACAAGCCCTTCAAGTGAATCTGATGCACATTCACGTTTGAGAGCCATTGATGTAGATTATTTAACTAGAGTGTGCTGGGAGCAATGGGAGGGAAGCACCGTGGAACCCTGGGGAAGACTCCTGAGATAGAGACAATCTACATCTAAATCTGAATATGTACACACAGTACTGTCAGTCTAGGTCAGTGGTTCTCAACCTTGGCTGCACATTAGAATCTCCTGGGAATCTTTTTAAAATCCTGATTTCATAGGCCCAGAAATCAGGATTTTAAAAAGATTCCCAGGTGATTCTAGTGTGCAGCCAAGGTTGAGAACCACTGGTCTAGGTCCATGTCACACTTAGAATGTCTCTCCCCTGGGGGAGCAGGGTGTGGTTTCAGTTTTGAGATGGCAAGACCATTCAATTTTCAAGTTACTCTAAATTTTATCCTTTGATAAAGTAGATCAATCTAGAGCTTTGGGATTACCTGACATCATTATAGGTCATCAGAGGATTGCTTTACCAAGCTGCTTGCCTTTAGGTTATACTAAGGAACACTATTATATAAACTGCTTATGAGGCCATGGCACATTTTTGTTATTATGTCCACGAGACTATTTATTTTTTTCATGTGCTCTCTCTTTATAAGGAAACCCTGTCTTTCCACAGGTAATAACTGTGCTTCCTCTAAGTATTTGGTTTGTCTTTACCTTATGAACAACACGAATTTTGCACTAATTGTCCAGACCTTTTTGACTAGGCCACCAGGAAGCTCAGAGCCAATTCAATGAAACTCATCTAGTTTGTGAATATGATCTTATAGTATACATGTTGTATGATCTTTTTATTCAAGTTTCATCTTAATTTTTTCCATCCTTATATTCTCTTTGCTTTGATTTCCTCACTTTTATTTTGGTTCTGTTTTTATTTTGTTCTTATTTTTATTAATTGTATTTATTTTTCTAGGCAGTCTAGCAACCATTTTAGAATGATTCTAATATAAACAAATAAAAGTTTATAAATAAGTCTGTGATAATGTGATGTATCATCTTGATATGAGAAGAAAAAAACAGAATAATTTTAGTTTCTCTCAAAAGGAAAAAAATAATATTCCTATTTCTCTTCCTCTGTTGAGTATAGTTTTGAGAAAGTTACACTTCATAATTTGTTATCTTAAAAGAATCTTAATCACTCATAGGCTAATTAATTTTAAGTCCATTCATTTTATTTGTTTTTAGATTAGGGCCTGTGTTGTCCTAATGCATAAAAAGTGGGTTAATATTCTCATTTAGGTGTGTACCAATTATGTAGGGACACACACCAACCAGTCATCAATTACACTTCTCACATAGTTGTGTTTAAAGAAAAGAGAAGTATTCAACGGTTTCTCTGGTTTTTCAGTAGAGACCAATTGCTATTTACAGGTAATTTAAAAATGATTCTTCAGAATTAAAATATGTACGCTAAAATAAATACATTTTAAGCTTAACTCAAATCCAAGTTATTTTACAAAGATGGTATCCGGGGAAATTTATGTAGCAGTTATATGAATAAGAAAACCTACCCATACATAGTGCTCTGCTTTTAAAAACTTCTTCATTTTAAATGTAATTATAGGCAAGACGATCATCTTAATAGATGTTGATTATCTTAGTGAACCACCAGGCATACTCCTTATGATACAATTAAATTAAGCAGAGAGGAAATTACTGAGAATTATTTAATGCTGATACACCTTTTAAATAGTAAATTTTTAATATGTGTAATGTAGTGCTCAGTGTCCTTGAGGAGCTTTTTTTCTGAGAGAGTAATAAGATGTGGGTCTTCCTACTACAGCTGTAGGATAATTTTTGATTATTTGAATTTTCTATCGTTGAACGCCCATTTTAAAAATTAATTAATTAATTAATTAATTATAGTGTGTGTGTGTGTGTGTTTTCTGTTAATCCTCACCAAGGACATTTTTCCATTGAATTTTTTTTAAGAGAGTGGAAGGGGAAGAGATAGAGGGAAACATCGATGTTAGAGAGACACATTGATTGGTTGCCTCCTCCTCCCCTCCCCGCAACTGGGCTGGGGATGGAGCCTGCAACCCCAGTACATGCCCTTGACTGGAATCAAACCCATGATCCTTCAGTCTGTGGGCCGATGTTCTATCCATTGAGCAAAATTGGCTAGGGCTTGAATGCCCATTTTTAATTTAATGCCAAAACAAAACTAACAAGATATTCTTTCTTAAATGAATCTTCTTGGCTTAGAGGGTTAATTCTGTTATTTATTGAGCACACCATACATCAAACATTATTCTGGATAATGTGTAGACTTTCCATTTAGGGAACTTAAAATCTAGAGGGTGGAAGATCCATCATGTCCAAGAATGGTCACAACAGAGTCCCACATTTTCAAAATTAGGCCAATATAATTCTCACTCCTTTTATTCTAATTATTATCCAGGAAGTAGCTGAGATGGGATGGATTCCTTTTGGGGGGCAGCTGCATTCAGAGACAAACTGCTTTACTGTAAGATGTATGAGCAGGAGCTGATAAGGAAGGTAGTCTGTTTTTGAGGCTATTCCAGAGCTCAGATGGCTGTGGATGGTTGAGAGCAGGAATGGTTCATTGAATACCTTGCTGAAAAGCTGATTGTTGAGTTGCTTTTGGGCTATAAGGCACAGCACTGTCAGACTGAAAATGGTCCAGAAAGCAAAACACATGACTCAGATAAATTTCATGGGCCATTCTGTTGCAACGGGAGCTGGTTGATTAGGCATAGCCGTTCCATAACTTGAAAATGTGTCAACAGTGGTGAGGCACCATTCATAACTCTGAGAGGGGACAAAGGTCAGCCTGCCAGGAGCATGGAGCAATGTCTTGTGTGCAATGTGTCCCCCGCATCATGAGACTGATGGGTCAGCTTGTGGCAGGAGTCACAGTTTGTCACAGGGTGGTAGCCTCTGCATCAGAAACATAGAGTGCTTTACTTTGTGCCTTGTCTGTTGTGGTGGGTGTGTTGCCATGTCTGGTGCAACGATGGGTCCGGACAGCCATGGTGGCAATCTGAATGGATCAGGCTCAATCAGAAGCTTGATTCCAGTTATTCTCATTAGAGATGGGACCCTTATCATGGTCATCTATATGAATTACCCAGAGGGCTCATTCAGTAGCCATGATCCGTTTCTATAGTTTTCAGACTCAAAAAGAAGTGTCTTTAATCTTCCAGTCTATAGCTTTCCAAATGGCAAACCAAGCAGGCAGGCCATTGGCAACAATCCAAGAGTCAGTAAAACTATAGCAGCTTCGTCAAGGGGAGGATTGGCCAGAGCCATAAGAATGGCCTTGATTTCTGTTCACTGGGTAGAGTGACTATATGTCTATTTTCGGTCCTTCGGAGCTGTCATTGAGGTTCAAAGCCACAGCAGCCCAGTGAAGACCACTGGCTTTCAGGTTAGTGAATGAGGCCCAGGCACATGGGGAGCCTCTGTGAACTGAATGGTCCTGTTGAGCCAGTGGCTTTTGCTTCAGGTAGCAAAGATGCATCAAGTTTTCCCCCTTTTCATGTAAAACTGAGATGTAACTGGGGTCAAGCCGGCTGCCTTCTTGAATATACCATTACCATTTCACAAATGAGGCTTGTTAAGTCCTTTCTATCTTGTTAATCATTGAGTCCAAGTTGGCTCACTTCAAAATGCTTATCGGCCTGGAAAGTTACAAGGCCTCCATGGGTCAAGTGTTTAGTTTCAACAAGAGCTCAGGAACTGGCTATTAGCTGCTTTTCAAAAGCTGTCTGCCTGGTTAAGGGGGCAACGAGTCTGAAATCTCAAGGGGTGCCTTCAAGTGGAGGTTGCCTCTCTTTTTCCAGAGGCTCTAAGTGACAAACTCATTAGTCATGGAGACTTGTAGCTCAAAGGGGCCATTAGGGTTGTGGGGCCCCAAAGGTATTAGCAGTTCTCTACATGTGGCTCTTCTTTTTTAAAAAAATATATTTTATTGATTTTTTACAGAGAGGAAGGGAGAGAGATAGAGAGTTGGAAACATCAATGAGAGAGAAACATCGATCAGCTGCCTCCTGCACACCCACCACTGGAGATGTGCCCGCAACCAAGGTACATGCCCTTGACCAGAATCGAACCTGGGACCTTTCAGTCCACAGGCCGTCCCTCTATCCACTGAGCCAAACCGCTTATGGCCATGTGGCTCTTCTTGATCATGAGTGCCTCTGGGTCTTAAGAACATTCCCAGTACAGGCACTTAAAGTATTAATATCACTTAACACGTGTAGCAGTGGAAGCCACAGAAATATGCTATTGCTAGCTTTCCCTCTCCACATCAAACAAACTCTGCCCAGGCCCTCTAGCTGCATCCAGATGGCTCCTCCCCCACAGACTGAGTAGGATGATGACTTTGGCACCTGTATTCAAAGAAGCCACGAAAGTTGGAGTCTCTGCCCCCCTGAAGTTCCACAGCGTACTCAGACAGCTGCATGTGGCCTTTGATCCCCCGTGCGGACAGGGAGACCTTAGCCCCACGTCTAGTCATCTTTCTTAGAACTGCTGAGGTGGGGTCTGGGGAGCGAGAGATTAAGGGCGTAGAGGGAGAGAGGGTGTCTGCACCAGGGAGTAAGAAACATATACTTTCAGTTTTGAGTGGTGTGGTGGTGGCCGGCAGCTCAAAGAAACACACCGCCAACGTTGTCAGGCCACACAGATGAAAAAAACCACCAGTGTTTTCAGTCCACACAAAGCCCTATACTGGGCAGCAAAGTTGTCATTATTGACACCATCTATTTCCGTTTTGAAGATCCTCTTGATTCAGCAGCCACAGCCCACGTTGCTTTTTAGCCAGGGCTGTGGGGTTTGCTTTTTTGGTTGACTCGGGTTTGTAGCAGAAGATTTCATAAAGGAGTCTACTTTAATCCAGGGCATTTGTAGCTCCCTTGTCAAGATATTATGTTTCAATAGAAACAGACACACACACACACATACACACACAAAATGGTATGTTTTAAATTCTCCTTCTGTTTCAACATAAGGGTTAGGGACATTTTCCAGGCCTACGGATGTGAAGACAGGAATTTATCTAGAACTATAGGGTCAGTGTCTTGGTCTCCAGGGATCACCATCATTGTAAATCCAATCCTGGACATAAGAGCTGAATACTAGTCAATGAGTCAGTTATGGCTTCCCTTGTCTGTCTCAGAGAAATCTCTCTCTGAGAGATTGTGTTTATATTTGTGTGTGTGTGTGTATTTATATTTCCTCCTTTCTTTTCTTCTCCTTGTCCTTCTCTCCCTCCTCCTCCTCTCCTTCCTCCTCCTCTTCCTTCTTTTATCTCAGAGAAATCTCTCTCTTTTGTGTGTGTGTTTATATTTCCTCCTTTCTTTTCTCCTCCTCCTCCCCCTCCTCCTCCTCCTCCTCCTCCTCCTCCTCCTCCTCCTCCTCCTCCTCCTTCTTTTATCTCAGAGAAATCTCTCTGAGAGGGCCAAAGCTCCCTTATAGCAGCCAGGACCCACGGGGGACATACTCAGATCTTTCACTGTCATCTTTGAATGAATTCAAGGTTGGCTTAAGAGATTTTAGGAGGAGCTGAGAAGGAAGACATCCCAACTCTTGTCATTCTTCCTTCATGAGCATTATGGGCTCTGCCCCCACACCTCCCAAGTGAAATCAGCCAGTTTCTGCCCAGGGTCGTCATACATTTCCCTCCTGTAACACTCAGTGTAGGTGCTCCTGTATTGAACTGTTCTCTGAAAGGGGGTGCAGACTTCCCCTCCCACCAGACCAGGATGAATTGTAGTGCTAATTGTCACAATGAGGGCTCACCACCAAATTGGTAGCAGGCCCCTCTTGCCCATAGGAGTGTTAACAACAAGCAGGCAACTAACTGTCTTAGAATCCACCTCCCTGTACTTGCCTGGCAGCTGCTTCCCCAATTCTTTCTCATTACCAGGTCGTGAAGTGGAGGATCACTCACTGCCCAGTTGGGACACCAGAACACTTTGAAAGCAAGGAACCTTGTAGAGAGCTGTCACAGCATGCTTCAGATGAAATGTCGGGCATGAGTCATGGTCACATCTTCTCAGTGTAAACAGCATGATTTAAATGAAAAAAATTATTAAATAGAATTAACAAAGATTCTGAGCCACACCTTGCTCTAACCAGGGTTGAAATTACTGTGCACATAGCAGATTGGCACCACGAAGATCAATCTTGCTTAATGTTTGACTCCTCTTATGTGACAAATAAGACATATTCATTGAATTGATGTGGTAGAACTCTTTCTTTTTTCTTAAACAAAATAATAGGTGTTGCATACCCTACTTTTGAAGACAACGCTCACTGCACCTTTTTTTGCTTTATGTCTAACAGAAGGGAGATGGGGTGATAGATAAAGATGAGCTCCTGGAAGCTTGTGAGCAAGCCAACTTGCACTTGGATGAGAAGCTCCTGGACCAGCTATTTGACTACTGTGATGTGGATAATGATGGGCTGATTAACTACCTGGAATTTGCAAATTATCTTACCTGGAAAGATAAAATGCCTCTGAAAGAGTATGAAGAGAGGGTTGTCATTAAAGGTAATTTTTGAAGCTTTGCCAAACTCTTAAATGGACTTTTATATTTTCATTTTTAGGAGCTCATCTCAACTTTAATATTATGTATTTAAAAATATGCACATATATACATATTTATTTGCTTGTTTATGCATAGACTATCCATAGAAGGGTAGGAAAGAATTTGATAACATTTGCTATTTCCAGGGAGGGGGAACTGGGTAGCTGAGGGATAGGATAGCAGTGAGACTCAGCTTTTAATCTTATGTTTTTGTATCTTTTGAATTTTATTACTCATTTAAGATAAAAAAAAATTAAAAGCAAAAGAATTTATTCAGAAGCCCAAAACATGATATACAGTTCCTCAGAAAGCTGTTCACAAATCATTTTTATAGAGTAACTAGAGGCCCAGTGCATGAAATTTGTGCACGGGTAGGGTCCCGAGCGGCTGCCGGCTGCCAATTGGGGCCTCTCTTACCCCAGCTGCTGCCTTCCTGTGGTTGGCTGGCTGGCCCCGCCCCTTGGTCGAACTCCCTGTCAAGGGGACAATTTGCATATCAGGCTTTTATGATATAGGATTAGCTCTCCTCCCCCAGGGAAAATGAATAGTAAAGTAGAATTTGACAAAGGAAAATTTAACCGGTTAGTTTTCGTAAACAATAACAACAAAAAATAAAACCATAATCTTTACTTTCATGCAAATATTTTCATGCTTACATATTATATACCTGCATCACTAATTATATATAGATATACATATATACATATTTGTATGTGTGTATGCATATATTTAAAGATAGCTAAAATCACAGTGAATGTACCATTTTTATTTTATTATTTTTTAAAATTTAACTTTCAAATTACTGTGGAATGAAGAGATACTTTTATGGTTTCTGTAAACTTCATTTTCAGTTCCTTCATGCTGTTGTATTATGAATTACTAAACCATTTCCTTACTCTGACATTTTGGTTGTTTCCAGACAGTTTTAAAGTAATGTGGGTAACACTATAACGATTATCTCTCAAAAAGCTTTCTGTTTCTAATTATATCTCATTTCTTATGAATGCTGTTATTACCCCAGAAGTAACTCTCTTTACGTATTTTCGTTTCACTTTTCTAAATGATTTTACCAATTTGCAACTTTACCAGCCAACGCTGTGAGACAATTTTACTCCAACTGTGTTACCACTGAGTGTTATTTCAAACATTCTTGTAATTTAGTTGGTATAATAATGATGCATCATTTGCTTTAATTTTCAAATCTTGATTATTAGAGAAAGATAACTATTTTAAATGGTTGTTTACATTTTTATTTTCTCTCTTCTAAAAAGTGAAGATACTTCTGCTTCTATTTTTTTGTTAATCCTCACCTGAGGATATTTTTGCATTAATTTTTAGGGCAGCGGTTCTCAACCTGTGGGTCACGACCCCTTTGGTGGTCAAACGACCCTTTCACAGGGGTCGCCTAAGACCATCCTGCATATCAGATATTTACATTATGATTCATAACAGTAGCAACATTACAGTTATGAAGTAGCAACGAAAATAATTTTATGGTTGGGTCACAACATGAGGAACTATTTAAAGGGCCAGAAGGTTGAGAACCACTGTTTTAGAGAGTGGAAGGGAGGGAGAGAGGAGGAGAGACAGAGAGAGAGATATACATTGATTGGTTGCCTCCTGTATGCACCCTGACTGGGTCCAGGGATCGGGCCTGCAACCGAGGTACATGCCCTTGACCAAAATCGAACCCCCGACCCTTCAGTCCAAGAGCCAACTCTAACCACTGAACAAACCAGCTAAGGCCTACTGCTTTTATTTTTATTCCTTGGTCATGCCTTTCTGCAAGACCAAAACCAAATTTTGGGCTGTACTGATGACATGAGGCCTTACCAGTTTCTGGGATGGACTTTCTAGTCTACCCCCTAGGGAAGCAGGCACATCTTCCCTACCTAATGAAGCTCTCAGAAGTATGAGCATTGTCTTCAAAAGTAGGGTATGCAACACCTATTATTTCGTTGAAGAAAAAAGAAAGAGTTCTACCACATCAGTTCAATGAATTTGTCTTATTTTTCACATAAGAGGAGTCAAATTGTTCTTCTTGGCACAACTCATGAGTTGGGGGTGGGGGTGGGGAGAAGCAGAAGCCTATTTTCAAACCAGACAGTTTTCATGTCAGGATTTGGGGCCAGACTTTGTCAGCCATTTTCTATGGAATTCTTGAGATTTTTATCTTTTAAGATAGTGTCCAATGGGTCAGAAAGGGCTCAGAAATTGTCTTATATCAAATCTATCCTACTTTTGACTTCTGCAGGAAAGGTGGTGGTGATGGGGTAAGTACTTTAAGATAGTGGCCTTCAAACAGTTTTCTGAGGAATAGGTTTTCACACTTTGAACAAATTTCTGCTTTTTTGTGTGTTTGGGGAGGAGTGGGGGGCTGGAGGGGGGTTTAGAGGATCTGCAATGGGCCTGAATGCTTTCATGGCAACAACTGGCAGGTGCTAAATGGGGGGTGCAGACTTTACAGAGACATGTATTTTCTGGTTCGCCACTGTTCCCACCCCGCTCTCATGCTGGGGCACCATTTGCCTTTGCAAACCTGGCTTGAGCTTTTTCAGAACCAAGAGTTCTTGTAGAGAGTGAAAGGCCACAGCGCCCTCTAGTGCGAGTGTCAGTTACCAGCTCTGTTGGAAAGAATGTCAGGAATGTACTCCTAAGTTTCAGAATTGACTCAGCAAAGCAAATCCGCAAAATAGGTCAGAATCTTATAATTTCAGTTCTACCTCAGGGTTTTCTTTTATACACGGATTTGAAGGGAGTTATTTATATACTACTAATCAGCTCCTGAGCTCACAGTGAGTTATAATTTCTCCAAATGTTTCAATACACAGGCCTTCCCTTCCATGATCAGGTATGTATGGAATTTACAACTCTACATGTGTCTTTTTTTAAAAACAATTGATTTCAGAAAGGAAGGGAGAGGGAGAGAAAGATAGAAACATCAATGATGACAGAGAATCATCGATTGGCTGCCTCCTGTGTGCCCTCCAACTGGGGAGCAAGCCCGCAACCCTGGCATGTGCCCTTGACCGGAATCGAACCTGGGACCCTTCAGTCCAAAGGCCAATGCTCTATTCATTGAGCCAAACCGGTCAGGGCTCTAAGTGTGTCTTTTGCTAGGAACAACTGTGGTAATCCTGTAGTTCAAGTTAAATATGAAAGCAAGCTCTAATTTTTAAAGAGAAGAAATAAAAATAATAGGTTCTATGTTTTTTTATTCTTTCATACTTAAGAGCTTTATTCTAGAGCAGTGGTTCTCAACCTTCCTAATGCCGCGACCCTTTAATACAGTTCCTTATGTTGTGGTGACCCCCAATTTCATTGTTACAAATTGAACATAATTAAAGCATAGTGATTAATCACAAAAACAATATGTAATTATATATGTGTTTTCCGATGGTCTTAGGCGACCCCTGTGAAAGGGTCGTTCGACCCCCAAAGGGTCGTGACCCACAGGTTGAGAACCACTGTTCTAGAGTCAAGGGAGTGGAATGGTGAAAAGAAACATTAGACCAGGTTTCCGTTTCCTGGGATATGACTTTGGCCTGAACTTGCTCTTCCACAGTGGGGTGCTGGTATCTGGGGAGGGTTTACACCAGCCCGGTCTCAGTTTTCCACCAGCAAGAAGAAACTAACTGGGGAAAATGCTTTTGTTGTGGAGTTGTAAGAACCAAGTAGTAACTTCTTCCTGTACATTTTCCCCCTTTCCCTCTTTGCTTATAGGTACAAAACCAGATTGTGCAAACCCTGCTGAGGCTAATACTGAAGAATCAGAACCAACCCTCCTGATACAGCCTGAAGACATTGTCTTAAATGAGAACTCAGAAAAGACTCTCCGGACACTTCTGAGGCCAAGGGATAAGGTTTCCAGTCACTATAAGACCACTTCTTCTGATATCAGTGCGGTTGTAGGAGCTGTCCCTACCATGTGTGAGTATGTCAAGGCGTTTGTTGAGATCTAAAATGATCAGCAAACATGGAAGTGATGTGTTCTTCATCTGCCCTTGCATCATCCCCAGCCTTGATTTCCATGAGGCTGTAAGTTTCTCAAAGCCTAGGATCTTTTGTTTCATTCTATATCCAAGCACCCAGGGGGTCTTGGTAAGTTTAGGCTGATCTATTGTTAGTGGTGATCCAAGTAAAAGGATTCTCTGGATGTTAATGAAATTGAAACCGTCACAGATCAGAACACTGAATGGTACACAGTGTAGTAATCAGATGTCACTGAGCTTTAGGTGACTCTTAGCTACACACAGGTTTGCCTTCAACTATTTGAAGAGCTCTTACAAAAGGTTTCTCACTATCTTCATTTTCCATCTATAAGTTTGCTAGTCCTGCCGTAACAAGGACCACCTACTGGGTGTCTTAAGCAACATAAATTTACCATCTCACAGTTCTGGAGATTGGAAGTCCGAGTTCACGGTGTTGGCAGGGGTGGTTCCTTCTGAGAGCTCTGAGGAAGAATCTGTTCCAGGCCTCTCCCCCAGCTTTGGGTGGCTTGTTGGCAATCTCTGGCGCTACTTGGTTTCTGCTGCATCACCCCGATCTCGGCCGTCACCTTCCCATGGCATTCTCCTGTGCGAGTTGCCAAATGTCCCCTTTTCTCTAAGGACCCCAGTCACAATAGATTAGGATCCTATTCCAGTACAATCTCATCTTAACTTAATTAATTATATCTACAATGACCCTATTTCCAAATAAGGCCGCATTCTAAGTACTAGGGGCTAGAACTTTAACATATAAATCTGAGGAAGATACAGTTTAACCCATAACACCCTATATCTCCATATAGTATATGATGTTTATTGGCTATTTAGAAAGATTAATTTATGTTGATCAAGATTACTTCAGGATAATAAGGACATGATTAATGATATACATGTTTTTTTTTTGTAACTGAATTTTATAGACTTGCTATACATTCTGGTATAATGAGGTCTTGCTACTCTTCAGAATAGTGCTGTCTAATAGAAATATAACTGGAGTCATATGTACTTATAAATTTTTATAGCAACATTAAGAAAACAAGTAATATTAATTTTAATAGTATACATATATATAAATGTATATAATATTTCTAAAATATTATCATTTCAACAAGTAATCAATATAAAGTGATTAAATATCTCACATTTTTGGTACAAGATCTTTGATATTCAGTGTGTATTTTATAATTCTTCCACATCTCAAGTCAGACTAGCCACATTTCAAGTGCTCAAAATAGCCACATGTGGCTGGTGGCTAGTGTATTACGCAGCTCCGTTTCAAAATATGTGTTTTCTTCCCTCAATGATGTCCTAGGTTATCCCATCTATGGTGTTCCAACCATTCGATCTGATATCCCTGTCCCCCGAATTCGCCGCATCAGTGATAGAACGAATTATGGTGAAGAAGGAAATGCCTATTCATTGCTATATCCTTCCATCTTTAGCCAGAAAGGAGTGTTTGAAAGAGACTTCTTCCAAACCAGATCCAAAAAAGAGGTACAGCTTACGAGTTCAAAAGGGTGGAAAGAAATGTCAACTTTACATAAATACACTAACATAGGAATGTGTATTTAACAACAACTACTTAATATCAGACTTTATACAACCTGACCTTATATAATAGTCATCAGAACTCATTAGGATCCCCAAATAAAGGGTCCTTGAAGGTAATGTTCAATTTGGTTGTGACATTTTGGTACGATTCTTGAAGCAGAATTTACCCTATGATAGTAAGCATTACTTTCACATTGTATATTCACTACGACCTACTATAAAAGAAAAATGTTTTCTAAAACATTTCACAGCATTCTTAGTTGAAAAAAAGCCAAAGGGTCAATCTCTCCCCTGTGTAAGTTCTTGGGTCTCCAGAACCAAATAGTAGGCATGTGAAGGCCACTCTGCCACCCTCCTAGGTACTGCTGTTGTGTCAAATTATCTGCAATAGCACTGATTTAAAGTACTCTGTCCTGTACTGTGTCAGCCCATGTATCTTGTGTGTGTGTGTGTGTGTGTGTGTGTGTGTGTGTGTGTGTGTGTTTCCTCTCTCTCAGAAAACATGGTCCTCGTTTCCCAGGTGATTTTCTTCCTGGATGGGTTATAAAGCAGGAGCAGCCAGGTAGCCTCGGGCTTCAGAGGACCAAGGATTAATAGCAGGGCTTGGTCCTACCAGCTTGGTTAGAGCCGTACTTGTGAACTAGTGAGTAACTGCTTCCTCAGGTCCTGCATATCTGGAGGCCTAAGTGATAGAATAGACAGACGATACCTTCTGGGACTTCACATGAAGGGTTGGTAGCTTGAGCACTCACTAAATACTAAATACCAGATTCATCGCAACCATTCGTTCTGCTGAGGTGGGGGAGACAGGAAGGGAGAAGCTCAGAGGACCATGCCTGCTGGCTGGTTCCAAAGCAGGAGGCCAGGATCCTCCTCAGTGAGTTAGAGAAGAGACATTCCTGGTCTATGTTTTCACTTCCTTCAATCACTCCAAAGGGCCTGTGAAATAGAAGGTCAGGGTTCCGCAACCTCCCCCCACAGCCGCCTCCCCCCCCCCCAAAAAAAAAGCTCACAAAAATCTCCTGCTTGTTTTATGTAGCTTAAATTCTTTTAGCTAGGAAGTCATCCTTTATCTCATAATACTAGATAAAAAGTAAGAACCAAAGGCCTGGTTGGGGTTAACTTGGGACTAGATGTGGGTTTCTGTAAAAGTATTCTATTGATGGATCAGTACACCATGATGGGATGCTGAACGAGGGAGAATGCCTCCGGAGGACTGGCAAAGGGGCGGAGAGGAGATCTGAGATGCCCACGGCATGAGTCACTCTGCAGGGACATTCTTTTTTTATTTTATTTTATTTTATTGATTTTTCACAGAGAGGAAGGGAGAGAGATAGAGAGAGTTAGAAACATCGATGAGAGAGAAACATCGATCAGCTGCCTCTTGCACATCCCCCACTGGGGATGTGCCCGCAACCCAGGTACATGCCCTTGACCGGAATCGAACCTGGGACCTCTCAGTCCGCAGGCTGACGCTCCATCCACTGAGCCAAACCGGTTTCGGCTGCAGGGACATTCTTTACTTGCCACTGGGTGCGGAAGAACAGCAGCTGTGCTTTGGGACCTTAAGGTGTTTTTGCTGTATGGCTGCAGCTGCCCACAGAGCTGTGGTTCTGAGTTTCAAGTGTATTTGATTATACTGTTAATTTCCCACAAGGGCACATCCTTTCCAGGGGATCTTTTAATTCTTGTTCAGATTCTGTTTAATAGATGTATTCTGCAGCTATTCTGGTTCTTTGGCTTTCCTATTCCCTGTCTAACCTTTCTTTCATTTCCCTCTTTGCTTTTTTTTTTTTCCTGTATGCTTTAGAGTAAATGTTTTTCCCCCCTCAAGTCTTTTATTACCTCTCCTCATTCTAACATTTCTTTTCACTACCAGTTCTTATCTTTCCTTTCTTATACTTTCTCTGGGACATGAACAGCATATTTTTCTTCTCCCTTCATCTCTTTTAATAATTACCACTTCAGAGAGATGATTAATAAGCAAAGTGTGCTTATTATATGTAACTAGAGGCCCGGTGCATGGATTTGTGCATGTGGGGGGGTCCCTCAGCCTGGCCTGTGCCCTCTCACAATCCGAGACCCCTCATCCCGGTCCCTGCTGCACCTGCTGCCACTGCTTGGTAGCACTGCCATGGAGGCGGGAGAGGCTCATGCCAACGCAGCTGCACTCGCCAGCCATGAGCCTGGCATCTGGCGCCCATTGGTCAGCTAAGTGGCGCTCCTGCTGTGGGAGCGCACTGACCACCAGGGGCAGCTCCTGCATTGAGTGTCTGCCCCCTGGTGGTCAGTGTGCGTCATAGCGACCGGTTGAGTGGTCATTCAGTCACTTAGACTTTTATATATATAGATACACACACACACACACTCACAAATTACCCCCTATCACCACATTTTTTTGGATAAATATTCATAGTCTTATATGCTACAAACATATTATAAAAATACAAATTTATATAAATCTTGGCTTGACTTGTAATGTTTTCTTCTAGATTGCAGAGATATTATGTAAGATTGGTGTCAAGCTTTCTGATGAAGAATTTGAAAATGTATGGAATCTTGCATCAAAAAAACATCACAGAGGAGAAGTCTGTATTGAGACCATTAGAAATGTTCTAGATGAGCTACGACATGCAGAACGGGCTAAATGTAAAACAACCATGTGATATTTTGGGAGTTCATTCATTTAAATAAAGGAATTGTTAAATCTATGTTCAGTATGTTCTGCTTTTAGCTATTATATGATAATTCAGTAATCACTGTGTTAGGACTCATATGCCTGTATGCATTGCTAATAAATTAGATTTGGGTTTTAAAAATTTATTGTTTTTATAAAGCGCCAAAGAACTTGACAAGCAAGAGCTTGGAAAGTCACCAAAAGTGTAGTTCAGAATGATATTAGAAGTTTGTAATGTTTACTATGCCTAAGAAGTCTATTCTTTTTAGTTGGTTACCTGAAATTCAAACTCTGGTTTGTGATGTCAGGTTCACAAAATGTTGCCTTCCACATTTTGTTAATCTTTTCTTTAGGTGTCTTTTTTTTTAAGTTTTAAAAACTATTTATTGATTTCAGAGAAGAAGGGGAAGGGAGAGAGAGAGCGAAACATCAATAACTAGAGAGAATCATTGATTGGCTACCTCTTGCACGCCTCCTACTGGGGATGTTGCCCAAAACCCAGGCATGTGCCTCTGACCGGAATCGAACCCGGGACTCTTCAGTTTGCAGGCCGAAGCTCTATCCACTGAGCCAGGCTGGCTAGGGCCAGCTCTGTTTTCTTTAACTCCATCCGTCCATCCATTCATCCATCCATCTACCCACCACCTACCCACCAATCCACACATGCATACTTTACTTGTAAACACTCTGCTGTGTGTTTTCTGTAAACAAGGATATTCTGTTACCAACCATAGTGCAGTTTTCAAAATCAGAAAATTACTATTGCTAAGGCATTATTATTCAATCTACAGACATTTTTTCAAATTTCTCCAATAATCCTCTATGCAAACACATCCATGAATCCATCCATCCATCCATCCATCCGTCCATCCATCCATCCATCTATCCATTCATCCATCCTTGTGACTAACCATTGCTTACCTGAACTTTGCTTAAGTGAGTGACATTTGGGGAAGAATCCTGTTTTCTGAGTGGAACAGCCAAGAGAAGTGCCTCCTAATTTACAACGGTAGGGGGCACCCCAGCATTTCCAAACCTAGCAGTGAGGCTTAGCCCACAATGCAGAATAGCTGCAGCCTGCTCAAGTTAAGTTACTGGGAGGAGACAATTTATCACTGCACTTTCTGAAATCCAGGGTGATCCATGCAGTATTTCTTTTATTATTTAGTGGCACTAAGTAGGCTGGAAAGGAACACTTTAAGTAGTAACCTAGAGGGGAGTTTTGCTTGGATTACAAAGTATCATCTCCATGGAACAAGAAAAGCAAATATGAAATATTCAGCAAATATAAATATCCCAATACGTCACTATGCTCTCACATAAATCATGTTTCTATAATGTTCAGGACAGTCTTATTAATAGTGAAATATATTAATCACATAAAAACTTTAAAAAGCGACCATTTCCTAACCCAAGCTAATAAATTTCATACATTTTCTTCACAGTATAGCTAACAAACCGAGAAACTTATTGGAAATGTGTAGTCCAATAAAAGTTAATTTTATTTTATGGAAAAATCACTTACGAAAACTCACCGAGGCTTGGTGTGAAGAGCTGGGCTAGTTAGAGGTTAGCACCCCAATTATAAACCAACAATGAGGATCGACATGAAGGGCATTTCTTCTATTATGAAACATTTATTATAATAACCTTGTAAAAAAAATAATGGGACCTATTTAAAGCTCATTTATTTCCCATCCAAGTGGCAATTTCTCATCACTCAAAATGTTAATACTTCCTCCTGAAACCCTAGGGATAAGCCAATTCATGTGTGTTCTTCTTTTTTTTTTTTTTTTAAATCTGGTTAAAACAAGCAGGTGATTCTATTTTAATAATATCTGTCCTGCCAGCACTAAGACAGTCTCAGGTGCAAATAAATGTATCAACAAACAGATTTTCTTTAGAGCACATGGAGTCTCATATCATTTCCAAATTAGCCAATTAGCATGATGCTATTGGAAGAGCTAATTAAAAAGTGCATTTAGACTCAGAAATGTTTCCTGAGAGGAATCTGGAGCTTATAGTCCTTATTCCACCTGTAATTACTCTGCCTGATTTTCCTCTGTAGATAGAGGTGAACACACCGTTACCTGGGCAGAGGAAGAGCCTTTTTCTCTCTCTGTTGGAGTGAACTCATTTATAGCAGTACCTTGAACTGATACATACATGTGTTTTTAAAAGGCACTCCCCAGCCTGGCTGGCATGGTTGAGCGTTGACCTGTGAACCCTGAGGTCACAGTTTGATTCCCAGTCAGGGCACATGCCTAGGTTGCGGGCTCGAATCAATGATTCTCTCTCATCATTGGTGTTTCTATCTCTCCCTCTCCTTTCCTCTCTGAAATCAATAAAATTATATTTTAAAAAATAAAAAGGCACTCCCCATCCCAACTCTCTAAGCTTTTAGAGGGGTGGTTAACTAGCACAGAATTTAGATTAAAAACTAAGAATATCTTTGGGCAGGGCTCCAGCCTGTACTTTGTCCTGTTAGAGATATTTCCACAATTAAAATCCTTGCTAAGTTCATCAACTTTTGTAATAAATATACCTATTAGAAAAGTTGAATTCTTGGGATTTATAGGTAGAAGAATTCTGCTGTGGGGTGCTTTGGGGAGACAGGGTGACTAAGCAATTTATATTTGATAGTCATTAAGCTAGTGCCTTTTAAATTTTAATGTGCATATCAAGCACCAGTACCTCTTGTTAAAATGCAGATTCGTATTCAGCAAGTCAGGGTGGGGCCCGGAATTCTGCATTTTTAAAGCTTCAAGAGGATGCTGCTGATTGTGGTTCACACTTGGAGCAACAAAGTTTTAAGGTTTCTGGCAATTGTGCAACTATACTTTCCGCAGATCTCCATCCTCCTGGTGCCTATAGGACTTTTTAAAAAAAGAATTTAAAGTTGATGTTGAAGACCAACTCTAATTCTTCTCTTTTTCTTTTTTTTTTTAAAAATATATTTTATTGATTTTTTACAGAGAAGAAGGGAGAGAGATAGAGAGTCAGAAACATCGATGAGAGAGAAACATCAATCAGCCGCCTCCTGCACATCTCCCACTGGGGATGTGCCCGCAATCCAGGTACACGCCCCTGACTGGAATCGAACCCGGGACCTTCCAGTCCGCAGGCCGACGCTCTATCCACTGAGCCAAACCGGCTTCGGCTTCTCTTTTTCTTTTAATATATCTTTATTGATTTCAGAGAGGAAGGGAGAAGGAGAGGAAGATAGAAACATCAATGATGAAAGAGAATCATTGAATCATTGACTGACTGCCTCCTGCATGCCCCTTACTGAGGATCGAGCCCACAACCCGGGCATGTGCTCTCAACTGGAATTGAACCCAGGACCCTTCAGTCCGCAGGCCCATGCTCTATCCACTGAGCCAAACCAGCCAGGGCTTTTACTATTTGTACTCCTGCTCACTGCACATGTTCTCTTTGGGTAGCATTCACTTTATTTATAAAAGTAAACTTTTTAGAACAGTTTTAGGTTTACAGAAAAATTAGGAGCATAGTCCCCACACACCCTGTCTCCTCTGTAATTACCTTCTTACATTAGTAAGGTGCATTGGTTACAATTAATGAACCAATACACATACACTATTATGAACTGAAGTCCATACTTTATTAGAATTTCCTTAGTTTTAACCTAATATCCGTTTTCTGTCCCAGGAGCCTATCCAAGATATCACATTCCATTTAATTGTCATGTTTCCTCAGGCTACTCTTGGTTGCTACCGCTTCTCAGACTTTACTCGATTCTGATGATTTTGACAGTTTCGAGGAGTGCTGGTCAGGTCTTTGGTAGAATGTCCATCAATTGAGATTTGTCAGTTAAAATTTTATTTTTTAATTACAATTGACATTCAATATTATATTAGTTTCAGATGTACAGCACAGTGGTTAGTGTGCTAGTTGCTACTGGGGTGTCTTTGCTTCTCTGCCCTCTCAGCTGATGGAGCAAGCAAATATACATGTGTATATTAACGTGTATCTACACATATTTACAAATATTTCCATGTGTAAGCATCTGTATCTACATTAAACTAAACATGAGTTTATATTGATGACTTCCCTCCCTCCCTCCCTCTCCCTCCCTCCTTCCCTTTTCTTCCTGGAATTCATATTATGCATGTTTGGCTGTTTTGTTTTTTCTTTTTAAATTGATTTCAGAGAGGAAGGGAGAGGGAGAGAGGGATAGAAACATCAATGATGAGAGAGAACCATTGATCAGCTGCCTCCTGTACACCCCACCCTGGGGATTGAGCCCACAACCCGGGAATGTGCCCTGACCAGGAATAAAACAGTGATCTCCTGGTTCATAGGTCTATGCTCAACCTCTGAGCCATGCCAGCTGGGTGCATGTTTGGCTTTTTGAGGTGGAAATTGCCCCTCAGCTCTTGGGTGTTTTGTCCTTTTCCTTTTCCTTTTAGTTTGGGAAGTTTCTGTTGGCCTATCTTGAAGCGCACTGATGTTTTCCCCTCTGCCATGTCAAGTCTATTGATGAGCCTATCAAAGGCGGGCCTCATCTTTGTTACAGTGCTTTTTACGGTGCTTTGGATTTCTCTCATTTCCTTTTATTTGTTGCTGTTGAGTTTTCATCTCTCTGCATATATTACCTGTTCTTGCATGTTGTCTACTTTTCCCTTTAGTGTCTCTAACATATCAATCATAGATATTTTAAATTACCTGTCTGATTTCCCAACAGCTGTGTCGTATCTGAATCTAGTTCTAATGCTTCCTTTGTGCTTTTGGAGTGTGTTTTCTCCTACCTTGGCACGCACCGCAAGTTTTTGTTGAAAGCTGGTCATGTTGTGCTGCATAATAGAGGAAATGAAGTAAATAGGCTTTTGTGAAGATTTCTGTGAATACTAGTGGCCCGGTGCATGGATTTGTGCACATTGAAAGGAAATTAATTAGAAGAAAGATTCCTGCGGTAATTATGTTGCTGCAAAACATTACATGTCAAAATAGTATATATGATATATTATAAAATTAAAACACACGTGCGATTGGTGCCGGCGAGAACTTTATCGTGCATGTAGGAGTCAACATTTATTTATTTATTTATTTTAAAATATATTTTATTTTTTACAGAGAGGAAGGGAGAGGGATAGAGAGTTAGAAACATCAATGAGAGAGAAACATCAACCAGCTGCCTCTGCACACCTCCTACTGGGGATGTGCCTGCAACCAAGGTACATGCCCTTGACCGGAATCGAACCTGGGACCTTTCAGTCTGCAGGCCGACACTCTATCCACTGAGCCAAACTGGTTTGGCTCAACATTTATTTTTAAATTCCCAGTGTGCGTCATATGTACCAGTTGGTTGGTCGGATGGTCGGACGTATGTATGGCCAGTCACCTAGCCTTTTCTATATATAGATGGCTAGGTGTTCCTACTCGTTTATAATGCCAGCAGCTTCTGCTCCAGGGAAGCAGATCTTGTCTATGACTTGCTAGCTTTGCCTGCCTCTCCAGGTTTTGGGGCAGCAGTTTTCCCTGCTACCACAGTTCTCTGATGGGCCCAGGAAAAGCAGCTACTTTTCAGATTGCTCAGCTTTTTCGTGTTGTAAAGATGGGTGGCTTCACTTCCAAGCTCTCTGCATGTTGGAGAAAAACCAAAAGTGTTGTAGTCACTATTTGCTTGTACCACTCCAGCTTGGTGGCGAGAAAGACAGGGGAAACCAAAAGCAATATATTTTATAATTTAGGAATTGTAGTAAACAAGGATGAAGCTAATGACTAACATGAGTTTGAGAGTTTAGTCTGTATGTTAACTGTTTTTAAAAACATATTTTTTTATTGCTTTCAGAGAGGAAGGGAGAAGGAGAGATAAAGACATCAATGATGAGAGAGAATCATGGATCGGCTGCCTCCTGCATGCCTCCTACTAGGGATTGAGCCGTTAACCTGGGCATGTGCCCTTGACCGGAATCGAACCCAGGAGCCTTCAGTCCCCAGGCTGACGCTCTATCCAGTGAGCCAAACCGACCAGGGCTGTATGTGAACGCTTTGTATGTCTTTATTTCATAATTAATAGAGATGGCTAATGGTGCAGTTACAGGATCTTGTGGTCACTTCTGCAAGTGTCAGTCAGCACTTACATGAACCATCACCTAATAGATCAGATACAATTTCAAGAGGTATAGCTCAGGGGTGTGTTTGGTCAACAGACCTGAGGCTTTGTTCCTAAGATTATTTGAGGTGGGCCAGAACCTCATTGTCCTCAGGGCTTGATGCTTAAGGGAGTGTTGTGCAAGGGCTTGCATGGCAGAACATTTTCTAGCATATAAGTGGAGCTAGGAGCTATGTTTTAAGGCTATATCCTCCCAAGATGTATCACAATCATTTGTATTTATGGACAGATGAATTATTTCAAGGTTTAAAGGAAATGTATTTTCATTGCAGCAAGAAACCAGTCATTATTTTCTGCTTAGAAGTCTATTTCTTCTTTGGCAGCATTTGACTACCTGGATTTAAATTTTACATCCATCACTTTGTAGATTTATGACCTTGGGAGCAAACATTAACTATTGCAAGCTCTGATTTCCTCATTCATTAAAAAGCATAATAATAGCATATACCTTATGTAGTAAGTCCTAAACAAGTAATTACTATTATCCTAGATGATTTCTGAGTCACCAACTCTGTCTTAAGAAATCCATTTACTTTTCTTTATTTGACATAAAATGGTCATCTTGATCCCAAGAGGCAAAAACCAGTGAATAAATCCTTCTTAGTATTAACTAACTTCATCCTTTCCATTCTATGCTTTGGGAAATTAAAAATTTTAGTAAAATGTTAACCTTGAGAAAATGTGTCAATGTATTAAAATGATTTTATACCCACAGGCATTGCCTTTTTATATGGCATCTGAAGGAGTCCGTAAAATATCTGAATACGCTTAGTTTTATAATGGAAGGGGGAAGCTGGGAGAAAGAACTGGGCGCTTCCTTTCCTTTTTGGAAGAATGTGCGAAGTGTGGTGTTTGACCAAGGCGAGGGCTCTGCTCTCAAGGGACTCAGGTTTGAGGGAAGCTCTCGGAGGTTCTATTCTGCAGAAAATAGAAAGGCTTCAAGTACCGAGAACATGGACATCATGGCCCCAGTTTGGGTTTTGATTTCCCCACAGCTCCCTTCTGCTTTCACCTCCTGATCTGCTCAGTTCATATCCTCATGTTTGAGCACCTGAGGAGGACTTGGCAGGTATTGTTCAGAAAACTGTGATACTTTGTGCACTTGAATTATACTCTTGCGCTTGAAATGACAATGATAATTCTAATCACAGAACTGCATAAAGTGGTATGAGCTGGAAAAATATTTAGGAAACTCTTTAAGACCATTCTTCCTCATTTGCTGGAATATTGAAAACTTGGCACAGGTCAGATATCTGTGGGAGACTTGGGAGCTTTGAACTTGGACCTCATACTGGGTTCTCTGAAGGGTCTCTCTACTTTAAGCTGTAGATAATTGGTGAAGACAGACAGACAGACACACACATATTGTGGCGCTGGTGACTTAATTTCCTCCTTAACACCCCTGGAGCAGTGCACTTTGTGGAGACTGGAACCCAGGCTATGTTGGTACTCTGCCTCCACCTTCTTTTCCTCCCATCTCCTCACTACAGCTCACGGAGTATGCTTTTTTTCTCCTCTTCACACCTTTCCCCAATGCTGGGTACTCAAAGCTAGATTTCTATCCAGATAGCCTAGGTTTCCTCATTTAGCATTTTGGGGGTTTAACTTCTAGTCCGTCACCACCTCCTCTATACACTTTTAAATGACTAAGGTTGGCTATTACCTTGTGTTCATGTTGTGCATTATTCTCACTGCATTTTTAATGTGAGCCACCTCAAACACTTTTAGAAAGTCGGCAGGGTACAAATGATCTACCTCGTTATTTGGTGTCACATTCTTTAGGGGTTTATGAAGTAGTATGTGCTGCATGAGATGTGGCGCATATTTGTCCTCATTGTGTTGTCAATTTCAATTAAGGTTGAGAACATCTGATGAATAGGTGGGGGTGGCCTGGGGAGGGGGGTCGGATAGGCGGATGGTGATTTTGATGGCCTGGTGTGTTTTTCAAGCCAATTTACAAGGCTGTTTTAATTACCTTGGCAACTCTCCTTGGCACCCTTTCCAAATTCCTCGTATTAAAAAATCTTCTCATCAGCACAACCCAAATTATCAATGATTAAAATGTCATAAGCCTCCCAGTCCTCTGCTGGGCTCATCATATGGATAGGCTCTAAGGTTCTTACAGTCTGAGATGTCAAGCTGATTCCCTGGTTGCCATTGGAAACAGTTCAGCTCTCTTGAAAACACCGAATGGGCTCTTCAGGCCAATGTAGCATATTCATATTGTGATTACTAAATGAATCAAACTGGATTAAAGAATCTTTTGTAGAAAATTAAAAAGGAACTTCTTGTCAGAAATTGGTACATGATTAGCTGGCACTGGGAAAGTTACATAAAGAGATTAGACATCTATGTATGTTGTACGATACAACCGTAGATAGCACTAAATGTAATGTTGACTCTGTTGAGACCTAGGGAATATAAATGAAAACAAGTACTTGGATACAGATACATAGAAACACATTTACAGATTTCTCTTATGCTCAAACATAGTCATAAGCATACTGTAATTTCAGGGTTTCTGAAGGAAGATCCAAAGTGTATATGATAGTGGCCCTGGAATTACAAGGCAGAGGTGTGAGAAAAAAGCACAAATGGGGAACGTCCTAGAATTTTATCTGAGGCCAAGCAAAGCTGAGTCGGACAAGTCTGGCTTGGAAAATGTTGGCAGGAGGAGGAGACGAGCCTGCTGGACCATTTTGGCTCCAGGCAACCTTTCCTACTGGGACATCAGAGAGATGAGATCTGAAGGGTGACTGAGTAATGGAGATAACGAGGTGGGTTAACCAGGTGGGGAAAGATATGGTTTACCAGTTAGCTATTGTTGCATCACAAACCTTTCAGTGCCTTAAAACAATACCCATTTATTGCTTACAATTCTGTGGGTCAGGAAATCCCTCTAGGACAGTGGTTCTCAACCTTGGCTGCACATTAGAATCACCTGAGAATCTTTTTTTAAATCCTGATTTCTGGGCCTCATCCTCCGGAAATTCTGTTTCTTTGTTATGGGGTGGGGCCACAACATTAGTAACAAAGAAACAGAATTTCCGGAGGATGAGGCCCAGAAATCAGGATTTTAAAAAAAAGATTCCCAGGTGATTCTAATGTGCAGCCAAGGTTGAGAACCACTGCAGTAGGACTCAGCAGAAATGGCTTATCTGCTCCACCTGTTGGCTGAGCTCACCCGTGCAGCTACATTCACCTGGGAGAGCCAGGGAGGCCAAGATGGCTTCTCTCACATGTTGGGAGCCTTGGTGCTGCCTGTCAGCACGATTGCTTCCAATCACCCCCACCAGGCCTTTGTTTTCATGTGGTCCTGTTTTCCATCAGGAGAGCTTGAAGTTCTTTACGTGGTGACTCAGAGTAGCAAGAAAGCACAAGAGAAGCTGCCAGGCTTCTTAAGGTCCAGTCCTGGAACTGGCATGGGGTCACTTTTGCTGTAGTCTGTTAGTCAAAGCCAGTCACAGGACCACCCAGATTTAAGGGAGCGGCATTAAACTCCCCTGCTGGGCAGGCAGTGGGGCATGGGACCACAGAAATTGTATTGGTCATCTTTGCAGATAATCTCCCACAGTTTGACACCCAAATTTGCATGCCCACACTGGGGACAGAGCCCTCAATTGGGCATGTGCCCTGACCGAACCGAGACCTCTTGGGTTGACACTCAACCACTGAGCCACACCTGCCGGGCTAGATCCCCTTTCAATCTCAGCATTACTAGGTGTGTAACTCTAGGAGAAAATAATTGGGAATAAGAGCAGGGGGCATTCATGTAACCAGAAGCTGGAACAGAGACAATTAATTGTTCTTGCACATCTCGAACAGGAATGAAGCAGCAATGCCAAAAATTCCCACTGCATCCAAAATGTGGTTGATTAAAAAAAAAAAAAAATCAGACCCGTGGTGCTGAGACCTGTCTGGCTTTGAGAAATCTGAAGGAGAGGCAGGAGCTCGCGAGTCCATCTCAGATGTAGTCGTGGCAGAAGAACAGGACAAGCTGAAGCCGAGTACATCACGCGTCACATAAAGACGTTTCCGGCAATGACCACCAGCTGGGCGGGTAGCACAGTGGTTCCCTAAGGTGGTAATGGCGCTGAAAGGTTCCTATTGCCGAGTGACGTCATAGCTCATAACTGTCGTAAAGTCCTAACGCAATGCTTTACGGCGAGGCCAGGCCCTACTTAGGCCTTCACGTTCACTCCCGCTCACTCCCTGACTCACCCAGAGCAGCTTCCAGTCCCGTAAGCTCCGTTTCATGGTAAGTGCCTTATATGGATGTGCCATTTTCAATTTTTTACTGTATTTTTTACTGTACCTTTACTATGTTTGGATATGTTTAGGTACACACACACTTCCCATTGTGTTGCAGCTGCCCACAGTATTTTCAGCTCGGTGGCATGCTGTGTGCAGGTTTGTAGCCCAGGAGCGAGGGCTACACCGTGCCGCCCAGGTGGTCGTAGGCCCTGCCCCCTAGGGTTGTGTAAGTGCACGCGGTGATGCTCGCACAGTGTGAAATCACCGGCCCACCCATTTCTCAGAACGTGTTCCTGTTGCTAAGTGATGCGTGGCTCAGTGTCATAAGATCATCATGGGTCATAAGCAAAACGTTTGTTTGCAATGTTGAAAGAAAAGGCCGAACCGAACCGAGATGTTGAATTTACTGCCAACTCTGTGTGGTTTAAAACAGACAAGGAGGCTCAGCTGTTTACCGGCTCTTTCAGCGCCAGCCCGCAGGTGCAGGGGCAAGAGAGGGAGCGAGGGGGAGGAGTGGGAAGGAGGGGACCCAGGAGCCCGCCCACTCCCGCCCTTGCGCAGGTGTGTACAAGCACGCACGTAAACCTGTGCACAAACTCTCCTCCCTACCTTCTGTTTCTCTTTATCTCTATTTTTACCAGCCCTCCACCCCCTTTTACTATTTCTCTTTGTCAAGCTGTATCTCTCAGGGTCTCTTTTGATCTCTGCCCGCCTTTTCTCCTCCCTTCTCCTTCCCTTTCTTCCGTTCTCTCCCTGAGGTCTATTGTTCCCCTGAGGGTACCTCCATCCACAGCCCTTCTCCTGCTCCCCCAACTTCTATGCGTGCGTGTGCATGCACAACACTATCTTTTATGCTGTATTTTTACCGTACCTTTTCTATGTATAGATATGTTTAGATACACAAATACTTACCACAGTGTTATAGTTGCCTAGTTATTTTCAGTACAGTAACATGCTGCACGCGTTTGTAGCCTAGGACCAATAGGCGCTAGACTAGACCTTACAGCCTGCGTGTATAGTAGGCTCCATCATGTAGGTTTATGTAAGTGTACTCTCATGTTTGCATAATGGAATCACCTAAAGCAGGGGTCCTCAAACTTTTTAAACAGGGGGCCAGTTCACTGTCCCTCAGACCGTTGGAGGGCCGGACTATAGTTTAAAAAAAAACTATGAACAAATTCCTATGCCCACTGCACATATCTTATTTTGAAGTAAAAAAACAAAACGGGAACAAATATAATATTTGTATTTGCATGTGGCCAGCGGGCCGTAGTTTGAGGACCCCTGCTCTACAGTGTAGAGTCTACACCAGTGGTTCTCAACCTTGGCTGCACATTAGAATCACCTGGGAATCTTTTTAAAATCTTGATTTCTGGGCCTCATCCTCCAGAAATTCTGTTTCTTTGTTATGGGGTGGGGCCACAACATTAGTAACAAAGAAACAGAATTTCCAGAGGATGAGGCCCAGAAATCAGGATTTTAAAAAGATTCCCAGGTGATTCTAATGTGCAGCCAAGGTTGAGAACCACTGCTCTACACTCTGGGGCATTGTCTTCATCTGCATGGTCAAGCTGAATCTCAAGCATACCAGAATGGGAAGAAGTGGATGTCTAGGGCAAGTCATGTTTTCTCATAAGTAGGTGACATGTGAATTACACACTTTACTTCTGGTCAAGTTGGTAATCACAGGTACGTCGTTATACTTAGCTTCAAGGGTGGTCAGGAAATAGAGTGTTAATTGTTGCTTAAACTCTTACTGTAGAACAGGAGAACGGATTTTGCTAGGTGATTATGAATCTCCACTACTAATGATACGAGTGGAATTGACAGGACAATAAATAAATGTTTGGGGTGGGTTCCAGAAAATCTTTGGTATTGGTTATTAATAAATGACTTAATGTGGCTAAGATGCTTTCAGCAAACTGAACTTTTATGCATTTTATTTATTTTTTTCTTTGAACTTTTATACATTTTAATTGTGAAAATAATTTGTTCAGTTAGCCCTAAAATTTTTCTAATTTAGGGTCACTGACACAACATAATTCCCATCTCTTTTTAAACAAATGAATCAGAGATACATTACTTGCTTGTTGCCCATGTGTCTGGTCAGTTGGTAGTGGATTCCAGAACACAAACACAGGAGTTTTGCTTTGCTAATTGTTAATATAATGGCAGACATAATGACGTTCTGAGCCATTCAGTCTGGGGTGTGTGTAATTAATTGGAATTTATCAAGTGTTGCTCATTGAGGGTTAACCTTTTGATATCGGCTGCTATCAAACATTCATGAATGGTCATTTTAAGTTCTTCAAGTGTTGTGTTAAATCTTTTAAAATGGGTTGATGTAATAGAGTCCTTTTGGACTCTGATATATCTAAAGTGGTATTTATGTTGGCTAACTTATCTTTATTGAAAATATTAGCTTGTGGATAGAAAAATAGGAAGGTTAACTACTAAGCTAACCTGGCAATTCAAACTGAATAGAACATTTTATTATTTTTGGCCCCTCCTCATTTCATTCCCCACTCCCTACCAGCCCTTCCACACCAACTACTGAGGCAACTTTGTTTCCTAATTAATCTCACTATTGTGACATTAATAGTGAGAGGTGTTTGGAATGCATTTAGGACTTTAATTAAGATTATCTCAGTTTTACTGCTCCATAGATAGAATACCTCAGTTGACACTAGTTAACTGGAGATTCTAGAAACTTTGTAGAGCCCCATGGGCCACCAGATAATTGCATTAGTTCGTTTTAGTTTAACGTGATCTAATGTTCTGAGCTGACAACAATGGAAATGCAAACCATAGGCTGGGAGAAAAGAATACAGATATCTCACAGAGGGCATCCATCCAGAATATGTAATAAATTCTACAAGTTGATAATAAGAAGCTAAACAATCCATTAAAAATGGATAAAATATTTGAATAGACACCATACAAAGAAGTTATTTATATGTCAATACACATATGAAAGAGTCTAAACATCATTAATTAGCACATAAATACAAATAGTCACAATAAGATTGGGTTTGCATGCCTACTAGAATGGCTAAAATTAAAACTATCAATATTAAGTGTTGGAGAAGATGTGGAGCACCTACATTGCTATTGGGAGTGTAAAATGGTATAACCTTCCTTTGAAAACATTTAGGTAGTTTCTTATAATGTTTAACCTATGACCTAGCAATTCCACTTCTAGGTATTTACTGATGAGAAAAGAAAATATGTGTCTAAACAAAAATTTGTACACAAATGTTCATACTGGTGTAATATATATTAGTCCCAAACTGGAAAACAAAAGTTGATCAACAGATGGATGCATACAGAAACTGGGGTAGCTCGGCTGGTGAGTATCGATGTATGAACCAGGAGGTCACAGTTTGATTCCCAGTCAGGGCACATGCCTAGGTTTCGGGTTCAATCTCCAGTAGGGGGCGTGCAGGATGCAGCTGATCAATGATTCTCTCTCATCATTGATGTTTCTATCTCCCCCTCTCTCTTCCTCTTGAAGTCAATAAAAATATATTTAAAAAAGAAACCATTGCCGAAACCGGTTTGGCTCAGTGGATAGAGCGTCGGCCTGCGGACTGAAAGGTCCCGGGTTCGATTCCGGTCAAGGGCATGTACCTTGGTTGCGGGCACATCCCCAGTAGGGGGTGTGCAGGAGGCAGCTGATCGATGTTTCTCTCTCATCGATGTTTCTGACTCTCTATCCCTCTCCCTTCCTCTCTGTAAAAAATCAATAAAATATATTAAAAAAAAAAGAAACCATGATATTTCTATTTATGGACTACTATTCTATGAAAAGAAATGACCTACTGATACATGCAGCCACATAGATGAGTTGTAACAGCTTGTGAGAAAACGTGTTTTATTTCCAACAAGTACATACTGTGTGATTCCATTTATATGAAATTCTAAAAAGGGAAATCTCATTTACTGTGGTGGAAAACAGATAAATGGTTATCTGGGT
>NW_005871056.1:465740-468214 GCF_000147115.1 Myotis lucifugus
TCTGTATTACAGAGCTTCCTGGAGCTTTGCCAGAAGTTACCTGCATGGCAGCAGGTACAACTCTACCTTTAGAGACTAGCATGATTTCACTCCCTGGGCCGGTCTGACAGTCTTCCTATAATTTAATTGCCTTCTTATACTTTACTAGAGGCCTGGTGCACGAAATTTGTGCACAGGTAGGATCCTTAGTCCTGGCTGGTGATCAGGGCTAATCTGTGGGGTGACCAGCAGGGCAGTCGGGGACCCCCTCTGCTGGCACCTGCCTTGGCCAGTGTGGCGCTGCCCACTTGTCAGCCTCACCCCCCTCCACTGGTCACCTCCCTCTGCGGGGCGACTGGCAGGGCAATCGGGGACCCCCCCACTGGCACCCACCTTGGCTTGACACTGTCCGCTTGCCGGTCCTGCCCCTGCCACCAGTCGCCTCCCTCCGTGGGGGGACCAGCAGGGTGATCAAGGGGCTCCTGCTGGCACCCGCCTTGGCTGGCCTGCGGCCTGTGGGCTGGGGGCAGCTCCTGCATTGAGCGTCTGCCTCTTGGTGGTCAGTGCGCGAAATAGCGACCAGTCGTTCCACCGGTCATTCCACCCGTCGTTCTGCCGTTCAGTCGATTTGCATATTAGGCTTTTATTATGTAGGATATCCAAGGCCAGGACATGGCAAACTACAGCTTGGGGGACAACTTGTACGTTTCTATATGGTCCACATATTAAGAATGGGTTTTACATTTTTAAACAGTGGTCCAAAAAATGAAGAGAAAAATAATATTTTGACACATGAAAAATTATGTGAAATGTCAATTTCAGTGTCTATAAGTTAAATTTTATTGGGACAGTTTTTAACATTGTCCGTAGTTGCTTTTATGCTATCATGGCAGAGTTGAATACTTGGGACTGTTTGGACCATAAGGTCTAAGATATTTACTGTATGACTTTTTACAGAAACTATTTGCTGACTCTGGGACTCGAGTTTCTCTCTGCTCCTTTGCTCATGTGGGCTGTTTTAGATTGTTCCAGCATACGCTGTAGGCATAGGCCCATTCTTTCATTGTGCCCACTGGGGGGTAGGGGGGAAGTGTTCTGACCAAATCTTTATGTATATTTGAAGACCTTTACTGAGTTTTTTTTTGGGAGGCCCATAAGAAGGGATCACATAATATACTATATTGTACATATGCCATCTTGTTTGCCATAGCCCTTTTCTCCTCTTCCTTCTTCATCCCCCTCCCCCCCCCCCCCATCTGGAATGACCAAGAATTCTCTCCAGGTCATGGCCACATACACTCAGTTTCCCTGCAGGCCTTAGTGTCTTCCCTAGGCAGGCTTGTTGAGGCATTGTTTGCAAACAAAGCTAGTATTGTCCTTGAAAAAGGAATTCTGGTAATGCAATTTTTCCCACTTCATGACTATGGGAGAACAATAGTTCTCTGGAGATTTAGCTGAGGCTAAGAGCCTTCTCTAGGTACTAATGACTTTGCTTTCCAATACTCTTAAACTGGATCTCAGGTGGATCATAGTCACTTCACGAAGTACTTGATCCATGCATTCTTTCAGACATCAGATCTCTGGATGGTCTTTCAACTTTAAGCCTCTTGCCTATATCAGTGAAAGAAGAGATAAGAGACTGTTCTTTCAGATGCTTTCAGCAGCCTAATTTGTATTGTACAATGCTTAGCAATTTAGTTTTTAATCAAAACATCACACTCAGAACTTCAGTTAAAATGGTATGTCAGTGATCTTTTGTTACATGGAAAGATGGCCTAGTGAGTAGCTGGAATTATTAACATCTACAGCGGTGTCAGAAATCTGGCTGGAATCCTGATTGAGAGTGATTAGAGGATATTTATCAAAGTCTTCTGAAAGCTGCTCTTTGTTCTCCTAGCCATGGTTTTATTTTTACTTTATTATTATTATTATTAGTTTTTGTTGTTGTTAATCCTCACCTGAGGATATTTTTCCATTGATTTTTGGGAAGAATAGAAGAGAGAGGGAAAAGCAGAGCGAAACATCGATGGGAGAGAAACACATCAATTGGTTGCCTCCTGCATGAGCCCCAACTAGGGCCCTGGGCTGGGGAGGAGCCTACAACCAATGTACATGCCCTTGACCAGAATCAAACCTGGGACCTTTTGATCCGCAAGCCGATGCTCTATCCACTGAGCCAAACTTTATTTTCATTTTTAAAAATATGTTTTTATTGATTTTTATTTTATTTTTTTATTGTAAATTTTTTTAAAATTAAATCTTTATTGTTCTGATTATTACAGTTGTTGCTCTTCCCCCCCCCCCCCATAGCTCCCCTCCACCCGGTTCCCACCCCACCCTCTGCCCTTACCCGCCCCCGCCCCCCCGTCCTCATCCATAGGGGTACGATTTTTGTCCAGGCTCTTCCCGCACCTCCCACAACCCTTTTCCCCCCAGAATTGGCGTCCCCTCACTCCCTTTCTATGCCCCTAATTCTAATATATTCACCAGTTATT
>NW_005871056.1:468735-471354 GCF_000147115.1 Myotis lucifugus
ATTTCAAAGAGAAAGAAAGGGAGAGAGAGAAAAACATCAATGATGAGAGAGAATCATTGATCGGCTGCCTCCTGCACTCCCCACAATCAGATCGAGCCTGCAACCCTCACTAAATTTATCGGCGGTTTCTAGAAAATTCTTGAAAAACCTAAAAAGTGTGGTTTTGAACTCTATACCCAGTAGTTTGCTTTCCTCCATTTCTGTCATTTGTGACCTGTTCCTTTGTCTCTGCATTTTGGCTGCTTCCCTGTGTTGATAGAGTGGCTTTCTGTGCTAGGTGTCCTATAGGGCCCAGTGGCTCAGCCTCCCCAATTGCCTGAGGTGGACACTCTTGGTGCACCCCTTTGTGGGCTTTGTGCACAGTCTTGTTGTAGTTAAGCCTTGATTGTTGTAGGTATCACTGGGAGGAATTGACCTTCAGGCCAACTGGCTGTGAGAATCAGCTGTGTCTGCAGTGGGAGAACTTCTGTGCTGGAGACACCCTTCTGGGGAAAGACTTGCTTCAGTGGGGCTTTGGTGCTCACTGAGTCTGCCCCCTGAGTGTGTCCCTTATGAATCTGAGGAGTTGTAATCTGGATGGTCCCACTCTGACCACTGGGTACACTACACTGGCTCTTGGATCTCTAAGGAGGTGCTAATTTAGCCTCTGCCCAGGCTACCCAGCAGGAGCTAAGGAGAGATCTGCAGATTCCTCTTCTTTGTTTGGGATTTGGAGGTGCCCAGTTGAGGCCCAGCTGTGAAGCAATGCAAGCTGCTGTGGGGCCTTGGGCCTTCTTTTGGATGTTCTGGGTCTCTCTGACCCAGCTGCAGTTTGTTAGGTAATTTTAGATTGCTAAGGGCCAGGCCATTCATATGCAAAAGCCTCTGTGCACAGATTGGATGGGGTGGGGTCTCAGGGAATCAACAGGGCAGAGTAAACAGCTATGGCTGATCCTCAGCCCTGCCCTAAGAGGTCCCGGGTCTCAGTGTCCCGTGGTAATCGCTGTAAGCACCTCTGAGAGAAAGCCGCCCTTGAGTTCCGCCCGATGCCAGACAGTCCAGTTTCTCCCCATATGAGTCTGGGTCCCCAGAGACTCGCCCTGAACTGGAGTTCAGAGCAGTCGGGAGCTTGTGACTCCCTCCCGATTGAAAAAGACAACCGCGTCCTCAGTTGCCAGCCCTTTCCGTACGTGCCTCCGTACCTCTGCACTTTACTTCTGCACCTCCTCTGAGTCTCAGTGTGCTTTTCTCTTTCCTTCTAGTTGTAGAATTCCCACTCAGCCAGCCTTCCTGTGGTTCTGGATGATGTCCGTTTTATCTTTTAGTTGTATTTTTGAAGTGGTTGTGCGAGGCAGCAATTTTAGGTGTTTACCTATCCCGCCATCTTGGTTTCTCTTCTGTTTTTATTGATTTCTAGAGAGTGAGGAAGAAAGAGAGAAAAAGAGAAAGAGAGAGAGAAGAGAAGAGAGAGAAAATCAGTCTGTTGTTTCCTGTATGTGCCCTGACTGGGGATAGAACTAGCAACTTAGGTGTGTACCGTGACAGAGAATTAACCCATCATCTTTTGGTATAAGGCATGACGCACCAACCAACTCAGCTACCTGATCAGGGCTAACATCAGTAGTCTTGGCAAGACATAACAAGAACTTGATGTGGAAATAGAGGGAATTAGGAAGAAGGGACAAACATCAGACTCTGTAGAGGTAAGTGTAGGCTTGGCAACTGAGAAACTAAAAATACTCAGATTGACATATTTGCTAGAGGCAAAGAAGAGGAGACAAAGATGGATCTGAGGTTTGCAGTTTTAAAGTGACAAGAAGGATGTGGTGACATAAACAGAAAAAAGGTACCCCAAGAGGAAGTGCAGGTTTTCAAAGGAAGAGGATGAGATCAATTTTGAACAGAGTGAGTTTGAGATTGTTGAGGTAAAAATACCCAGCGAGTCACTGAAAATGTGAAATTAGAGATTGGGAAAGAAGTCTGAATGTGTATGTCATCTACATCAACACAAGTGCTGTGCAGAATGAGATTATCAAGGGAGAGGACACAGAGAGACCCAAAATCTTTGGCTGGAGTTGCCTCCTCATTTGGTTAAATAGAAATATGCTGCCTGTGGAACTGATATACTATCCGGATGTTCTTATTTTATTTCTGGCTGCCAAATTTTTCTATGAATATTCCTTAACTTGAACAGATTATTTGAAATGAAATTACTTTTTAGGCTACTTTATTATCCATTAGAAGTTACAGATATTGCCCTGAAATTTAACATTTAAATAAATTTATATTCATTCTGACTTTAAGCACCTACTAGTATTTCTTAAGTTGATATTCACTGTGCTTTTTAGTGTCCTTTCATGTAGCTATGAAAATTTATGTATATGTGCCCCCAACCCCGCCTCTGACAGATAACCTTTAAATCTGTCTTACTTCCCTAGTATTTACAATTTCTCTACCTCAGAATGGGCCAGACCTCTAGAACTTGAAGGAAAAAAGAACTCTTGAGTGGCACATAATCCTATATAATAATAGGTTAATATGCAAATTGACCCTAACAGCAGATTGACTGGGAAAGACTGGTCACTATGACACACACTGACCATCAGGGGGCAGACGCTCAATGCAGGAGCTGCCCCCTGG
>NW_005871056.1:472882-503950 GCF_000147115.1 Myotis lucifugus
TCCCCCACGCAATCTCTATTCTACACTAGTCGTTAGCAATTCCCTGTAGATTTCTCTCTATAATATTGCAGAAAGCTGTTCCTTTCCACTGCTATCAACAGAGCTTTGATGTTCTCTCATGTGGACTAATGCAGCAATCTCCTAACTGGATTCCCTGCCCCACTCTCTCCCATCCAGGGGTCAGTGTTTCTTAACCTGGTTGTATGTTGGTTCACCTGAAAACACACACAAACTATTGGTACTTGAGTCTCATCCCCAGAAATTCTGATTTAATTGGTTTGGGGTGTCGTCTGGGTATTAGGGGACTTAAATGATTTCCCCAAGTGATTATAATGTGCAACTGAGAATCGCTGCTCCATTCTACATGCAGCACAGAAAGCCAAACCCTTAATACTTAAGTTAGTCTGCTTAGAAACCTCTCATTGCTCCATCAAACTCAGACACTCAGTGACATCTCTTTTTTTTATGCTGATTTTACTCTAGGCGCCATTGCATCTTCTGATCCTTCTGACTAATAATGCATCCCCATCTCTTCATCTGCCTTACTCTGTCTTGCTTCTGAATTCATCTTTTTTTTCCTTTCATCGTACACCATTCAAATGCAATGAATCTTGGAAGTGGCTAGGTGCATGTTACTTGTTGGTTATTCTTCTGCAAAGCAACCCCATCCCATCTTTCCATCATAATTTGGAGTGTAGGACTCCATTCTTCTACCCTCTCCCTAGTCTCACTTTGTGGTTAGGGATGTCATCCAGGATTTGAGAATACTCACTCAGCGTCCAGTTCAAGACTAATCAGTGTCCTTTTTGATAGTTTTTGGCTGAGTCTATCAGGAACTGTCAACAGCTGGAGTTGTGAATCTGCTGCCATCTTTCCTGGCTGCATACAGAGTCATCTTCAGTGGCAGAGAAAGTGACCAATCTATCAAGAAAAGAGAAGCCTTGAGATGCAGGTTGCTTCATTTATATGATCTCACTTAATCCTCCAATAACCCATTAGATGATCTGTTTCTATCCCCATTTTGCTGATAAGAAAAATGAACTCCAGAGAAATTAATATGCTTACACAGAAACATTTGCTTATAAAAATCAATTTCAGAGGTATCTTACAATATGAATTCTCTCCACTCAAGGATAAGTTTCTTATAACTATTATAGATCAGTATGCAAAAAAGAGGTTTTCAGAATGTGCGTAATTATTTACTAACAGGACACATGTTTGTATAAAAGGTTGCTGGTGGTGGTGGTTGGCAGATTTATTAAATGACTCTGAGTGTTGGCATGGATGGAATATGTCAGTTAAAACAATGCTCCTCAAAATTTAATGTGAACAGGAATCACTTGGAATCTTGTTGAAATGCAGCTGCTGATTCAATAGGACTGGGATGGGGTCTGAAATTCTGCATTTCTAACAAGTTCCTAAGTGATGTCCATGCTGCTGGTTCCTGCACTACTATTTGGGCAGCAGAAGGGTTAGAATGTCAGAGATGGAATGTATATTTATTGCGCCAATATCCCCATAGCTTTCTAAAAGATTATAGCCTAAGTTATAATCATACTCAACTGAATACCACACAAAACTCATCGACACTTGAAAGAAAAACCCACATCAGAGTTGGTGCTCATGTGATTACTTTAAGAGTTAGGTCCCCACTGTACTGTCAGTCTAGGGAAACTCGTATCACTTCGGGAATTCTGGGTGAGAAATCAGTTCTCACAGAATAGTTAGTTGAAGCTCTGGTGATGGGGAGGCTCCAGGAAGCGCACAAATAATGGAAGTGAAGAATCTGCCCTAACTGGTTTGGCTTGGTGGATAGAGCTTTGGCCTTTGGACCGAAGGGTCCCAGGTTCGATTCTGGTCAAGGGCATGTACCTTGGTTGCAGGCACATCCCCAGTAGGGGGTGTGCAGGAGGCAGCTGATTGATGTTTCTCTCTCATCGATGTTTCTAACTCTCTATCCCTCTCCCTTCCTCTCTGTAAAAAAAAAAATCATTAAAATATATTTTAAAAAGTTCATAAAAAAAAGAGAATCTGTTGAAAGGAGACATTGCACTTAACAAGTAAGCTCTTAAATGTTAGACACAATACAGAAAGCATCAGAAATAAATGCCTCTTGCCTATTCAAGTGTAGAATCATCTTGGTAAATAGAAGCCTTAACACATTTTTAAAAGTTTTTTTCTCAAGCAGAGAAAGAGCTTTATTTCTTTCCCTGTCTATCTTTCAAGCTGGTTTCTTAGTAAAAACAATTTATTTGATCAGTCTGTGAATAAACTAACTTCCAGGCTGAGAAGACTTCAGATTTATGAAAAGTTGAATCCCCTGGAGTCCTTCTGCCAAATATGTCACAAGGAAAAATATCATTCAGTGACAGTAGGTACATAACACAGTTAATGAAGTTTAATGTTTCATAAGAAATTGAAGTTATGGAATTGTTTTCACATTGAGAAAGGCCTAATTTTAAAAACAGTCACCTTCTCCTTATAACTAGGACCATGGTACAGTAATATTTTTTTGTCTTTTGAATAGCATTATCACTATGAGGCCTTGGGGTGAGGAAGAAGGCAGTGTAGAAGTTATCTCATTGTCCACATTTTGTAAAATGTGGAGATAATTTTTTCATATGAATAGGATTGACAATATGAAGAATGTAGCAGACATGTAAGCATAAGGATTAATTCACATTGAGCCAAGAAAAGGAGTTTGCTGGGCAGTCCTGAAGTATTTCCAATATTTTAAAAAAGTCTAAAGGAAATTCTTTGGTGATTAGGCAAACGAGGCTTATTATAACATCATGGCTCCTTAATTTTGGGTAGCATTGTAGCATTTAATGAGAAAACATTGGTTATTTGAAGCCAGTGGAAGTACTGATTGGGGTTTATAGACATTTGTTTAAAAATAAGATAAATTATTTATTGTAATCTGATGGAATAAGCCTCTCAAAATATTGGATTGATGTGGACTTGGAATAATGAAAGCTCTTTTGAAAGTTGAAAAGTTTGGGGGCTATTAAAATTAAGTAGATTAACTCTTGAGAGACACATCTTAAATCTATGAACTTATTTCTGGTGAGTCAGCAAATATTTACTAAGCATCTTCATGTGCCAGACATTGGGCTGTGCATTTTGGGGACATAATAATGAAGAAGTCATGGTCATTGCTCTTATGAAACTCATGGAAGGAAAGGGAACATTAAAGAAACAACTAGCTGTATATAGTGTTAATATAAGTTATTAGGGTTTTAAGTAGTTGAACTCACTCAAATTTATTAAATAAAATCAATGAGTTATCACCAAGTTGATGCTTAAAACCAACCTGTTATGGCAAACATAACTTACAAATGATATAATATTGTATGTCAACTATACTTTAATTTTTTAAAAATATATTTTTATTGATTTCAGAGAGGAAAGGAGAGGGAGAGATAGAAACATCAATGATGAGAGAGAATCACTGATTGGCTGCCTCCTGCACCCCCCACATGAAGGAACCAAGCCCGCAACCCGGGCATGTGCCCCAACCTGGAATTGAACCGTGATCTCCTGGTTCATAGGCCGATGCTCAACCACTGAGCTATGCCAGCCAGGCTATACTTTAATTTTTAAAAAATTATTAGAACATTTCCAATAATGTTGTATGACAGGAAAGGAGTTTAGAATACTTCGGATTAACTTCCGAAGTTCTACAATAAATAACGTCAAACATGTGTCAGCAATTCTAAAATTAAAATACCACATATAATTATTAAATGTGATTTGTTCTAAGCATTAGTTTTAAAAAAAATATGTCTTTTTAACAATTGATTTTAGAGAGGAAGAGAGTGGGAGAGAGAGATAGAAACATCAATGATGAGAATCATTGATCGGTTGCCTCCTGCATGCCCCACACTGGGGATTGAGCCTGCAACCTGGACATGTGCCCTGACTGGGAATCGGACCATAACCTCCTGGTTCATAGGTCGACACCCAACCACTGAGCATGCCGGTTGGGCTGAGCATTAGTTTTCTTAAATAATTTTTGTTTCTGGAATTTAATTACATAATCAATATTCAAGCATCTAGAGAAATATAAAAATGGCCGAAAATTTGAAAAACAGTAGAAGAAAAGGTATCCAGAGAAAAGAGAGATCATTTACAACTTGATGACAATCAAGATGAACAAATGATGAAAAGAGTAAATCAAAACAGAATTCATAAGACAAAGTCTCAAGTGCAAATAGTCAACAGCTGTTCATTGCAGAAGGGCATGAGCTTGAACTCGAGCCCGAAAATGGAAAATATCTGGGTCAGGAATTTAAAACTTAAAAAAACAAAAACAAATGCTGTTTTGGTGTAAGTAGTTCATTTCCTTAACTGTCTGAGGCACCAACTCTTTTATGAGGACTGCTTGCAGGAGATACACCTCCAGGGGACCTGTATGCAGATAAGAACGAAGCCTAGGGTTGTGCATCAGACAGACACCAAGGGTCATTCGCTGATTGTATTAGTCACAGATAACTATTTGTTGGTTTCTTTTCAGAATCTTATATTCTTCTTCTTCATGGGCTAGCTCGTATTCCCTCTCCTCATCCTCTTTACCCTAAATTCTTTCTTCTCTACTTTGTGATCTTAATATATAGAATTCTTGACTTTATTATGTTTTTCATAATCCATTAAAAATATTTAGGCACAAATTTTCTCTGCTTCATGGCACATTTTCTGGTAATTTTTCCTGTTCTAGTTCCAGTCAATGATTCTCATCATGTGTCTGTCTCTCTCCCCCTCTTCCTTCCTCTCTGAAATCAGTAAAAATATTAAATAAATAAATAAATAAATAAATAAATAAAATGAAAGAAAAAAGAAAAGAGCTCATGTTGTAAGTCCTCACTGGTTATCTGCAAATGAAATCCTCTTTCTTGAACATCCATCCCTACCAAACTATATCCCAGTACCCGCGGGACATGTGTTTTGTTTTATTCTTCAGAAGGACAATAATAACTATATCACCCAGAAGATAACTTCCATATGCCTCCTAAAGTTTTTCTTAGCAACCTGAACAAAAATATTTCTGCTATAGCTAAGAGATCTAACACGATTATTCTTGAGGCGGCAAGAAATACATCGAACTGAAAGAGCTTAAAGTTTCCCTACTTTGCAGTGAATTCATTTGTTAGAACAACTGCCAAATTATTGGCTACAACCAACGTCCAAACATTATTTCTTTAACCTAAATGATATGCAAAACACACAGATAGATTCATCAGATTTGAAATGATCCTAATAGAAAACTACATTCTTCATGAAATTTTAACCAGAAGCTCTATTTATTAGACATCTTGATTGCTTGATTAAAAGGTTTCTTGCTTCAAGTTGTGACACTCCTTCTCCTATGGTTTCCTGTTTTTTTGTCAGGGGAATTCTTTTTGATCACCATTTGCTAGGTAGGGCATTTGGGATCAAACCTTGAATTTCCAAGGACTTATTTCAAACCTTTTGAAGACATTTGGTGATTCAAAGGCTTTATGTACTAAAGTGTCAAAGTAAGAATAGAGCACAAATTTTTGAATCCCAAAGAAATCTAATATCTTATGTTTTCCTTTCTGTCTAAATTACTTATGCCTCTTCAGTGTAAACGCTCACATTATCTCTAACAGACAAAATATACATTAAGTTCCTTACTGTCTAATTTTTTATTTTTTTGATGTATAAGTATGAAGGGGATTGTTTATTTTTTGTGTGTTCTCCTCTATATTCTCAAACCACCACCACCACCAAAATGAAATATATTTTCTTCCCCTTTTATTCTCTTTTATGTGTAAAACCTACAAATTTAAAAAATACTAAAAAGTCTATCATTTAAAGAAAGCTACTTTTTGGTATATTTCCATACAGTCAGTCAGTCTCTCGCGCTCTCTCTCTCTCTCTCTCTCTCTATATATATATATAATGTGTCTCATTACAAAAGTAATGCATATTTATTATACAATACATTACAAGAAGGCATACATTTAAAAGTGGTGATTCAAAGGCTTTATGTAACCCCCCCATAAACCCACTCCCAAAGACAGCCATCATTGAGAGTAGTATTCCATTATTCTCTTTCATATTCTAATCATACATTTATTCAATATTTACTGAGTTCCTACCATATATCATGCACCATCCTAGATATAATAGAAATTACAGTGCAAAAAATGGAAAAAAATCCCTGCCCCCATGGTGCTTATATTCTAATGGAAAGAATCAAATATAATAAATAAATAAGCAATTTTTTCCTGGTATTTCCTTTCTCATTACATTTCTCCATCTTTTGTCACTTGAACCAGAACTGGAGACATCACTCCTCTCAGCCACACCCCTGCCATCACATCCATGAACAAGTTCTGTTGATTCTACTTCTCAAATATAACTCAAGATACATCACAATATATCTCAAAGCATCATCCACTTTTCCCATCTCTAGTGCCACCACAATAGCCCTGGCAACTCTTCCTGAACTATGGTAGGACTCTTCCCACAGTTCTTCCCACCTTTTTAAAAAAAAATCTATTTTTTCTTTTTTAAATTATTATTATTATTATTATTATTATTATTATTATTTAATCCTCAACTGAGGGTATTTTTCCATTGGCTTTTAGAGAGTGTGGAAGGGAGAGAGAGAGAGGGAGAGAGAGAAAGAAAGAAAGAGAAACATCGATTGGTTGCCTCCCGCACGTGGCTCTGGGGCAGGGAGCCTGCAACTGAGGTATGTGCCCTTGACCGGAATTGAACCCGGGACCTTGCAGTCCTCAGGCCGATGCTCTAACATCTGAGCCAAACCAGCCAGGGCGTTCTTCCCACTTTTGTTCCTGCTGCCCAACACTCCCAACATCTATTTCCTATACAGCAGCTGGAGTACTTTTCCCCCCAAAGACTTAGATCAGAGAATGTCATACCGCTGTGCAGTGGCTCCTGCTGCACATAGCAGTATACCTTAGCACAGCCTGTTATGTACTGTGCGAAGAGGCCTTTCTGACTCTCCAAGTTCATTTCCTGTACTTTTCTCTCCAGTTGACTACACAGGCCTTCTCTGAGTTCCTGGAATATGGCAATCTCTTTCCCACCTCATGACCTTTGTATATACTGTTCCTTCCTTTTGGGTAGCTGTTTCCTTGCTTTTCTCATGCCTGATTTTTTTTATCTAACACATCTCAGCTCAAATCTCTCTTCCTCAGAGAGGCCTTCTTTGGCCAGCTCATATAGAAACGACCTTCCCCAGTTATTTGCTATCCTAGCATTTATGAAATTCCACATGACCACTCTGAGTTTTGAGGGTTTTTTTGAGGTTCTTGCAATGTTTTCCAGCAGGATAAGGGTGAAGACTATTTGACTGTAGACATGGCGAGAAGACAGAGAAGAATATGTGCTTTGTTATCAGCAAGGGATAGGAGAGTGTACATCATTTTCAAACTATATGTGCAATAAAAGAGACAAGAACAAATTCAGGAAAGGACTAATGATTATTATCTTGGCTCAAGGGAATTGGCAGATGGGGGAATAATATCCTTTGAGAGAAACAGGCATCCATTTACCATCTTGCAATCACAAAAGATACCTAATTACCTCCAGCAGCAGCATTCATTGCAGTTTCAATATGGCATATTGCGTTGGATTTTGAGCACAATTAGGACTGTAAGGTCTTTAGAGTGTATCTTTCCCTTTTTCTAATAAGCGAATCAAGAACTGGAGAAGTTAAATGATCTGTCCAAGGTCATCTCCCTGCTGGATGGACTTGCTGGGGTTTGGGATCCAGATAGTCTGCCTTCTGCTCCAGGGGGATTTCTACTACATTCTATTAGTGCCTGAGATATGAATTTCTAAAGGCAAAGGAACCTGAAAACTATATACTAGTAGACCCCAAAAAGTCTTAAAAATTTCTTTCCCAGCTATCTCTGAAATTATAGGAACATATCAGACTTCTTTTTATTTTTTACACAGACTTTAACTTTCCTTTCTTAAAAAGATAACCTTTAAAAATGTAAGTAAGGCAATCATTTAAAAATAGAGATCAGGGAAAATGATAAAGATCATCCCAAAAGTTCTCTCCATTTTTCTGGTAATAGCATTTGATGTCTTATTTCATCTTTTTAAGGATGGCTTAGAACAAGAGAATTGTCTTCTTTAATATCGAGTCTACCCCCCCCCCCCCCCCACCAGGAAATGTCAAAGAGAAGAGTGGGGCTTAAGTTTCTTATCTCTACAAGATTTTCTGGAACCTAAGACAGGGCATGAGAACAAAGGAGATACATATTTTAGGCCTAAGTACTTTTCCATTTGTTTTTTAAAACATCTTCATGGAGACCTTGGGATGTTTTTAATGGGATGTATAAAGTAGGTGATAATCTTTTTTTTTTTTTTTTTTTACTCTGAGGTCTCTCAGTATATGAAGCTTGTTCTCATTCATCTCATTTGATTTTGTAGGTGGACTGGTGTGTTTTTTCCCCTCTTGTTGCTGTTGTTATTTTTTTCCAAGCACGAACACATTTTCTTTGCCTAAGATTCAACTTAGGAGCTTGAAGGGGAGGAGCCCAACTGAGAATTGATGCTGAAGCAGGTGTGGGTGCTGTCCCGGGTGGTTACTGAGGAATTAGACTTCCAAAGAAGGAAAGAATGACAAAAAAATGTTTTTAACCCTATTTTATCGGGTTTAAGATGCCAATATGTTTTGTTATTTAGTCCCTGAGAAGTAAGTTAAAATTATATTGTTTCTCCAATACACCTTGGGACCAATAAGGAGAAAAATAATGACTTGGGTATCTTTGAGTGGGTAAGTCACTGAAAGTTCTAGCACTTTCCTCCTCAGACCATTACGTCAAAATTTTCAAAAATTGAATTTGAAATAAAGTCTCTGCTCTCCTTGTGGTTAAACAGAAAGCTTTTGAGTGTACATTTTGTAATCAGATCCAATTATGATCTGTTTATTCTTGGGCAAGTTATTTATCTGCCTGAACCCCAATTTTCCCTCACAGTGTGATTATGAAAAGGAAATAAGACAATTAGGCAAATGGTTTTTGCTCAGGGTCTCAGGCTCAACCAACATCTCTTGGCAGGTGAGAGGATGGGAAGGAGGAGGTCAGGAAGAGGGAGGGAGAGGAGGTATTAAAGGAGGATTCTGAACTAGGACTAGAGAGCTACCATATTATTGGGAGAATTAACACAGATTTTAACCACAACAATTCTTTTATTGTATCAAGTGATATTTTCCCACTGTGACTTTGTACAGTTTTTATTGTTAAAATTTTTAATTTTAAGATGACATGATTAAATACATTGTCATGCTAGCAAATGTGAACAATAGCTCTGGTATTTTGAACTCTGCAGATCCCTCTTAAAACCTAGTAGACTTTGAGCATCAGCCAGTATCATCCTATGTAGTCAAATACTTGTACTTTTCAATGACCTTGGAGCCTTTAATGCTCCCCCCCCTCCCCTGCCTCCTGCACCCCCTGATGTGTCTCTTTGCTTAATCAGGAACGTAGCTGAACTTTTCTGCCACCCACTGCTTCTCAATGTATTTGGATGGCTTTCTTTGAGTTGTGCCCAAAATAACATCTGATCTGAAAGCAACACCAGGAAATTCAATCATCTATGAAAAGAAGAGTAAAAAATAAAAGCAGAGTCGAGCCCCTTGAAAGTTCAGGTTTGGCTCTGGAAAATATAAAGGGGATTGAGACGTCTATTTCTGGAAATGACTGGGCTGGCACAATGTGCTGAACAGCAAGGGGGCTTCTTTTGTGGCTAATGTGCACTTACAGAGCCTTGTTCTACGAGATCAGCCTTTTAACCTGCTGCAGGACAAAGCCCGTCTCTCAGCTGCCTGTCCCGTGCTGGGGCTAATTCATCACTCGAGAGCTGTCCCTCGTATGATATACGAGAGCACTTACTCCGATTTTCTGGATCTGCGTGGTCTGGGGAGAGAGGCATTTAGAATCCAAGCCAACACATCCAAACTGATTCTGAAGTTTATTTCTTTTTCTTTGGTTTATTTCTCCCTCCCTCACCAGCTAGTCTAATGAGTACACTTTGGGGGATATTTCAGGGCATCCATTTGCATGTTTTCCTTACTCTAATGAGACTTTCTCTTAGGCCTACTGTGAGAGAAATAGAACATGTCATGACAGAACAGCCTGCAAGTGCCTACTCACATAAGCATAAGCAGTAATGTGGATTGGAGCTGCTGCTTCTCCTGGAATTACATCTTCCCACCTCCCAGCTCCTGCCTTCTTAAACCCTGTGCTGACAGCTGCGTATGAAGCATCAAACAAACAACAATCTCATCTTATATTCCTCAGGGCTTCTGGATTCATGTGTACTCAATTCTTTTCTGGCTTTCCTATTTGGCCTTGATTTAGTTCCTCGGGGGAGGTGGGTTCCATCCTATTCATCACAGGCAGACAGACTCCAGCTCCTACTTGGCCCTTCTGCACTTGTCTTATCTGTAGCTATGCTGAAGGGTACATTGAGAAAATAAAACCCTGGCAGTTATCAGCTCAACTCATCAGAAAACCACCATCCAAAAAAAAAAAAAAAAAAAATCCTCTCATTTGGAATTTTCTGGCTGTTTCCAGGTGAAAGGTTTCATTCTGTCTTGACCACCAGGATAATTGCCTCATTTTTCCACTTTGCTTTGCTAGTGGTCTAAATGTTACTCTGAGCTTTAAATCTTTTGTTCCAGCCAGTTGTGCTTCAAGTGTTTTTGCCCCTATCCCTTTTCTTTATTACCTGTAAACAAGGAAACTGATACATACGAAAAATTTTCTGGTACATGCACCTCTGCCATTTTCTTAATTGCTGAATTAAAAAATTATTCTCTGTATTTTATGGGAGACAACAATCCTTTGAAGGGAGAATCCATTGGTTCAGATCAACACAAGGTGCAGATGTGTGAATAGAGTAAAACTTTGGCAGCTCATGAGGTTGTCCTGGAATTATGTTGTAGGGACATACTCTGTATTGACAGTCTTTTTTTTCTTATATGTTTTTATTGATTTTAGAGAGAGAGGAAGGTAGAGGGAGAGGGAGAGAGAGAAACAATGATGTGAGAGAGATACATCAATCAGTTGCCTCCTGCACACATCTTGACCAGTGATTGAACCTGCAACCTGGGTATGTGTCCTGACCAGGAATTGAACCCGTGACCTTTCCTGCATGGGATGATGCTCAACCAGCTGAGCCACACCAGCCAGGGCAGACAGTCAGTTTTACACTTTGGAGTGGACATTTGGGGTGAAGTAGTGGCAAGCAATTAATCTTAATATGTCAACTGAGGCTGGATGACATCACAAAGTAATTAAAAAAGACATGGTTGGTCTTTCCCAAGTCCTTTGGGCATATGCCATCTATATATATAAAGGCCTAATATGCAAATTGTCCCCTCGGGAGTTTGACCGGGAGACTGGGAGTTTGATTACTCGCTATGTCGTGTGCTGACCACCAGGGTGTGGCGCGGAATGAAGGAAGGCCCCAGCCAGCAGCTGGAAGGCTCCAATCGGCCCTGATCACTGGCCAGGCCTAGGGACCCTACCCATGCACAATTCTCATGCATCAGGCCTCTAGTATAATATGATAGCCACAAGCGGCTAGTTAAATTGGTTAAAATTAAATACATCTAAAAAGTCAGTTCCTCAGTCACACTGGCCCCATGTCCAATGTATCATAGCCACATGTGGCCAGGGGCATTGGATAGCACAGATACACAGTATTTGCACCACGGCAGGAAGTTCAATCAACAACACTGCTCTCGTCATCACTTTGCTTAAGTTGTTTTCTTTCCAGGAATATCAACTCTTATTACCGCCTCTGCAAAACCTACTAGTCTTATTGAAGCTTGACTCATCATAATGTATTGGAAGACAACACCACACTGCATTTTCTAGTTTTCGTATTTATTGGACAGCATTTGTAGAGTTTAGAGCATAATATGTAGTCAGTATTCTCTTTTTCAAAAAATATATTTTTATTGATTTCAGAGAGGAAGGGAGAGGGAGAGAGAGATTGAAACATCAATGATGAGAGAGAATCATTGATCGGCTGCCTCCTGCCTGCCCCCTACTTGGACTGAGCCCACAACCCTGGCATGTGCCCTTGACCAGAATCGAACCCACGACCCTTCAGTCTGCAGGCCAACTCTCTATCCACTGAGCCAAACCGGCCAGGGCTGTAGTCAGTATTCTTATTTTTGTGTTAGTCCTTTATTTTAAACTAGATTAAAACCTTCATAAAGATAAGAGTTATGACTTATAGTCTTTATAGCCCCTGAGCGCCCCTTAAAACTCTAGGCCTTATTATTATTATTTTTCAAAGCATACTCCAGAATGAAGTGCAAGAATTTTACATGTCCCTTTTAGAATGTGGGATCTTGTATAAGGCAACATTCATAATTTATTTATTGTATCCTCAGTGGCTGACACATAGTAAGTCCTCAATACATCTAAAACAAGAGATAATGATTTTATTTGATTTTTCACAACAGTGTGAAATACATATTATCTTCATTTTGTACAAATTCAGAAATTGAGATTCAGGAAAGTTCAATAATTTGATGAGCCACGATGCTGATTAACAGTAAATATTTACACCTCAGTGCTCCTATATGTGACTTTTCTCCCCTCAGCATCTCATCCTTCTCTCTACAATGGTAAGCAGATTTTTTACATGGTGGTTCAAGACTCCCTGAGGGATGAAGAGGGCTGAGATGTATCAAGATGCTACTTGGTAACACACTTGGAGTCCAGCACAGATTCCCTGGACGATGGTATAAGAATGCAGGAGCAGTGTGTGCAAACAGGGTCAGAGATTGCCAGAGACTAGCTGTCCCATGGAATTGTCTTTATAGGGTCTGAGTTTCCCAGTGCGATGGTTCCTTCTGTCATAATTATCTCACCGGAGAATATCCATCCGTGAGGTTGAAAGCCATTGAAAGCAAAGCTGTAAGCTGCTGGAACATTCCCATGAAAAGAAGTGACCCGGGTTTGATTTTCAGAAATAAGCAGACCTCTGGAAAACCTAGGATGGCCTCTTATTCCAGAAGGAGGCAGATGTGGTCGTTAGCAGGCTGCATAAGGCACTGGTGCTCTTCCCTGGCACGGGGATGCCCAAGGAGAGGTCTTTTGATTAGTGCTACTATCCTGGGATTCTGACAGCTAGAATTTTTGCCTCCAGGGTAAAGTTCCTCAAACTGTGAAGCTGAAACACTTGCATCTTCCTTCCAAAGCGAAAACAAGCAATTTCAAGAAATGATGGAAAAGACATTTGCCCTCAAAGGATATGTTTGGCTCCCTTCCACACTCCTCTCAGCAACTTCAGATTTTTACAATCAAATCATGTCTTTTTTAGCGCACAATCATTTTTTATGAGGATCTGGGCTTTTATAGTTGAGTGACTGACTCATGTTGGAAGTAAGAAACAACACTCTAAAGAAAATCTTCTGAATTTCCTGGCGGGGGGAGAGGGGGTGACTGGGTGGGTAGTCTCATTTGACAGAGGAAAATGTAACGGGGAGGCTTGTGGATGCTTTTCTCCCTGTTGCAGTCAGAGAAGAAAGTTGGAGAAATGCTGCTTTCGGGGCCAGAAAGGAGCAGTCAACATGAGACCATGGAAGACCATAGAGGGTTTGAGTTCAGTTCAGCTTGTATCAGCTAAATTGTATTTGGGGGAGCAATTAATTATTCAGCACAACGGGTGTTTTGAACAGCCTCTCCCCTCCGCCCCCTGTGCATTTCTTTTTCAAGTTGTCCTGGCTAAAAACATTTACAAAAACAGCTGAGAAAAGCACATTTTCAGAAAACAAGTACAAAGTACAAGCAGGCTCAGTCAGTCCGAAGTTTGTGTCAATTCTTCAGAGATGCAGTGGGCATGGCTGTCTTTTCTGTGGGCTCCCTTGATCTTGTACTTCAGAGTAGATGGAACGGTGTTATGACCTTGATTAGAAACATATAGACCCTCAAAGAAGACCTAACCCCAGTGGGAAGCCCTGATTCTGAATTATGCATCAATCTGAGAACAAACGAGTCCTGTGAACCTTGGCTGGGATTTCGATCCTAGCGTTCTCAGTAATCTTGCTATGACATGATTCACTTTGCAGTGGGATTTAGAAATAAGGCTCTACACCCCAATTAGTGGAGCTCACAGAAAGATTTGGTTAAACCTCCCTTTCACTTACTATTGCTGTGTAGTCAACCATTCCAAATAAAGTGGTTTGAAATATAATAACCACTTTATTATGCTCCCAAATTCTTTGGGTTGGCAATACAGTAAGGGCATAGTAGGGATGGATTTTTTTTGTTTTGTGATGTCTGGGCCTTCTGCTGGGAAAAAAATGGCTGAGAGCGGGAGAATCCATTTCTATAGATCGCTTCTTCACTCACATGTCTGGATGTTGGTGCTGGCTGTTGGCTGGAACCTTGGCTGTGTATGTTATGAGTGTGTGGTCGGAATCCATGTACATTGTTTCATTTAATTTTCATGTAAACAGCAAATGATCACTAGGATATATAATTTTAAAAAAATATTTTTATTTTAGAGAGAGGAAGGGAGAGGGATAGAAACATCTATCGGCTGCCCCCTGCACGCCCCCTATTGGAGACCGTAATGGGGCATGTGCCCTAACTGGGAATCAAACCATGACCTGGTTCGTGAGCCGATGGTCAGTCATTGAGCCACGCCAGCTGGGCTAGGATATATAATTTTTAAATAATATTACTTAAATGCTAATGCATACTTGTGTGTATGTGTGCATATATGTGTAAAAACAAAAGTAGAAGTAAATCTAACAAAAGATGTGCAATACCATTACAAAGAAAAATAAATATAAAAAATTATTGAAATATAAAGATCTCTAAATAGAGATAACACATTTTTGTAGATAAGAGTTTCAATATAGTCAGGATGTTGGCTTTCCTCAAACTGGTCTATGAATTCAATGCATTCCAATCAAAATCCCAATAGGAATTTCTGTTTGTTTGATTTTTGTTTTGTTTCATTTTCATATTGGTAGCCCACTTTACTTTGCTTAAGCTAGCCACTGGGTTTTAGTCACTTGCCAACAAATAATCGTGACTCATAAAATGGTTTAATGTATCATCCAGTCTTTCACGCTATCCTGATGAAATTTTGTTATAAGCACAAATAGCATGTGAGATTTAAATGGATGTAATTTTTCATCAGTACACTTGATAAAAGTGATCAAGAGTTAAAAACCAAGTTTCAAGGGTTCCAACTTAGCTTCATCAGTATCTCTACAGTTGCTAGCAATAAAGTGAAAGTCCTCCAAAAGGACTCTTTCTTCAGTTCACAATTATTCATCAATCATTCATTCTTATCCTCCAATTAATTATTAGTTATGAGAAAGGTGCTCTAGTAGGTGATACAAATAAAATGGGAAAACAACAACAAACTTCATTTCTGCCCTCCTAGAGTTAATATTCTATGCAGGTAGGGAGACAGATCCTATATAATATAAGGCTAACATGCAAATTGAACGGTGGACCGACTGGTCTCTATGATGCACACTGACCACGAGGGGGCAGATGCTCAACACAGGAGCTGCCCCCTGGTGGTCAGTGCGTTCCCACAGGGGGAGCGCCGCTCAACCAGAAGCTGGGCTCACGGCTGGTGATGAGCTCAGACTCACAGCTAAGGATGTCTGAGGGCTCCTGGTCTGTGAGAGGGCACAGGCTGAGCTGAGGGACCCCCCCCACCCCCGAGTGCATGAATTTCGTGCACCGGGCCTCTAGTTGAAATATAAATAACCAAAGCACAAAATAATATTAGACTGTAGTTACTGCTATGGTGGAGATCTAATGAATGCCATTTATCTTATTGGATCCAATCACATGAACAAGATGCTGGAAATTTTCAATGTAAGCCTCTGTACATTACAATTTTAGAAGGATGTAGAATTATTTTTCAAACATTTTGCTTCCAACAGAAATAATATTTGGAATCAGACTAATTCATTTTGATTTTGATTTCTTGGATCACAAAAGAACTTTGCCTTCACCCATCTATCATATTCCATATCTTTTATTTATTAGTAGACATAATTTCTTTTATTAAATGACAATTAAGTAAGAGTATCTTAGCCTAATGTGATAATTCAATCTTTGGGAGCAGATTAGATTTAGAGGGAGTGATACAGGAAACATGAATTTAATGATTTTAATGGAAAATTATTCATTGGAAAATGGAATCAAAATTAAAAGTTAACTAATGTGATTTGTAAAAAAATGTCATTATGAACTCAAATGAATGTTTAAGATATTTTAATGCTAATTAAAAAAAATAACTTCTCCATCTATAACTCAGTCCTGCCTATGCCCCCACCTCATCCTCCATCACTTTCTACTGTGAATTCCAGACAGCTTGAGTTTCTTATTGTTTCCTGGCCATAAAAAATACTTTTTTTTTTGTGCTTTCTTTTTGGTTCTTCCTTCAGCAACATCTTTCTTCCTAGAATGTGTTCGCCAGTTGTCATTTAAGAATAAATTTTTATAGAGTCTTTTGTTAATTTGCCAGTCATTTTTTAGAGACACAAGGTACCAGGTCAGAATTTGGTTTCTTCAACCAGGCTGTATGTCTCTTATATAATTAAATCACCCCATAGGAGCTACCAGCAGGGGCTATAGCAACATCCAGAAGGTTTGTAGTGGGTAGTCTGTAACTCTGGAATCACAAGTTTTCAGACTTTTAGAGATCACATAAAGTATTTCAGGCAACTGAATAGTTTTATATTCCTCTTCGTTTAGTGTTTCTTAACCATAGGTGTCTTCTATGTCTTATATTTAATCAACCAATATTTACTGAACAGTGCCCCCTTCTAGGCCCTGTGCTAAGGGTGGTGGCGACAGGGTGTTGCAGATTGGGTACCCTGGCAAGCAGACTCTGAGACAGAAATTAGAATGCAGGAGGTATATTTGGGAAGGTTCTTAGAATAAACACCTGTGGAAGGGAAGGAAAAAACTGGATTGAGTAGATGGAGAGGTTGAACTGTGATGTAGTCTTAATAGAGGCCTGGCCTACCCTATGGACAGTGTTGCAAAAGGACCCAACAGAGCTGCCCTTCACTGGAGCAAGAAGGCTGAGCCTTTGTACATCTGCATCGATATTGGTCACCCTTGGAAGGGGGTGCAACTTTGGGCAAGATAGCTCTTTTCAGTTTTTAGCTTTCCATAATCTCCAAAGTAACTGATGGCAGAGGACTCTGCCAGCAGCTCTCCCAGAAACTGCAGCACTAAGTCTGATTCTTGAAGGGAGATCTGGGCATCACACCACAGCATCTACCATAAATGACAGCCCGAGAGTTCATGGAATCTCCTAGCAGAAGTAAGGTATAAGCTGAGATTAGTAAGGTGAAAGAAGGGTGTGTGTGTGTGTGTGTGTGGCGGGTGAGCAGGATGCTATAGATGAGAAGATTGAGAAGGAGGAAGCAAGAGAGTGCAGGGAGAGAGCTGGGAGGAGGAGAGGGGATGGAAGGAGACAGGGAGAAGGAAGTGTAGATAAAGAGAAGAGAAGAAAGAATTGAATTGAAGGAGTTCAAGGGTAGTGAAGTTTGTGACCATGAAGGTCCTTGTATGCTATATAAACAAGTTTAGGCTTTATCTTGAGGGCAATGGAAGAGCTGTAAAGGATTATAAGAAGAGGAATGACATAATCACTTTTGTTGTCATCTGTCATCTATCTCATGTTATTTATTCTCTGAAGGTTGATCGTTGGTACACTTAGGTACAATGGATTCTGAAATAGCTTAATTTTAACGTCTTGTCACAAAACTACCATGTATCAGTCATGTTTTGACATAGAATGAGGGATTTATTATTGGGTTAGAACTTACATAATTGTGAGAGCTGGTGGGACAGGCTGTGCAGGCTATTGTCTCTGCATCTGGTATTTGGTTAGAAGTCTATAGTTCAGCCAGATGTACAGGAAGGAAGACAATGTGAATGACAGTAAGGACAAATGGGAAGCCATGAAGATGAATTAGACCCCATGTCTGTCTCTCACCACCTCCAGTCTTGACAATGAGGGTGACCTGCAGAAAAACCTGGTGCCCTTCACTATGCATTTGGCCCAGACCTGTAGAAGCTGAAGAAGAAGTGCTGGTGGGAGCTGGTGGAGCTGTATGTAGATCTGGATGCCTTCCAGGGACCAACCAGGTGGGTCAGAGGTCAATGACAATGTGTGTGAGCTGCCACAGGGCCTGGTGTTCTACACTGACCTTCAGAGTGCAACGACTACTGCTACATTTCTACCTTACAAACCTTGTGTGAATTTCTTTTGTGGCCAGTGCTAATCTAGAGTCATACAGAGAAAGAATTCTGGTAAGCATTATTCTAGCTTCACTAAGATGACACTACAAAAGTACCACATGTCATGTTCTGAGCACACTTAGGACTACTAAGCATTCTACCAAACACTGCACAGTACATATGGTGGAAGTGTGAATTATTGGCCTTAGAAATAGAAGTGATGTGAAATAGACATAGACATTAAGTGCTTGTGAGGGCAGTCAGCAAGTCACAGCTCTTTCTTCTGAGAAAATGTGTGCAAGCATCACAGAATCATTAATCGTTCTAATATGAGACAGGTAAAACCTCCGAGCATAAGACTGTCTAAGAACTCAAAAAGCAGCTTGATTAAAGGTACTGAAAAAATAGATACAAAAGTTAATTTTTATTAATCATTATTATAAATAATAACAAGAGCAATGCGACACACCGCAACTCATTTTCTCTGAGAAATTGAGAACATATTTTATTAAAAAGAAACGCACAATTTTTAGGTCTCATGCACTTCCATTTAGTCAATAACAGCAAAGTAGACAAGATAATAAGTGCAGTATTCTAACGACAAGAGAATGCATACTGACTCTGATAAGAGAAAATGCTCAATTTAATACTAATGAATGCTGACTCCTTTCTTTTTTTGACAATCTAAAAAACTCTTGTCTCTGTGCTGCAATGAAGCTCATTGATTCTGTCTTCAAAGTTTTTGAAAAAAAAATTGTAAAAATCTTTTGCAGGTGGAGAAGACAATGTAGATGACTTTTGGGTTTTTTTTAGCGTCCTTGATTTGTGTTCTTTTTTAAAAAAGAGGTACACGAGTGTCCCTGCTTCCCAATACCTTAACAAATAATTGGCCGACCCTATTCTTCTCTTTAATCTGCTTACCTCTGCAGAGGATTCCAGATTTGTTTGATTGGAAAGATCCTTTTTCTCAAGGGAATTAAGGAAGGAACAATAGTCACAGTCAGTAATGCAGGAGCAGGTGATTTGTAATATAGCCTCAATGGGAATAAGACTGCCTGGAAGCCTCATTGTAGGACTTGGGAATGAGCAGATGTAGATAAGTCAAGCTGATGATCAACTATTAGGCTTATATATGAGCCCAATAGGTGGCTCCATCTCTTGATGTGTTTCCCAGGAAACAAGTCACATGCCTACAGAGGTAAGCATGTCATTTTTCTGAATGAAAAGGTGTTTTTAGTCATTTGTCTTGTGGTATCTTGGCTCTTCATTCCTGCATAGTCTCTCCTTGGCAGTGACAGTTTCATGGCTCAGGATAAAAGATAGGGAGAGTTCTTTTCTCATCTCTATCCATTGCCTTTAGGTGACCTTGAGTATTTGTCAAAACTCACTTTTCCTTCCAAAGGCATGGTACTCAAACTTTGACATCTAGTAGAATCCTCTGGTGCAAGCATGTCAAACTCAAAGGCTAACACCGGCCAAATAAACAAGGCATGCGGCCCACAGGCCATGAGTTTGACATACTTGCTCTGGTGAATTTTTAAAAAACACACAGTGGGGAATCTTCCCACTCCTACTGAATCAGGAGTTGGGACTAGGCATGTGGTTTTTGGGACTAACAGGTCTCTAGATGATGCCTATGTATATTAAAGATGAAGAACCTCTGTTATAAACTTTGGATGATAGTGATGTACAAGCTCAGGAGTTTTCAGTTGTGATTGCACATTGGAATGACCTGGAGATTTTAAAATAGCTACTGCTGGGTTCCACCTCCAGAAATTCAGATTTTATTTGGAACTGGGCTTTGAGAGTTTTAAAAGCTCCCTGGGTGATAACAGTATTCAGCCAAAGTTGTGGACCTGTGCTGTAGCTACATACCCGGCCAAGGTGAGAAGCATTTTGAGCATTTCAAGTGCCTATGTTGTGCTAGATCAGAGAAAGCCCAAGGACCGGAAAAGAATGGAGACCACTCCCTTGATTGTATTTTTATACTCTGATGCTCCTGAGGAGAGTCGAGCCCCTCCCAAGGGGTTAGGATAAGCAGAAGGCCTTGTCACAATTCTTGCTTTTCAAAAGTGCTTTTCATTTCTATTATAATTGTTGGTTTATTTCTTTTTTTAAAAAAAATATATTTTATTGATTTTTTACAGAGAGGAAGGGAGAGGGACAGAGAGTCAGAAACATCGATGAGAGAGAAACATCGATCAGCCGCCTCCTGCACACTCCCCACTGGGGATGTGCCTGCAACCAAGGCACATGCCCCTGACCGGAATCGAACCTGGGACCCTTCAGTCCGCAGGCCAACGCTGTATCTACTGAGCCAAACCGGCCAGGGCTGTTGCTTTATTTCTTCTGTCTCCTACCCTGGGTATAAATTCCTTGAGCTATGACCATGGCCTCACTTAATCTTGCTCACCTGCTAGAAGAACTGGCATATAGAAAGCACCCAGAAATGTACATTGGTCGGTATGTTCCTACTTCTACAGTGTTCATTAAAAGTTTTGCCATTTTGAAATATCTTGAGCAAAGTTAGGAGAGCACTAGGAGAATTAAAAAACCTAAGCTTAGTTCCTTTATCTCTACTTCTTAAAACTACATTTTTAACCTCTGGAGACCAACTTCTAGAGGTCTTTATGATGTATACCTGCTATTACTCAGGGACTTTCTCATTTTGGGGGGAAGACTATTCTTAGGCCGCTTTTCAGTGCCTGAGGGAGGACCCTCCAGTTTTTTTTCAAGACAAGTGTAGGCGAATTTCCACCTTGGAGAGCAAGTGGATGGTGGTATAATAGGCAAGCTCACATTTCCTTCTTTGAACTTACTTATTTGGCTGTGTGAGAGGTAAGGGGAGTCATAACAGTAAGGTGCTTCTCAAATGACTTAGAAGTAGGGGAATAATATATAGACCATGGAGAGTGAAATAATAACCTGGGACTGTAGCCCAGTCAATCCCTTTAAAAATATGTGATGTCATTTTACTAATATTGAATGACCCCCCCCCCCCCCCCCCCGCCAGGCTACCAGCCTTGACTGAAGATATTTGCATATATAGGAAACGAGAAGTAGCTGGTCAGGTTGGCTAAAGTAGGAAAGGAAGGTCAGAGAAATAGGAACTCTATCCATGCAAATAATCTGGTAAAAAACAATAACACAAACCATCCTCAGACCAGCCCAGTAACCTAGCTGAAACTAATTTCTACTTTTACATAAGATTCTAAGGTGTTGCTTGTTCAGGGTCATAGGTCTATGTGCTGGTATAAGTAGAACTTGAAAGCATATTTCTGTATTGAAGACCAATAAAATGTCCACATCTCAAATGGCAGGTCAGATTGGGGAAGGGCATAAAAATTTCTTCACGGCAGTCTCAGTGAAGGAGACCCTTGAATATTCTCTGTGGTCACCATTCTAACCTTTGAAGAATCATTTCCTCATTATAGTGTACTCTGTTCCTGGTTTTATTTTATTTGGTTCACTTTCCAGTGACTCTCTTATATACTTGTGCAACAAGGTGAAGTCACTGTTTAAAATTTGATATTTTTTAGGAGAGAAAATCCTGGTAAAGGAAACCTTGGGTTTCTGCTGGTCTTCTGTGTTGTCAAGAGAATAGGTAGGCCATTTGCTCTGTTTAACACATAATCAGTTTGGGATTCACTCAACATAAGGTAGGCTTGGCACAAATTTTGGAAATAATGGCAGAGAGGACTGAATACACTAAAAAGTAGTGAAAAAATAGTTGGATTTTAGGGACTTTTCAAGAGGGAGTAGGGAAAGAACTAGAAGAGAAGTATTAAGAAAATGGTGACAGTCTATGTTAGACTATAGATGGTGAACAATATATTGTGTCAGAGTCAGCAAAAGAACTTTAGAAAGATTTGTCTCATATCCAGTTTCAACATTTTTGTGGGGCATTAGTGTGATGGTTAAATGCCTCCTTTTCCCCTCCTGCTCTCCAAACCTTCAATAAAGTCAGCTCTGCACACAAATGCTTTTTGTGAGGAGTTTGCCTTTATAGAAATTAAAAGAGGAGACCAAGTTTCAAGTTTGGTTCACTACAGTGTTAGAAGAAGGTAGCAATGCGATAATCATGCGGGAATTATTCATAAATTGAAATTTTATCTGCACCAGAAGCAGATAATTGGAGACCAGGTGACCTCAAGAACCTAGAGCTCTTGTCCATTTTCAGGGTAGATAAATACCTTAGCAAGGAACAAGCTTATGGTTCTGGATCCAAAAAACAACAACACACCAGTACTTTGCCTAGCACCAGCACTTTGCATCTCCATCAGTAACAGAAGATTATCCCCAAGGTGTTCTGAAAATCTCTGGGCTAGAGAAGTATGCAGAATTTTCCTTTTTCTCTTTTTCTTTCCTTGCTTCTAAAAGAATGCTGTACCAGTTTTAGACTGAATATTGCCTGTAGCCAGACGTATGCAGATTTTTGAAATATGGTTCTTTTTGATGCCATTGTCTGTCACTGCTAATTTGAATATTGATTAAATACCATGTGTTGTAATGGAAAGAGATTTTTATGATCCTTGGCAACTTACTGAGCCTTAGTTTTCTCACCTCTAGGATGAGAGTAATGAGGCTAACTCACAATGTTCCTTTAAGGATTATATCCTGTAGCCTTACTGAAAAATTTTCTAGACTCACTGTGACCCCTTCCATGACATTTTGTGCTCCTATAAGATTATACTTATATTACATCCTGTAGGTTGGAGGCTGGGCTTGTCAAATAGAGTTGCCCCCTATTTCACTATATAGATGGAGACATCAAATCATTTACCAGGAAATTTTCTTTGTTTTGAGAAGGATGTAATGTTTCCTCTTAGATATGTTATTATAAGGTTAGTATGCCCCCTTTGTAATAGATTAAAGGCTGGAGGAGGTCACAGTGCTAGGATCATGGAGCCTCTTATGAGCCAGTTTCAAGGCTAAGACAAGTCCTTTTATGAGAACTTCTCTAATGGATTAAGAGGATCTATACTGAAGACCTTTGGTAGAACCAAATATGCAATGGGAAGAGAGTATCTGTAATGGAGATCCAATTTCCATGCTAAGACTTTTGAGAGTTTGAGATTGGCATAAATGTGTCCAGCTGTTAAATTGAAGTTAGAGATGGCTCAGAGTTTAGAACAGGTGGTCAGTCCCTCCTCATAGCAATAGGCAAGGTTGTGGCAGTCAGGGTTTGTCTGTCCTTTCGACAGTCTCTTAGAAAATTTGTAGGTGGAACAGACATTAAAAATAAGCAAAATATATTAGCATAACCAATGGACACAGACACTGGGGTGGTGGGGGCTTGCCTGGGGTGGGAATGGCTTGGGGGGGGGTCAATTGGGGAAAAAGGAGACATATGTAAAACTTTAGACAATAAAAAAATTATAAAAAAATAAGCAAAATGATTCTCTGGTACTATGGCATATGAAGCCCAATTATTTTCCTTGAATATTAAAAAAAGAGAACTCCCCCTTCCCAATCAAGCCTGAATCTTAGGGAGGAACCCTACAAGATGAGCAATCTGGTTTCTACAATAAATAAATTGAAGGGAGAGTGAGAAAGTGAAAAAGAGAAATTAAAAGAGACTGAAGGGACACTGCCAGTTATTGTTGACCTATTGTAATATATGAGCCTTTTATTTTTTTTATAAAATATATTTTTATTGATTTCAGAGAGGAAGAGAGAGGGAGAGAGAGATAGAAACATCAATGATGAGAAAGAATAATTGATTGGCTGCCTCCTGCATGCCCCACACTGGGAATCGAGCCCTCAACTTGGGCAGATGCCCACGATCAGAATTGAACCCAGGACCTGTCAGTCCACAGGCCGATGTTCTGTCATCTGAGCCAAACTGACTAGGGCTAAAATAACCTTTTAGATCCCGATTTGAACACACAGACTGAAAGTGGATAGAGAGATCTGAGTAAGTGATTGGATATTCAGTAAGACTAAGAAATTAATGTTAATTTTTCTTAAGTTAACATACTATTGCAAATTTTAGAAGGAGTCCTTAATTACATCCATAAATGAGAAGTAAGTTTTAAAAAACATCCCAGAATGCTTTTCAAGTGCAGATAGCAATCATAGTATTTACTGGGGGTCTTATGTGTCCCAGATATTTTACTAAATCATTTCTATGCATTATATAATTTCAACCTGGAAAAAACCCAATGAGCTAGGTCCACAGATGTGGAAGATAAAGCACAGAGAAGAGAAATAGTCATACAGGCTAAGCGGTAGGTATAAATGCAAAGATTTTGATTCCTAAGCTTTCCTCATAACCACTATATTTGTCATGAGTGAATGCATTTCATTTTCATCACTTCCACTGCTACCCCGCCTCATCTCAGCTACCATAGTCTCTTGCCTGGATTGTTGCAGTAACCTCCTAAGTCTTTCTGCTTCCAACCCTACCCCTTCAGTCTGTTCTCGATCCAGCAGCTTCAGGAATGCTGATAGTTGAAATCAGATTATCTCCTTCCTCAACTTGAAAACTCTTTAATCACTTCCTATTTCTCAGAATAAAAATTGAGGTCTTTATATGTCCTACAAGGGCCTACCTAACCACTTCCCCTTTACACGTTTTTAAAAAAACATATTTTTATTTATTTCAGAGTGGAAGGGAGAGAGAGATAGAAACATCAATGATGAGAGAATCACTGATTGGCTGCCTCCTGAAGGCCCACCACTGGGGATCGAGCCTGCAACCTGGGCATGTGCCCTTGACTGGAATTGAACCTGGGACCTTTCAGTCCACAGACCGACGCTCTATCCACTGAGCCAAACCAGCTAGGGCTCCCCTTTACACTTAGACCCTCACTCCATTCTGCTTCATTCTGCTCTTTTCACACTGGCCTTCTGGTTGTCCCTCACACAGGCCAAGCACTTCCCACCCCCCTTTTGTGCTTTCTTCTCTGCCTGGCATGTTCTTCCTTAAATAGCTGCATGTTTAACCCCTGCACCCCCTTCATGCCTTTATTTCAGTACCATTGTTTCAACCTGGTCTTTGACCATCTATTTCAGCGGTTCTCAACCTGTGGGTCGCGACCCCTTTGGGGGTTGAGCGACCCTTTCACAGGGGTTGCCTGAATACATCCTGCATATCAGATATTTACATTATGATTCATAACAGTAGCAAAATTACAGTTATGAAGTAGCAAGGAAAATAATTTTATGGTTGGGGGTCACCACAACATGAGGAACTGTATTAAAGGGTCGCGGCATTAGGAAGGTTGAGAACCACTGATCTATTTAAATTGCAATCCCTCCCTCTGCTCCTAGCTGTCTCTGTGACTCTACCTAGTTTTATTTTTCTCCATAGCACTTAGTTTGCTTCACTAGACGGGAATGTCACATTCATGATGGCAGCAATTTTTGTCCCTTTTGTTCACCACCACCAGTGGGAGGGAGGAAGAGAACTTTTATTGCTGTAGCGGCTGGCTCCCACCCTCTGGTGGCCTCCAGCTAGCTGAGTTCTCTAAAGTCACTGCTTCTCTTCATGTAGACCTCTATCACTGGACTCTTCTTTTGACTTCTGGTAACTGTACCTAATCCCTTTGTACCTGTGGATTTAGGAAACCTGCAGATCTGTTGCTTTGAGTCCAGTGTTACTGCCCCACTCTTTGTGGCTTCCCTTCACCCTGCCTACATTTTTGTAATGAGTCCCTACTGAAAACATCCTAATTTTTAAAAATATATATATATTTTTTATTTCAGAGAGGAAGGGAGAAGGAGAGAGAGATAGAAACATCAGTAATGAGAGAGAATCATTGATTGGCTGCCTCCTGCACATCTTCCACTGGGGATTGAACCTGCAAACTGGGCATGTGCCCTGACCAGGAATCAAACCATGATCTGGTTCATAGGTCGACGCTCACCCACTGAGCCACTGTGGCTGGGCCAACCTACTTTGAGTATGCCATCTGTTTCCTGCTGAGACCCTGACTAATACAGTGCTCAGTAAATATTTTTGAATGAATGATTCAAAGACATATTTTTAAGGGCCAAGAGGTTTTTTGAAGGTTTATATTAAATTTTACATATACTTTCCTATCATGTCTAATGAATGAGGTCACAATATGTAATTTTGACTCTTAACAGGATTCAGTGAATGGTCACATTATGCAGAGTTTAGAATATTTCAGATTACTTTTAATGAATTTAAATATAAAATTTTCAGCTACTTAGCATGCAAAATAGCTTTCTCATCTTTTATTCTTCTAAATGTATTTTATATTCATAAAGATTTAATTTCTTAATAAGCTACACAGCACTGAATCTACAATAATTAATTTTTTTTTTTGGCATTAACTTTTTTTTTTTTTTTGCTTAAAGTATTACAAAGGGTATTACATATGTGTCCTTTTTTTCCTTCCCCGCCCTTGACAATCCCCTGGCCCCCCACCTACCCCCCAGTGTCTTATGTCCATTGGTTATGCTTATATGCATGCATACAAGTCCTTCGGTTGATCTCTTACCCCCCTCCCTCCTGCCCCTGAACCCTCCCCGGCCTTCCCGCTGCAGTTTGACAATCAGTTTGAGGCAGCTCTGCCTCTGTATCTATTATTGTTCAAAAGTTTATAATGGTCTTTATTATCCACGAATGAGTGAGATCATGTGGTATTTTTCCTTCATTCACTGGCTTTACAATAATTAATTTAAAACAAAGCAAGGAAATACCACCTTTTCAATAGTTTTTGACACTCAGTAATTAATTGAAGTCACCTTGTTGGTAGATGAAGGTCTAATAATTTGATTTAATTTAAATCAATATTTTTACATTATTTGTTAGCATGAGACCTGTGGACTGTTGCCATTTCAATCTGGACAAAGAACAAGAAAAGAAAGAGAAATTAGTATTAATGAAGTCTGCCCTTTCATGAGATTTTACTAACCTCGGAAGTTCTTACTGATTAATGCTAATGACAGGTTTATAGAAATAGTTAGAAAAAGTGGAATATAGATGTTGACTTCCTTTTCTCTTATTAAATCTTTGTTTAGATAGTGACCACATGCATTAAGGTGGTACTTATGTAAATTGCTAAAAGTAGCTGTCCAGTTCCTATCACTATATCTATGTCCTTTAGAACATTCACTGGGATTATATAATATAGAGATGGAGTACTGTGGAATGTTGGTGAGGTGAACAGTCTTCCTTTGAAAATCTGTAGGATAGGACCAGGCTATTGGTATATTATAAATCTGTTAATTTGGTTTGGGGGTGGGGGGTAATTGTTCAGAGTTCCACATACAATCAATGGATTGTCATTATATCTAGATTTCTATTTATGCCTCATCTGTGTCTAATCACTTACACATTTTTTTGTGTGTGTCCTCACATCTCACCTGCCTTTAAATTATATAGTAAAAAATGTATCTAATCACTCCATCATGCCTTGGTTTGAAAGTCCAATGTTTTGTTTCTGTTTGGCAACTTTAATTTCAAGATGAGTTAGAATTTAGTTTTTCCAAAGGAATATATTTCTAAGTGGAATTTAAGTTAATATTTTTAAAGTTTACACATTTTATTAGATTATACTGGTTAACTATTGTTAAATAACAAATAAGCACAAAATCTCAATGGCCTCTAACAACAAGCATTATTATTTTTTTTAAACTCTATTTTTATTGATTTCAGAGAGGAAGGGAGAGGGAGACAGAGATAGAAACATCAATGATGAGAGAGAATCATTGACCTGCTGCCTCCTGAACACCCTTTACTGGGAATCGAGCCTGCAACCTGGCCAGTGCCTTCACCAGAATTGAACCTGGGACCTTTCAGTCCGCAGGCCAACACTCTATCCACTGAGCCAAACCAGCTAGGGCAATAAGTGTTATTTTTTTTCATGCATCTGTGGGTCAGCTGATCTAGATTGGGGTTGGCTGGCCAGCTTCATTGATCTTGGCTAGACTCACTTATGTGTCTGTGGATTGGCTGAAGAGGTCAGTTGATACAGGCTGGCTGATTGGAGCAGCTTGGCTGGGTGACTCTGTTCCACATGGTATTTTTCCTTGCTTGGGAAGTAGGCAAGCCCAGGCAGGAACTTCTCATAGAGATGGCAGACCCAAAAGAATGAAAAAACATAAACTCAAGACCTTTTAAGGCCTAGGCTGGAACTGGCACAATATTATTTGCATTCTATTCTTCTGTTGGCCAAAGCCCGCTCCACCCCCGCCCCCGACCTCCCCAGTGTGAAGAAATGCAAAGTCAAATAGTAAAAGGGGTGGATATAGGGAGGTGGGTGTGAAGAATTGGGGCTAATGATGCAATTTACCCAAAGACCATCTGATCCAAGATCATTTTATATAATTAATCTCAGTTTCTATTAAAACTAATGGTAGTATTTCTTTGCAATGTACCAGGGTTGGTTTCCTCTACATGTTTCTTTAGTTTGATTCCCATTGTATTTCAAAACTATATCTGCTTCATCTTGAGCAAGTCAGGTAAATGTCTTTAATTCTAGGATATTTTTACTCCTTTGCGAAGAATCCTAATCAAAATGATTGCTGTTTTTGATCTTACTTTAGTAAGTACAATTAAGACCTTGTAATTTTAGAAATATAAAAGTACAATAATTACAGGCACATTAAAGGCAATCGCAAATATTTCAGTCTAAAGGCAACACACCCAAGTGTTCACCAAGTTTTACTGAATACATCATAAAAAGTAAAACAACTAAAGTCCTTTTAAAGGAACAGTTCAGACTTAGGTCTAGGTCTTCAAAAGGCATTTCCCTAGCTGACAGTTATGTGACCTCTGAAAGTAGCCAAAGTTAATTTCCTAGTAACAGAGGACAAGGGGTTGCGTATACTCTGCAGGTTTATATTTTCATGAAGTTTTTTGGCCCTAAACCTTTGGTTGGTTGTTTTATGGCAGACAACTTCTTTGGCAGATATATAGGTCTTACATATATGCCCAGGCCAATGTAGATAGTGTAGTAAGCTGGTCAAAAAGGTAAATATAGGTGACTACAAAGGTTAGTAGTAATTAGTTTGTGATGGATCTTGATTTTGCAACAGAGCCAAAGTTGTGCTTACCTTAGAGTAAGGTATATTGAGGCCTGTCTAGAGGCTGGAGGGGTGGGCTACCAGAAATCTATTTGTATGAATGGTAGGAGACCTCTTGGGAAAGACACTTTCTAAAAAGACATTGAGTGTATGTTGGTACAATACAACCCCCAAGCATTGTCAGGGAAAAGGCGATTTCAAAAGCCATGTTTCAGATCACTCTCAGTTACAGCCTGCATGGATTGGCTTGAGTTTTAGAGGGGACAAAGGGGGCTTCCAATGAAACTGAAACTTAAATTTTTCCAAAAGTCTGAGTGATGTGGAAGGCATAGGAATTCACTCTTCTTAAATCTTTAGGGAGAACATTTGTGCTCTTCCCTCCGTGTAGTACGTAATGGGCTTGAGGGTTGAATGGCTTTTGTTCCTTATGCCCCCGTAGGGAGTGCAGACACTTCTGGTTTCTCTTACTCTTGCTAAGGAAGGTGGAGGAGCTCATCTTAATGAGTAGAACTTTTTTCATTGGGACTTATTTACTAGTGAGCAGGTGTCTACATGTGCCATACTTTCTCCATTCTGCTGCTTCCTGGAGTTTCTGTCTCCATGTACTTAGCCTACAGCTCATATTCTGAAGAAGGTCATGTGAGCTAGATTTAGGATTAGCAGGGATGATTTCTTTCTTTCTTTTTTTCTTTCTTTCTTTCTTTCTTTCCTTCTTTCTTTCTTTCTTTCTTTCTTCCTTTCTCTTTCTTATTGTCTAAAGTTTTACATATGTCTCCTTTTCCCCCTGATTGACCCCCCTGCCCCCCATCCCCCGCCCCAGCCATTCCCACCCGGGCAAGCCCCTACTGCCCCAGTGTCCGTGTTCATTGGTTATGCTAATATGCATGTATATAAGTCCTTTGGTTGCTCTCTAACTACCCACCCCTCCCCTGCCATTTGTCTCTGGATCTATAGTTGCGATTGCTTTACTTTACTATGGTTTCAGTGAGCAAGCAATGGGAGGATGCACATGGCATTAAGGATATCTGGTGGTGCACTTCGGGGCCACTCCTTTGATTTTTGAGGCAGCCTCTTGATTCTCATGGAAACATACAAGAAGGTTTGTCTCAACAGCCCATGCAAAGTGAAGAATCCTCCAGGTTGGAGGAATACAAGGTGGGAGGAAAATGGAGAAGTCAGTTTACCTAGAATGATGGTTTTGATGTGCTATCCATGTAAGCTTTCTTAGTTTATTTCTTGTTATATCTTTGGGGCAAGGCTTCCATTCAGCAGTCATGATCATGAATGGCTTTCCTTCATCATTCTCCAAGCTCTCTCTGTTCTCTGTGTAACTGGGTGAATAAGGTAGAAGTGTTTATATAAGCCAGGTTTGTAGCCCCTGCTGTGTCTCTATATGCATGCCTGAGCTTATAGGCTCTAAGATGTAGGTTGAGAATAGGAAATACGCCTGCTACCTCCCATTCTCAACTCATCTTTGGCCTCCAACTATGCTCTCCAACATGGTTATCCAAAGGCTCAGCATTTTTGAGATTCCCATATAAATAAATCTGTACTTTATTTCTTATTTGTCTTGTGCATGTTGTGGCATTCTGAACTGCTAACAGGTATACTTACTTAGTGGGGAGTAGCAAAAGCGAGGCTGTCTGTTTTGTGCACTGCAGCAGAGAACATAGAATGCCGCTGCTCTGTTGAGGGCACTGAGCAATCAGCAGGGGAGGGCGCCAGCCATATTGGAGATTTGGCAGCTGCAGGGAAGCACAACATGAGCACAGCATGACTCCAGACGACATTGATAAAAAATGTCATC
>NW_005871056.1:504050-525698 GCF_000147115.1 Myotis lucifugus
AGGCAGCATCAGTGAAATTGCACACACCAGGCTTCACAGAGGTTGGAGGCTTGCTGATACTGCCACATGGAGCCAGAGCTGAAGCCAGAGCAAAGGAGGAGGAAGTGGTAGCTGAGAGGCCTTGCTCTGCTATAACAGTGGGATGTCTCCAGGGGACATGCGGGAATGCTTGGGCGAGGGTGTGAGGGGATCTGGAAGACATTCCATGATAGGTGAGGGAAGAATTAGAAAAGTACTGTGTTTCTATAAATGTGACTCTGTCATTCTGAAATTGGTAGGGCCTGGGGAAGCACAGCTGCTAAGGAGTTTGGACAGGTGTCTGGCCTACCTTTTCCTTAATTCTAGTCCCACTTAATCTGATAGCCAGTTTGGGTGCCTAAAATCAACTCTTTGTTTGGTTTGATGATCTTAACTTTTAAATTTTCTTTTTGTTGGTGTTAACTGTAAATGGAGGAGTTTAAGGTGTTTTTTGTTTGTTTTTAGCATTGTGACAGCTTCTGCATTTCTGATTCCCGAATATGCAAATATCCTGGGTATATGTGTCAGGAGAGGATGATGGGCGATGTATACAGAGGAAAGCAATGAAAGAATAAATGAAGAGTTAGAAATAACTTAGTAATTTAAGTTTCAACCTACAAAATTTGATAATACTGGATTTGAATTACTCTTGTGGTCAGGTCTCTCTGACCGGTATATTATTTCATTTACTCGAATTGTTGCATTCTAAGTTAAAACTTTGAGTGTGACTCTCACCCCTTTTCAAAGTAAAGATAATTGCAATCATATTTTTTAAGAAAACAATTTTTTAAAATTGTTATATGTCAGTGGATTCCTTCTCTACCTCTGCAATTAGAGTGGTATATCTACCAATTAAAAGAAACTGTTCTTGGAAAAGTTATCTGTAGCTCCATGTTGGTCTTTACTCGTGGACTTCTCTGAGTTACTTAATGCCTCAGGCCATCATTGTTTTTGGCATTTTCTTCTCCCTTAGCTGCTACAGCTAATCTTTTTAAAAAATTTGACTAGAGAGACAGGAAGGGAGAGAAAGAGAGAGAAACATCGACTTGCTGTTCCACTTATTGATGCATTCATTCATTGATTCTTGTATGTGCCCTGACTGGGGAATCAAACTCTCAACCTTGGCATATCAGGATGATGCTCTAACCATCTGAACTACCTGGCCAGGGCCTATAACTCATCTTGATATTAGTTCTTTTACCTCTCTGGCTGCTTTTATTTTCTTTCTCCTTTGCAATTATTGCCAGACCTGGAGCAGCTTTGCAGTTGTTAAGGGGAGAATGCAGCGGTGACCTGGAGGGACTGACAACCAGAGACTAGTTGGGGTTGGTGGGGAGCAGTCATGACTGATGTCAGTAGGGACCCGTGACAAATGAAGACCGCTCCAATGCCTTGGCACTATGTCGCTCTTCTAGGACTATGGGCACAAATGCAGCAGAAGGGGGAAAGGATCTGAATCGACTGAGCTTAATTTTCCACACCTAAGAAGAACGGGAGCTCAGAATAGAAATTAAATTCAGTCATAGAAATAAAATTATATGTTGGCAAATTGTGACCTGAGGTTCAGGTTTACCAACATACAGAACTCTTTATTGTCTTACATGTCATTTACCCTGATAATATTATGAAGACAAATCAATTGTGGTTGCTTTTTATTTAGAGGTAATGACTTTCCCAATGTCCATGAAATCCAATAGCAATATGGCAGGAATTAGATTTCAGGACCTCTGTCCCACAATGCCGTACTCGTTCCACTAGATTACATAACCTTAGAGGTTAAATGGTTACCTAATAATTGCAAAAAAAAAAAATCTAATGATCCTGCATTAGGAGGACTAGTGCCACGTCAGATCCAGAGGAAATAAATAGTTCTCAGTAGTAATAGAAACCATGTTTATATGAAATACTTTCAAGTCAAGCCAGTTGACGCAGCTATCATTAGAGCGGATTGCTATGAGATATACACTGAATCATCCTACGTTGTCACTTTAGTGTCGAAGATTGATTGCTGCAGGCTTCACAATAGAAGAATAGCGTTTTAGACTTGGATTTAACTTCTTGTGCAGCCACTTTCATTTGACAGATAAGAGAACTGAGGTCCAGAAAGGCTATGATTTTGGCAAGGTCCCTAAGCTAATTAGTGATGAAAATAAAGCTAAGACCCAGAGAGTACTTTCTCTGACACCATCTCACCTTTGGGAAAGCTTAAATGGTTGAATTGTTTCTATTTTGCTAAGCCAGAGAGACTAAAGAAGTGCAAGATGTTCAGAGCAAGTCAAATTTCCTGTGTCCCATGTTTCCTGGGCTAAATGCTCCTCCCTGTGTTCTGCTACCCATTATCATGGTGTTTCAGTAAGCCTTTTACAGGGTATTTGTGCTATTAAAGTAATAACCTTTCCTTGAAAGTGAATATTTTTAGCTTCTTTAGGTAGAGTTTCTCTGAGTACTTGCTTAGGGTGTGGCAGGTGGTAAATATATCTTTAGTCCATTAGCTTCCAGCTTTCATCATCATTTTCAAGTAGTTCTCTTAAAAGACTTGAAGGTCATGCCATTTTTGCCAACTTTATAAAGCATCTAGTTCTTAGATCCATATTTTATTCTATTGTGGGATGGTTTTCTAAATTGCTGCACTTCCTATTTATTTATTACTGTCTTCAATCCCTCTTTTTAATGTGTTTCATTACTTTTTATCTCAACTTCAATGATGTCTCCCCTGTTTCTCCTTCTCTAACCTCCCCCCCGCCCACCAGATTGGATAGCCTGTGTAGTTCCAAACAAGGAAACTGTCTTAATTCATCAACCATGTGGTCACTTAATTAACCTAAATTTTTGAACATCTGTCAAGTCTTGAGTTGGCAGGTTCTTCTCCATCCTTTACTTCCGTTTTATGCTTTGTCTTTTTGACTCGTCATTTGGTTAAGTTCCAGTAATGAAGAGTGTGGTTTTGCTGCAGGTTAGGATGTTTTAAATTGAAATCTGAGCCAGCAGTCTCTTTCTGTACTATACCAAAAACATATTTAGCCACATTTAGTCTGTGTTTACTTCATAATCTATATAATTTTCCAATACTTAGTGTCAATTATTGAAGTGTTGTGAGTGGATTCTGGCTGTTATGGCCGAAGTCTAGCTCTAAATGAGGCTACTGTCCTGGCTTCCTAACTGGTCCTTTAAAGTTCTTCTTATGTCTAAGGATTATGACTTTCCCTAACCCTTCTAAGTTTTTTATACATTAGCCTCAAGAAGGCACCCAATAAGGTATTCATTCTGTCCACATGAAATGCAAAAACCTTTTCCCACCCATTGAGCATTAAATGCCCATGCACACAACAAGGTTCAGCTAAAAGGTCATCTCCTCCATGATGTCTTGCTAATCCCTGATAACTTAGATGGGGTTTCTTAAAAGCAGAGACTGAGGGAAGGATTTAGGTGCTCTTGATTTATGGTGCAGATGCTCTTAAGAGAACCTGTGAGTGAGAGAGGCAGGACAGCAAAGAAGAAAGAATGAGGTTAACTTAGGAAAAATCTTAGCCGGATTCCCTGGTGGTGGGTTGGGTATCTCTAGAGCATTAGTGACACCACAAAGCTTTCCTTTCATGAGACAAGGGGCCCAGTCTTTTGTACCATCATATTGATTAGTCATTGACTATTGGCTATCTTGGGGTTGGTGAATGTTTTCAGCCATTAGCTCCCATCAACAAAGGCCAGTTTTCTTGAGAAAGGGGCAGTTTGAGCTCTTAGTAGCTAACACTCACAGTACCTGGGACCCAGTAAATTGTTAGGCAGTGGTCCCAACAGCATCTAACACATCTACTGAATTAGAATTTTTTCACCTCTCCTTCGTTTGCATATCTCAGATACCAACTATCCCATGCTCCCCAAATCTTTGGAAAATCAGAAATATTCAAAGGCACCCAAAGTAGTTTATTCTTATGTTAATGCTAGAGGCCTGATGAACGAAATCTGTGCAAAGGGCTTGGCCCTTACAGCACTGGCTTCGTCCAGAAGGTCGTCCGGAAGGTTGTTTGGCTGTCCGGTCTAGTTAGCATATTACGCTTTTATTATTATAGATATCATTCAATAGTTTTAACTCCAAAATTGTAGCTCATATTTAAAAAATGTTTTTGATTGAGTGTTTCAGTTTGTAATATGAATGTCTTTAAAAGCGGAAGAGGGAAGCAGAAGAGTCACTTTTAGAATCAGACAGAGAAAGACTTGAATGGGCATGGCTGGCTTTGAAGATGGAAGGGCAGCTTCTAGAGCTGGAAAAGGCCAGAAAATAATTCCTCCTTAGATCCTCCAAAAGAAACAGCCTACTGACACCTTGATTTTGACCCAGAAAAATCCACTTTGGACTTCTGGCCACCCAAACTATAAAATAACAAATGTTCTAAGTCACTAAGTTTGTAGTGAGTTGTTACAGCAGCCATAAAATACTAATATTCACAGTGTTTTCCAATGTTATATGATCACAACCACCTGCTAATACCGTCTGGATCTTGTGTTCTGTGCGGGGGACAACAATCTTGGGGGACTGCTGGTCTTAGTTCTTCTTTCTCTAGATTAGCATGGTCCAGCAGTACTTTCTTCAGTGATGGAAATGTTTTATTCTGTGCTGTCCAATATGGTCACCTCTACCCATAGGTAACTATTGGGCACTTGAATTGTGGCTGATGTAACTGAAAAATTGAAATTGAAATTTTATTTCCTTTAAATTCATTTAAATTTAAATAGTCACATGTGACTAGTGTGGACACCATAGTTTTAGATCAAAGTTTTCAAAATCAGTTGCCTACAGGGGCCAGGCAGGACACATAAATATGAGAAGCAGATCAAAATATAAACAGGACAGCAGTGGAAGGACTATAATGAGTGCCATTGACTCCTGCACTGCAGTGTTCCAGAGATCGATAAGGAATCGTGGAGAATGGGAGAAGGGGTGTTCTTCCGAGGGTATGACTATGCTACAGGGGGCAGAGTTACTCTGCTCTAGCTAGTTGTTGCAATGAGGAAGCAAAGTATTATCAGAGCTGATTTTTCAAGAGAAACTAGACATTTGGGTTTTTATCCTAATTGTTCTAATTTTTCAAAGTTTCACATAGAAGCAAGCATAGTTATGGGGCACTTTAGCCTAGTTTTGAAGCCCTGAACAAAAATGAAGCAGAAACTTTTCCTTTATTTTAATTCTGAGATCCTGGTCTAAGAAAGAAGTATACATCGGCATTCAAGGTAGGGCTGTTGAGTACGGTTGTATAGACTGGGCACCATGTAAAAACTCATATGTCATGAGTCATCATGGACATTGCACATATGAAAGATGTATATATTTATTCAGATAATTTTTTGGCAGATAGTAGGGTTTTGTTCTAAGAAAGCCTAAACATTATGATAATTTTTCAATAGATGGGAGTAAATTGCCTTAAAGAAATAAAATATTTTGGGTTTTTTTAATGGTCCTGTATGGGCTAGTGGCAGCTATATTAAGTTGTGAGTTCACAGGAGAATATTTAGGAAGGCTGTAAATCAGATAAAATTCAGCTTAAAAGCAATGGTTTAATAGTATCAATGAACCCATTATTGTAAATGACTGAACTATTTTTTCTTACACACTTAGTGAAAGAAAAGATCTGTATTTTTCCCAACAGGTGCCAGATCACTTACATAATAGGGTATTCCTGCTATATTCTTCTCAGCGAACATGCTATTTTGCATATCATTGCTCTTCATTGCAGTGCCTTATTTAATTGATTTATCTGTACAGTCTCAATGCCTGCTAACACAGAAACCTCAGATAGAATCTGCTCAATAGATTCTTGTTGAAGGAATATTCTTTGTCTTTTTTTCGCTCTTGCCCACTACAGATGGCCTTTTCCTTTCTAGCTCTGTTTTTTTCTTCTTCTCAATTCCTGTCTGCCTTTCCCTCTCTCTGTCCCTGTTTGCCTCTGACTCTTTCTCTTTCTGTCTTCCTCTTTCTATCTCTGTCCTCCTCACCCTTTCTCTTACATTGTCTCTTCACCACTTTCTGAATTGCTTCCATCTCTCTCTGTTTCACTTTTTCTTTTTCCTTTCACTTACTCTATTCACTATTTCTAGCTCTGTCTGCCTGTGTTTGATTGTCTGTGTCCCCCCCAAAGCAGGGCTTCAGAATCCACAAAATTGGTCTGACACACATCAACCTTAATTTTCCAATTGTATCTTTATCAGGCATTTTCCGGCTTTTTCTCTTCCCAATGTGTAGATTCAGATTGAAGAATGAGTGACAGGAGCTTCCAAATATGAAAATCTTTCTCAAACTCATCAGGGTGAGGCCACTTAAAAAGCCATTGGCCTTCAGCAGCAGGAGACTCCCAGCGGCGGCTTTCCTGTCCTTGCGCTCTCTTTTTTAATCGTAGAAAATAAGTTGGTAGGATCAAATGAAATGTCCTGCTTCAAATAGTGTCCATAGAGTCCACCCTTCTTGGATCAGAAGAAGCGGTGAGCCCAGCTTTCAGGGAAATGAGTCTGGCTCTAACATCACACCAACACAAGCAGGGAAGGCCATCGGAGCCAAGGAGGTGTAAATGAAGACAGGAAACTGGCTGTGCCTTGCTTGCTTTCAGTCTTGTTTTTAGATGCTCAGCTCTGAAGAAGCAGAGCTGCCCTCCTGCCTGAGACAGCCTACTTTGCTTGAAGTTATTCTAGGCTGGGCTGCATGAGCCAGTCACAGGCCTTCAAGTGAAAGGCTTACTCGTTTCTCTTTGAGCTGTTCCACAAACAGGAATTTTTTTCAAAGCACTTTTCTGCATTTTCCATTAAGCACCTATCATTCTGGCATCAGAGTTATATTTTGTGGACTCAGAGGTATGGCTGGCGGTGACAACAATAATTAGAAGTTCCCAGACTCCCCTGGTTTTGGTGAAGTAGGTGGATATCAGTCATACCAACTGAACTCAGAAGAAAGTGTGTTTGGAGGAGGTGTGTACACCAAGGCCTTTTGCTTTCCCACAAATTACAAAAGGAACCAGTTTGTGGGTCAGAATTGAATTTGATAAGAGGGTCTTCTTTTGGCCCCTTTCCTCAAGTTAGCCTCATTGACTTCCTTATAACCAGCCAAAAGGATTTTTTTTTTGGCTAATTAAAACTTTTGCCTTTATCTACATTTGATTGAGCAAAACTGGAGATTGGGAAGGTAAATATATATGCTCTTTCTGCCTTGACCACCTCCCCCATTCAGCTGATTTTAAAGAGAGAAGCTTCAGTATTCTTCTCTTGACATACAGTTGTAGAAACATTTGATTTGCTGCCAATAGCTAAAACTATTATGGTATCACTTACAGATATAATCATTGTAGAAAATAACCTAGTTTGGCCCAGCCAGTGTGGCTCAGTAGTTGAGGGTTACTGGTTTGATTTCCTGTCAAAGCACATGCCTGGGTTGCAGGCTGGATTCCCAGTAGCGGGGTGTGCAGGAGGCAGCCAAAAGATGATGTTTTGCTCTTTGATGTTACTCTCTATCCCTCTCCATTCCTCTCTCTCTCAAATCAATAAAAACACATTAAAAAAAGGAAAATAACCCAGTTTGATAATACTTAGAATTATGACAATTGTAAAAAGTTAAGTAAAAAAAAAAGTTAAGTAAATGATATGGCATCTAACTCTGATCTCAAGTCTGAATAGAAGACCTGCTGAATGAAATCTTTGATCAGTATTTCTTACTCTCTATGGCAATCATAATGCTTCCCTCGAGTTTATGTTGTCATGCTGCACCTGGTAGGGGATCATTATTCATTATGAAAACAGTTCAGTCTCACTAGGATGGCTTCTGATGGACGTTTATACTCCCTGAGTTTGTATTTAAACCTGAGTGCATAGCAAAAAATAAATCACATGGTGTTTACTACAGGAAAAAGAAGAAGTCTGGAGGGAGTGATCAATGTAGTAGAGATTACAAAAATGAATGATTTCAGATCAAGTGCATAATTCTGTAGCAGGAATCTTATTTTTAAAATAGTTTTCACAGATGCCAGCACTGTGCATGGTTATTTACAGCCGCACTGACTCCCAACTTCTTATTCCATTGCTTTGACAATATAAACTCTTTTAGGAGAATGGAGTTTAAAATTGGGATAAATTAAAAGGAAAGAAATTCCACCCGGGAGGAACTACCAATGTCACTTCAGATTTTGCTTTTACCTTTCTGAATGAGAGCAAAATTGACTTCCATGTTAATGCGTGAATGAACTATTTTATCAGAGGAGTGTGGGAGAACACGTACTATTAAATATATTCCCATTTTCTGGAATGTACCATTAATCTGGTTATGTAGGAATACAACCAATAATAATAAGAAGGGACCATTTGCTAACTACAGGCAAAATTAATAAAATTACTCACTATAGTCCTATGTGAACAAACATTAAAATTTGCATATTTATAGCAATACAGGAGTTTTAAAATTAAAAGACCAGAACTTATGAAAACAGGTAATATGAAAGAAGAATGCTACATTTAAAAGGAACCTCAATCAATGCAACAAACTTTAGATTGCACACAGCAATTATCAAGATATGGTCCATAGGTAACCTCGAGTACTTGAGACCCTTTCAAGAAGTCTATGAAGTTAAAAATATTTGTATAATAATATAATATTTGCTTTTTGCATTGTGTTGACATTTGTGCCGATGGTGCAAAAGCTGTGGTGTGTAAAACTACTTGTGCCTAAGTGTGAATCAAAGCAGTTCCACCAAACTGTATTAGTAGTCATTGCATTCTTCACTGCTACAGACTCACAAATGTCAATTTTACTTAAGAATGCCCTTTATGAAGCAGTAAAATTGTTAATCATATTAAATCACCCTAGAGTACACTTTTTAAATATTCAGAGTGGTATAATGGGAGTGTCACATAATGTATTCATAAAGCACTCGTGTGCTTTGAGTTTAAATCTGATTTCATGGCACTTGGAAGTTCCATTTTTACTTGAAACGTCTACTGACAGATAAATTACAGTTATTTAGACTTGGGTATTGGATATATTTTCTCAAAAATAAATAAAGTAAGCTTTCACTCAAGTTTTCCAGTGAAAATTAGACTTTTAGAAAACTTGCATCTGATACATGATCTTGACATTTTCCCAAAGACTTTTCTGATGAGATCAGTGGTAATATTAACGAATATTATTTTTTGATATTGTATAATAAATGTGTGAGCATTTTGAAGATCTGCATAACTCAGTGAACCCATATTTTCCAAATGACCATTTCATGGTTACAAAATCATTCATGTTAAAAAAAATCCATTCGGAGTGCAAGAAAGACTGATATCTTTTAATGTCACAGAATATGCAAAGTTCACTGAGCTTATTTCAGATTCCTTATTTCAGCTCACCTTTCAGAAACTACTACTTGTTGAGTTTGACATAGCATCAAAGAAGAAAATTCATGAGAGGAGTATTACTCCTCTCTTTATAATATACTTGAATCCAAAAAATAGCATTTCACTGAATGCCAAAGCTAATATGAGCATCAGCTATCTCTTATGGAGCTGCACATTAAAGGGATTTGCAAAATGTAAAATAATAATTCTCACTCAAGCCGGTTTGGCTCAGTGGATAGAGCATTGGCCAGCGGACTGAAGTGTCCCACATTCAATTCCGGTCAAGGGCACATGCTTAGGTTGAGGGCTCGATCCCCATTGGGGGGTGTGCAGGAGGCAGCCAGTCAATGAGTCTCTCTCATCATTGATGTTTCTATCTCTCTCTCTTTCTCCCTCTCCCTTCCTCTCTGAAATCAATAAAAAAATAAAATAATAATTCTCTATTTTTTGTTTGTTTTGGAAAACAGTTATTTTTCATAAAATATGTTTATGCTAACATGTAATAAACTTATTTTAAATATTTATTTAAATATTTCTAATATATCTTAATTTTAATTTCTAATACTGCAAAAATTGATAGATTTACCCACAAAAGTAAACACTTTTGGATTTCCTCAATACTTTTAAGACAGTGTAAAGAAGTTAAGAATACACTGGGGCTACGAAATGGCAATTCTATCAAGACCTCCTTTTTAGAGATGACTATTTGCCATGACCCAGCCTTTTCTTGACCTTGTTTCTGGTCTTAATATAAGATGCTATAGTTGAGGTCTTGATCACTGTTAAAGCTTCACTAAGGTTTCTCCAAATCCATGAACTTCACGGCCCTGACTAAATCCCCACTGGGAAAAAGGACAGCTTGTGCGACTGAAAATTCTTCAGCCTCTCTTGGAAGTGAAATAGTGGTTCCAGTGGCTGCTTTCCGTGTGGTGTGAAATGATCCCTACATCAGAACGCTTCTGTGGGAGCCATTACCAACCTGGAAGTGGAAAACAAAGCCCAAAAATAGGGTATAAGTGTGTTACACTGAGAAAAAAAATTAGATGAAAACTGAACCTTGAATTATTAAGGGATGACTGTATTTAGAAAGACCCAACTTTAAAATGAATGCACACTGATTTCCATTTATACATAGTTTTCTCTAGGCAGATAAATGTTTGCTTATGCTCAACCGTTAAGTAGAGAATAGTCAATTAATGAACCATAAAAAATGGTTTTATGTTTCTAAAATGATAATGAAAGTCAAGGGGGTAATACTATTTGATTTAAAATAATTAGATTCACAGGCAACTTTCTTGTGATATGTCTTTTCTGAGCAAAGTGATCTACATGTAAGAGTAAAATGCATACTCTACAGTGTCTTTAACCACTGACAACGATTTTAAAATGAAGCTGCTAAGAATGGCTTTTCTGGCAATTGATTTCTCACATATTAGAAATTTCATTGAATGACAAATTATTGAGGAAATGTAATGGCTTTCTCTTGAGAAACTATTTAAATACTCACAAATATTATTAGTGTTCATGACTGGCTAAAAGTCAGTAATGAATTAAGTGTGGCAAAGTTCTGTGCTTATGGTTAACGTTCTATCACATTTATTTTTAATTAACTCAAGTACTACATACTGAGACTTCCTTAAAAGTTATAAACCTCAACTTTCAATTATTGTACAGCTACAAATTAATAACGATAAGGTGGCATTGATTGAGTGCTTGCTTCATATGCAAGGTACTACTCTAAGCATTTTACAGATACTGTTTCAATTCTCTCAATGAATGCTATGGCATTTGTACTATTGTTATATCCTCTTTAGAGGTAAAGAAGCAGTTTATTAAAGGCTGAGAAGCACAAAGTTACTAAATTACAGTCATGATTAGAACACAAGCAGTCTAACTAGAGAGTCAATACTTTAATCTTACTTGAGTAAATGCCTATGTGGAGAACATGAACAGGGATATAATATGACCCATATTAACTGTGTGTTATGAAACTTTCTTTTTCTCCCCCCCTTTACTATGAATTGAAATCTTACCCATCTTCTGACATTAAATGTCATATCTTTATTTTATTTTTTTATTATAATTATTTATTTATTTATTTTTAAATTTTTTATTGTTGAAAGTATTACATATGACCCCCTTTTTCTTTCATTGATCCCTTATAGCCTGTCCCCGCTCCTGCCCTAGGCTTCCACTACCCTACTCTCTGTGTCCATGGGTTATGCATATCATCAGTTTTTAATGTTGTCTCTTTTTTTTCTTGTGTTTCTACAGTTGCTTGTTTATATCTTTGTAATGCAACATATAACCTGGATGTGGACTTAGCTCATGGGCCACTCTGTTTTCTCTGTAGGCTAACCTTAAGGATTTCTTAGTCATGATCTTTCTGCTTTTCATTTTACCTACTACCACAACATAGGAATCATAAAGTACAATTTTTCGTGAAGATTTCATGGTATCAACTTCTGCTTTCTGTTTTATAATACAAACTTCCACTGAGGTTTGGGTGCAATCCTAGAATGAAGAACAAAAATTACTTTTATTTTATTTTAATATATACTTCTGCCACTTTGTCATAGAGTAAAGGCTCAACAAATAATCACTGAGCCCTGACCAGTTTGGCTCAGTGGATAGGGCGTCGGCCTGCGGACTGAAGGGTCCCAGGTTTGATTCCGGTAAAGGGCATGTACCTTGGTTGTGGGCATATTTCCAGTAGTGGGTGTGCAGGAGGCAGCTGATCGATGTTTCTCTTTCATCAATGTTTCTGACTCTCTATCCCTCTCCCTTCCTCTCTGTAAAAAATCAATAAAATATATTTTAAGAAACCCAAAACAAAAACAAACAAAACAAATGATCACTGAACAGGAGGAATTTAATGGAATTAAATTAATCCCATAAATATTTCTTTTAAAAATTGAGTTATTTAAATTTTAAAAAGAATGGTGATTATTGAAATTAATTATGCAAAGTGTATAAATACATCCTCCTTATAAAAATGTAAGAAAAAGACCAACAACTCCCTCTGACCTTATCTTTTTTATCCTTATCCTTATTATTTTGCCTATCATATTGGGCAGAGATTCAGCTACCATGTTAAATAGTGCTAGTGATATCTCATATCCTCCTATCAATGCCAGCTTAATGGGAATTGTTTTAAAATTTTATCATTTAGTAAGATGTTTTAAGTAGAGTTTTAATTTAATCAACATTTGCTAAATGTTATAATAATTGAGTGTTATATGTTAGTAAATGCATTTTATGTATGTATTGAGTTGATTAGTGTGTATTTTTGGTTAATTTATTAATGCAATAAATTATAATAGATAGCCTGCCCAGTGTTGCCCAGTGGTTGAGCATCAACCTATGAACCAGAAGGTCAGGGTTTGATTCCCAGTCAGGGCACATGCCCAGGTTTCGGGCTTGATCCCCAGTATAGGCTGTGCAGGAGGCAGCCAATCAGTGGTTCTCTCTCATCATTGATGTTTCTATCTCTCTCTCCCTCTCCTCTGAAATCAATAAAATATATTTTAAAAAGTCTGTTCAAGACCTTTCCCATTGTTGAATTAGGTTGTGTTTTGTTGTTGTTGTTGCTGAATTGTAGGAGTTCTTAATATATATTCTCTCTTGCTTCTCATACTTTACATCCCCAAACCATTTATTGAATAGATTGTCTTTACCCCATTGTATATTCTTGCCTCCTTTGTCAAATATTAATTGATCATAAAGGCATGGCTTTGTTTCTGGGCTCTCTATTCAGTTTCATTGATCTATATGTCTGTTTTTATGCCAGTACCATACTGTTTTGATTACTGTGGCCTTGTAGTATAGTTTGATATGAAGCAGTGTGATTTCTCCAACTTTGTTCTTCTTTGTCAAGATTGCTGTTGCTATTTGGGGTCTTTTTGCTTTCATATAAATTTTTGGAATATTTGTTCTAGTTCTATGAAATATACCATTGGTATCTTGATAGGGATTGTGTAGATTGCTTTGGGTAGTATGGACATTTTAATGATGTTAATTCTTTTTTTTTTTTTAAATACATTTTATTGATTTTTTACAGAGAGGAAGGAAGAGAGATAGTTAGAAACATCGATGAGAGAGAAACATCGATCAGCCGCCTCCCGCACATCTCCCACTGGGGATGTGCCTGCAACCCAGGTACATGCCCTTGACCGGAATCAAACCTGGGACCTTTCAGTCTGCAGGCCGATGCTCTATCCACTGAGCCAAACTGGTTTTGGCAATGATGTTAATTCTTATTCATGAACATGGTATACGTTTCCACTTATTTGTATCTTTTTCTGTTTCTTCAGTGTCATAATTTTTTGGGTACAGGTCTTTTACATCTTTGGTTAACTTTATTCCTAAGTATTTTATTTTTTGATGTAATTATAAATGGGATTATTTTCTTAGTTTCCCTTTTTGATAGTTCATTATTGGTGTATAGAAATGCAACTGAGTACTGGAAATTTATTTTGTATCCTGCTACTTTACTGAATTCATATATCAGTCCTAGTATTTTTTTTTTGGTGGAAATTTTAGGGTTCTCTATATACAGTATCATCTCATCTGCAAATAATGACAGTTTCACTTCTTTATTTCCAATTTTAATGCCTTTTATTTCTTCTTCTCTGATTGCTGTGGCGAGGACTTCCTGTACTATGTTGAATAAGAGTGGTGAAAGCAGATATCCCTGTCTTATTCCTGATCTTAAGGGAAACATTTTTAGTTTTTGCCCATTAAGTATGATATTGGCTGCGGTCTATTTTCTGTTTCTGATTGTCCTCCCTATATGCTTCAGTTTCTAGAACCAGACACAGAGTGAATGCTTTAAATAGACTGCTTAAACAGCCTCATGATTATGCAAGGCCAGATTCCTACAATAAATCTTTTGTCTATATCTCCCAGGGGTTTTGCTTCTCTGATTGTACCCTGACTAATACAGTTATTTTCCACATGTTCTTGCACAAAACCCCCATTAACAAAAGAAGTGTAATCATTGTGTTTCATATCACGCACAGCACAGTGACTTTATTGGGGTCAATGTCCTGATAATTTATGGAGTCAGGATTCAGATCCACTAGCTCTGACCCCATATTTTTTTCAGCAGGAATATGTTGTTTTCTGTGAAGTTAAGAAAAACAGAAGTGTCTGGGCTCATTAAAAAAAATGCCTTCCCTATAACAATTCCTTCCATGAAATGTTAATACTAATAAGTATTTTGTCAATGACATGGTTTCTGAGTCAGACACAAGATATTTTCATTATCCTCCAGGTTACCCAGATGACCTCACTGTTGTCTAGGGCTATCCTACCTATGTCAGTCATGGCCAATGTGGAAGCAACATGAACACTTCGATCTGCCACCATTATATATCAAGATATACATGATGTCCCAGAATGAGATAAACCAACATGGTCACCCGGTCTAGTTGTGGTCCTTAAAATAAATGAAGCTTTGAGCATTTCCTCTAAGTTATTCACTTCCTGGCAAAGTAATTATAACCATGACTTAATTTCTAAAGATAATATCCTTTGTGAATATGATAATTATGTAAGAAAGTTGTTTTTATTATGAATAGGTTAATGCAACTATGTAACCTTGGTATTTTTGCAGTTTTTTTTTCTTTAAATTTATACTGTATTTTTTATTGAGAAGCTCATCTTTCTGAAGTCTGACTTTTGCCAACTTTTTAATAAGTAAATCTCTTTCCTAAATACTTTGGTATCTGAGTCTTTCACATGGACATATTTTCGTATTTACTAGTATGGAAATACACCTGATATTTGGTGGGAAGAGCTAAAAAATAAATTTTCAATGTTCAAATCACAAAAGTTATATTTCATATCAAAATTTCTTCTCCATTACCTACTATTTTTTATGCGTGTGTTTTTAAAAACTGTTTTTATTGGTTTCAGAGAGGAAGGGAGAGGGAGAGAGAGATAGACACGTCAATGATGAGTGAGAATCATTGCTCGCTGTCTCCCGCACGCACCCCACCAGGATTGAGCCTGTAGCATGGGCATGCCCTGACCAGGAATCGAACCATAACCTCCTGGTTCATGGGTCAAAACTCAACCACTGAGCCACACCACCTGGCTATCGGTGTGGTTTTTGAGTAAAGAAACTTAAAAGATATTTTGGGCAAAAGATGTTGATGTAAATTAAGTCACAGCAGAGTTTGCTAAAAAAAGAGGTACAGCCCTAGCCAGTTTGGCTCAGTGGATAGAGTGTTGGCCTGTGGACTGAAGAGTCCCATTCAATTCCAGTCCTGCCTGGGTTGTGGGCTTGGTCCTCAGTAGGGGGTGTGCAGGGGGCAGCCAATAATGATTCTCTCTCATCATTGATGTTTCAATCATGTTCTCCCTCTCCTTCCTCTTTGGAAGAAAAAAAAAAAGAGGAACAGCGCTAACCCTCTAAAGTATCCCCCCCCCCCCATTTTACAGAAAGTATAAATGAAACGAAAACATAGAAATTATCTGGATTATTTTTTTCTCCTTATCTGAACTTGGACATTTATAGTAGTTAGAGACTGGTTAGTAACCAAGCATACTGGCCCTCATATTTGAAGGTCTGATTTTATCCTATGCTTAAGGATTATACCCATTTTTAAAAAACTTAGTATGTTTTGCTTCTTCACTTGTTTTTGGCTTGTTTTCCTGCCTACATAGCAGCAGGTATGTGGGTGATAATAACATCTATAATAATTCTAGATAAATATGCAAATTGGCTGGAGAGCAGCAGTAGTTATCACAATATTTATTCCCCCAGTAATTTAGTTTGACTAATTAGGTTGCAGCACCAAAGCTGGAATGTGCTTGGGACATGGTATTTTTTGCTTTTTACCATGATGAGAGGCATAATGCAAAAAAGTTTAAAGTTTAGGAGGAATATTGCGTGAGTCTAGAAGTGCTTACTTACCAGGGAAGACCTCATTACAATAATAGGAAAGAAGAGTTTTTAATTCACTAAATGTGAACTATGACATATAAAATCGGTGTTCATTAATATTTATATGTACTCCGATGAAGGTAGAAGAAACTCTACCAATCAATGGCTTAAACAAACAAAGGATTTTTTTTCCACACAAAGTCCAGAAGTCCTTCAGCAGGACTCTGATGCCTCCAGGGACTCATATTTCTTCCACCTTCCCACTCTACCATCCTCAGGGTGTGGGTTCCCTCTCATTGTCGCTGGATGGCTTCTGCACCTCCAAGAGTCAAGTCCATCTCCTAGCCTAAAAGAAAATGAGAGCAGGAAAGAGGAAGTGGCAGCACCTATATTAGGAGAGAGAATAACACATCAGAAAATTCGACCACATTCCCAATTAGGTCTCATTCCCAATTAGGCCAGAACTGGGTGACAGGATCACCCATAGTTGTAAGAATGGCTGGGAAACTAAGATTTTCAGTTGAAATAATCAACACCATGCCAAAATCAGAGTTTCGGTTAGTAAGGGAGAAGAGAAAATGAATATTCAGAAGACAACGAGAGAACCTTGCAAAATCAGAGAACAATCTTTCTCATGTGGATGTTATATGTATATATGTATATGCATATATGTATATGTAAAATGTGTGTGTGTGTGTATTTCCTGAGCATGTTTAAGACTATGCTTTCGTGTATCTGACAGAACTAATTAAAAAATTCTTAATAACCTATTTTATTGTTTAAATAATATGAATGGCTCCAACATTTTCCATTATAAGACAGTATTTCTAAATTTAGTAAATTTGAAAAATCAGCAAAGTGGAAAAGTGAGGTAAAAATAGTAGCCTCTCTACCCCTTATAATTAAGTGGTGCTTTATGGATTCTTTTCCCAAACTTTAACTTCCATCCCTTCGAATGTATCTGTTTTTCCACCATGTTGGCACCTATGAAATAGGCCCATTGCATGTGATGGCAAATACAGGGAAACCACCCATATGCAATTTGTGGTCAGGCAGATTGCGTGGCTCACGAGATAGGAAAACCCACCCAAATCTATAAGTAGAGAAGAACTAGTCTAGTGTAGGACTCATCCTGCAATGCCACTGTTCCCCAACCTGGAACCATTTCTGTAGGTTTGCAGGATATTGTACCAACTCATTTCACCTTGTGATAGAAGGAGGGCCATTAGTTTGTCCACCTGGAGGTTCATCATGTTCAAAGCTTACATCTATATGAGCTTATACTACAGATCTCCTGCTAGGGTTACTTGGTAAATATATCCTCATGTGAACCTCTGGTTGGAGTATTTCTATAGGAACTGTGATAAAAATGCTGAGATTCAGAGACTATATATATATATATATATATATATATATATATATATATATATATAGAGAGAGAGAGAGAGAGAGAGAGAGAGAACCTTAGAAGACATGTATGGAAGGACTTCTTCCTTCATTGCTATAGCTTTGTCACCACCACCCCAAAGGGATGTGTCCATCCATTCAACACTAATGTAACCCACAGAAACCTTTGATGCTCATCACATCCAACATGGTATCTCTAGCACTTGAAATTTCATGACTCCTAGGCCTGTGTTACAGAAAAACACAGCAGGCTAGAGGGAACTCTGAACTCACTCTTAACTCCTTAATCCAAAAGAAACAGGATCACAATAAATTTTATTTCACAGCCATGACATCATCTTAGAGGCAGTGGACTCCAAGATTCTGCATATCATTCTCTGCTTTACCTTCCTCACTTGAATGAGCCACTTTCATCCTGTTTAAAAAGGCATTTAACCCATTTCAATAACATAACTGACAGATTGGATTTTGATTCCCTGAGAGCACAGGATGAAGTTTTGTGTCAGATTGGGTTCCAGTGCTTACTCTCCCAGCCACCTCCACACCCTCCTCTGTATTGGTTGGCACTGTCCGAATTCCATGCATCCTAAGTTTGGTTTCTCCTTTCTTTCCTTAGTCTCTGAATCTTTACCCTTCTTCATTCCTTATACTATTTCTGGCACCTGAAAGTCTCTCTAAGTTATATGATGAATGTGAAATAATGAATTCATGTAAGCAGCTTGAGAAAAAATATGAAATAGATGAAACCTCTACTCAATGACATGCAGTCAATTTGTTATGTACAGAAAATAATTCTGGAAGATGACTGAATTATAACCTTTCAGACATCATGCAAAGTCATGCTCTGATTGCTTGGCTCACATTTTTGCTACCATGTTGTCATTCTTTAGCCTCATCCTTTTTCTTTTCCTAGTTCCTTTGAGCAATGGCAGTTATACTGAAAGTAAAGAATAAAGAAAAGAAAGGAAATGCTAAAAAGGTGACTGTCTGTCTGAATGTCAATGACCATTTCCAACCACCAGAGACACAGCCACTCTGAATGCATTTGAAATTGCAGACTCTCTGTGGTCTCTGGGTGATGGAATTGGGACTGCTAATCTTTGTGCACAGTAGATGAGAAACCTAGAAACTAAGACTTTTTTTTTCCAGTATCCAATTATCTGCTAGGTCCTAGGGCTGTGGAAACACAGTAAATGGCATAATGCATTTCACTGAACCATGGTGGAGGTAAGAGTTCTTATGATTGCAGGCCAATGAGAAGTATTTTAATATAGAGTTAAATTTGATGGCAGAAGTCAAATTTGACGGCAGAATATTCCATATAATATAGTATGTGTAAACCTAGTGGAAAGATTTATTAATTTAGCGTAAATAATAACTAGTATTTTTATAAGTATCAGTTCAATTTATTTAATTAGGAGTATTCATATATATAAAAAGCTAATATGCAAAGTGTCCCCTCGGGAGTTTGGGAGACTGGGCGATTGATCACTTTATTGTACATTTTAATATCTGATAGATATTTACCTCACTGTTGCTGTTCTTTAAAACACTTGTCTTGATTTTTTTACCTGTTCATTTTTCAAATGGTAAGAAGTTTTTACTAAATTTTTTAAAGTCCTTTTGAGATTTCGATGGAAATACCATAAGATGTACTTTTTTAAAATTTGGGAAACTTATAATTAATATGATGCATTGAGTTACTGTGGGAAATTATTAAGCTTCTAACATTTAGAAAAGCTGGACAAAATAATAATCCTATATAATAAAAGCCTAATATGCTAAGTGTCCAGTCTCCCAGTTGTCTGTTCAACCAATCAAAGCATAATATGCTAATGATATGCTAAGGCTGCCCAACCACTTGCTATGACATGCACTGTCCACCAGGGGGTAGATGCTCCAACCAGTAGGTTAGCTTGCTGCTGGAGTCCTGCTGATGACACGTCATAGCAAGCGATCAAACTCTAAATTACCAATGGTTAGACCACAAGTGAAAGTTAATCAAAGATTTTTTTCCCCCTCTCCTGTAGCTTTCCATAGGTGATTCTGCATGCTTAGAAAAACTTGAGTAATAGCTTTGGGTCTGAAGAAGCTTCTGGTCTGGAATCTATCACTTCTTTTTAAAATTCTTTATTGTTTAAAGTATTACATATGTCTCCTTTTCCCCCCATTGACCTCACCCCAGCCACCCCAACCCCCCAGCACACGCCCTCACCCACCTAGTGTCTGTGTCCATTGGTTATGCTTATATGCATGCATACAAGTCCTTTGGTTGATCACATATTTTTAATTTCAAACATTTATAAAAGCTTTTTCTTTGACAATTGGGAGTGACATCTCTTTCTAGTGAATTATGAAATATTCCCTGTATTTTTTGCCTTCATCTCAGGTTAGCCTACTCATGATCTCCTTTGTTGTTAATAACTTGGAAGATGTGTGTTCCATTATGACTGGCTAAAATATCATTTGGAAAAGAGCCCTCACCTAAACAACTTTTGCTACATGACTCTCACTTATTTAGTAAAGCAGTGAGAGACTTCTAGAGTGATTAACTGGAACCCTTAGGAAATAAGACTCTCAACCACATTGAAGTTTCCTGTCAACTTTTGCTGAAGTCTTACAAATTTTCAAGGCCAACTTTGAAGGCAACTTTTTGCAAAAGCATTCTCCAGTTCTTTGGTCAGATATCATTATTCTCTTCTCTGTTTTCCCATCATCCATGAAGTCTCTGTTACAGTTCTTGTCTTTTCTGCCCTGTGTTCCAGCATCTTCCTTTGATTGTAAGTGACTTGACCTCGGTTCTTTTGGAGATCTTGTTTATAATACTCAATAAGTGTTTTCCTGATTGAATGGAATTTAAAAACTTCTAAATGTTTGGGATTTTATAAAAAGCACTAGAGGCCCGGTGCACGAAATTCATGCATGTGGGGGGGGGAGGGTCCCCTCAGCTCAGCCTACACCCTCTCCAATCCGGGACATCCCTCTCACAATCCTCAACCGCTGGCTCCTAATTGCTCGCCTGCCTGCCTGGTTGCCCCTAACTGACCCCCCTGCCGGCCTGATTGCCCCTCACTGCCTCTGCATGCTGGCCTGATTGCCCCTAACTCTCCCCTGCTGCTGGCCAGGTCACCCCCAACTGCCCCCTTCCTGCCGGCCTGGTCACCTCTTACTGGCCCCCCTGCTGGCCTGGTTGCCCCCAACTGCCCCTCTCTGCCAGCCTGGTTGCCCCCAACAGCCCCCACTGCTGGCCTGGTCACCCCCAACTGCCCCCTGCGGCTTGGTTGCCTCTCATGCACCCCCCCGCCCCCACCGGCCTGGTCGCCCCACAAGCCTGCTTGTTTAGTCGTTTGGTCGTCCCTCACTAACCCCCCTGCTGGCCTGGTTATAGACAGCTATCTTATGAGGGTGTGAAGGTTAATTTGCATATTACCTCTTTCTTATATAGGATTGTATTAGTTTTCTGTGTCTGTTGTAGTCAATTACCACAAACTTGGGGTGGCTTAAAACAAAAAAATTATTCTCTCACTGTTTTGGAAGCCGGAAGTCTGAAATCCGTATTACTGCACCACGCTCTCTCTGGAAACCTTAGGGGAAAATCTGTTGCTTATCTCTTCCAGCTCCTAGTGGCTGCTGGCATTCCTTGGTGTGGAGCTCCTTTACTCCAATTTCTGCCTCTGTCTTCACATTGCCTTCTCATACAGAGGCCGTCTCCCTTTGCTGCTCTCTTAAAAACTCTTGATAGCATTTTAGATCCTATTTGGATAGTCTAGGACAAGATCCTTAACTTAAGCAAGTCTGCAAATATCCTTTTCCATTTACAGTTTCCATGGGTTAACACTTGATATCTGTGGGCCTACTACTGATATATAGCACCTAATGCAATGAAACAACAATTTTTATGTCGAATCTGTTTCTCTATTTGAAAGCAAAGTCAAGTTAAAGTCACTGTCTGTGTTGCCAAGGGTTTGGTAGAAGTGAAG
>NW_005871056.1:525942-536539 GCF_000147115.1 Myotis lucifugus
AATGTAAATTATAGTAAGTGTTCTAATGAGTTTTCATTAACTTATATATTTATATACTCATATAACCACAGCTTCAATCAATATGCAGAACATTTTTATCATCCCACAAATGTCCCTTGTGTTCTTTCCATTAAATCATTATAGATTTGATTTGTCTTTTCTAGAGTTTCATATAAATATAACCATACAGTATGCTTCTTCCATTCAGTGTAATGCTTTTGAGATTCATCCATTTTGTTTCATGTATCAAAGATCATTCCTTTTTATTGCTGAATAGCCTTTTGTTCATCTCCTGTTGACAGACATTTGGGTTGGGTATAGTTTGAAACTGTTATGAGCGGAGCTGCTGTGAACATTTGTGTATGTCTTTGTGTACGTATATGCTTGTCTATTTGTTCTTGTTTTCCTTCCCTAGAATCTTTCTGTTTGATTTGCCACAGCTTCAGAGAGCCATGTCTTGAAAAGGACAAACACAGACACACTTAGCATAAATGTGGTGACAATGTTTGTAGGACTCCCTGCCTTTTCTATTTCTATTACGGAGACACAGAGAGCAGTTACTTCAAAGAAAGAATCCTACTTCTCTTTCAGTTAGGATTTAATCCTTTCAACTAATTTAGCAGACCACAAGAAACCAAAAGTATTGCTATTGCTACTGAGAAACCGAAAGAAATTGGAAGGGATGTGAGAGTTGGGGAGTAGTATAAGCAAGTAATTATCAGACAATCAGAGAGAGGCCCAACCTTAAAGGGGTATTGCTCGCTAAATTAAACTGCAGGGAGTCAAACATGCGATTCTAACTTGAGATGTAACCAACTTTGTAAAGCTACAGAAAGTTCAGGCTCAATTAGTTTTCTTTGTTCTCCCTTGCCATAGGACTCTTAGAAGAACCCCTAGACAGATGGTGTTAATATGGAACTGCCAGGGTCCAGCCCCAGCGGTCCAGGGGTTCCCAAAGGTGTGGACGGAGTCGGCGAAAAATGTTTTACACGGAGACAGCGTTCAGATGATCAGCATAGCTCTCTTTAGTCTCCGTGGATCTTCCCTGTGCCTGGCTGAGGCCACAGAGAGAGATGTAGAGGCAAGCTGAGCCTTTATTTTATAGTCAGAGGTAAACAAGGTAGTGGTTACCATAGTTACACTGTTCTTGTGAGTTTCACTTGTTTTGGCCACTTCTGGTACCTCCCTCAGCCCATTAGCTTCCCAGATAAGATCTAGGGAGCTTTATAAGGTCAAGCCTAATTATGCTAAGAGGACTGTGCCCTCTAAGCTGGGACTTGTTTGTGACTTTGCCAACAGGTCAGTCCGAGGCTTAACCCTATAGCTGCTCCCCACATGGAACCATCAATCAATCATATGGTTGATTTTTTTCATGCTGCAAATGATTTGATGATGTTTGGAATATCACTGAATTCCCACAGATGCTTTATCCCAGTGGTTGAGAGAATATCAGACCAAACCTGGCCTAGTTTCTAACTAATGTTCTAACCCCAAGAAAAGTACTGGATGCATTAAGGTCTCTTTGAGAGGAGGAAGGTAGAACTGAACATTTTAGCTGCTATGGCAACAAGTGCCATTTGCATCTTATGGTTTTGTTCTTGGAGAAAATCTACTCAGTGGCAGAAATGGGGACAGGGTAGGAGGGGGAGTGGAACATGTGGTTCCAAGACCTTCTGGCCCAACCTCTGTGCAGAGGATTTAATAGCAATAAAGTCAGAATTCTCAGTGCAGGGAATTTTCATTCCCACCTCTAATTATATCTGCATACCAAGGTACAGCTGAGAAATTTTGAGGTATTCTTAACCACAGTGTCCTTATTCAATTTCCCCTGATAGATAAAACATAGAAACTTATATTAAATATAAACACCAGGTAGTTTACTATGCTCTCAATAGCAACATATTGAACTGTAGGAGATAATACCACTATCTCAACAATATCAATTTTCAAAACCGAGGCTTTGAGAAATATGCTATAATTCTTTGGTAATTGTGTAATGATATAACTAGTTACATAATAATAATAATGATTACTATTTTCCTTATTTCCAATGGTTTGGATAAAAAAATGCTCTCTTCTTTTATTTTTTTCTGTTTTGAATCTTTATTGTTGGAAGTATTATATATGTCCCCTTTTTTCTCCCATTGACGCCTTATAGCCTGTCCCTGCTCACCCCACCCCTCCCCACCACCCCAGGCCTTCAATACCCTATTGTCTGTGTCTATGAGTTATGCATATATACATACAAGGTCTTTGGTTGATCTCTTCCCACTCACCCACCCTCACCTTCTCTCTGAGATTCAGCAGTCTGTTCTATGATTCTGTGTCCCTGGGTCAATTTTTGCCTTTCTCTTTTCACTTTCTACCATTTTTTTCCCCTCTTTCACTTCTTCCCTCTGTATTCAAATATGGCTGAATTCTAGATCCGAAACTTCCTTCAGATTTTTGGAAAACTCTTTGATCCAATGCACATTATTTCATGCTCTTTAGATAAAAAGCCCAGAAGTTATGGATGTTGATAATGGTCCCGTAGTCTACTCTCTCAGTCACAACTTGGGGAGTCCAAGGAAGCTAGAGACTGGGTGTAATTATACCTAGCAGAGCACCTAGCAGAGCTAAAGATTTCAGGTGGCCTCACAGAACTCAATGTGAGCCCTAAGTTCTTCTGCTGGAAGATCTACTACCCTATGAAGTGGTAAAATGGCAAATATAGGGAATAAAACTTAGAAACTGGCTTGGTGTCAACAAGATTTCTTAAGAACATAGTCTCTATAACACAAAAAAACCTGATCCCAGCTCTTTATTCATTTATGCATTCATTCCCTCATTTATTCACTCATTTAAAACATGTTTATTAACTTCTGTGTTGTCTGTGGATATAGTAATGAGCAAAATAAACAAGAAACCGTATCCCAAAGTGCTTACAGTCTGATTAGGAGAGAGATATTAATCAAATAAGTAGCTAATATTTTTAAGTTATATCCTGTCATAGAAAAATCTCAGTTTTCTGAGTGTAAACCAAAAAAAGACATCTGAACGGGGAACTAAAGGTTAAATTGTCACATGTATCTCATTGAAATTTCCACTTTTATATTAAAGTTGTAGTAGAACTTAGTCTAGCCTCTGCAGACAGGTTGTAGAAAATAATGATTTCGTGGGGAAGAGAATAAGGAAGGATGACAGTGCTTAACCTTTTCACACATAAACTTTTAAAAGAGGGAATCCTAGCAGTTCCTACATCCCTTAAGAAGTGCCTTAGGCCCTCTAAAAACATCAGTAAAGTGGGAAGACATGCAAACTGTAATGCTCAGAACATAATTTCATACAAAAACTGAAGGTCTTTTTTCCCTAGAGAAAAAGCAGGAACTAATCAGAAAAATGAGTAAATACAATCAAGGGCAAATTGTTTTAGGGAAGTAAACATAGGGTGATTATTACACAGTTTAGAGTAGAAGGACTGAGACAAAAGCAGATCTGTGAGATGTCTTTCTGATTCAAAAGAATGTAAAATCTGACTGGGAAGGAATGGACACAGAAGAGGTGACACACCAAGAGACAAAGTTTGTGACATATTATCTCATTTGTGATCTGACACTGAAAGTCATGTTTAAATTTACTTGGGGATTTGGTCAGGGGTTAACGATAGTTGCTAAAGGCAAATGAACTGGTGGGATTGTTTTCAGATCTACCTGGGCTAATGCTCACATTTACTTGAGATTTAATGTCATCATCACCAATGTCTCCCCACCTCAACAGTCTTGAAGTGATATTTGATATCTAACATACTGTGTAATATTGTTGTATGGTGATATTGAAACCTTAACGCTAATCAAGATACAACACAACAGAAAGAATCAACCCCAGAAGGAATGCATATATTTTAAACATTTTTATTACATACTCCACTGATGTTAGGTTTTGCCAAGGTAGGGCAGAAATTGGTTAGCAAGAAAAATAGTCTATTTCCTTTCATTAATATACGAAAGACTATGGAGAAGATAATGGAAAAGAAAGTAACAGGAGAGAATTAAGAGTTGTTGAGCACCTATAATGTGGTAGACACGGTGCTGAAGTTTTATATGCAGCATCTCATATAATTAAAACACACATGATAATTTCTGTATTTTTCAGAAACTATTAGGAAACAGCACCAGAGATATTATGCAGCTTCCTTAAAAGTCACACATCTAATAAATGGTAGTCAAGAATTGAAAACCAGGAATACAAAAATTCATACCTTTTCTTGGCCTTTCAAGAAGGCTAGAGAGAATATTTGGGAAAGAGTCTAAGATTCTGGATTCTAAGACTTTAGGGAAGAGATCAGAATGAACTTTTGAAAGCACAAAACTGGAGGAAGGCCCGTGTAACTCAGGAAGTCAAGAGGGTGGTATCAAGTACAGAATGTTAGCACAAAAGTGGGTAGAACTGGCAGCTATGAGCACTAGCCAGTGTGTAAGTCTTAGAATTCATTTTGTATTCCCACAAGTCATCAAGAAGGAATGGCATAGAGAGCTGGGATGGGCCACGAGACTGGATTCTATCCTTGGGTGGGTCTTTCACTTACATGTCACGTGACCCCTCTCAGATTGCCTTATTCATAGATAAAGCTAAATACCATAATTATTAGGGAAGACTGAGATGGAAGCTGGTAACAATCAGCAGAAGATGGTTGGTAGAACCATCTGCAGGAGACTTGGAAAGCGTGCCCGCCAATCAGTGTGGTCAGAAGGTTGTGGATTTTGAGATAACTACAGGAAGCAGAAACCTAATCAACTGTTTTGTAACCAGACAGTCTGGAGAAGGGCTGTGTGGAATGAAAGAACAAAAATATCATGAGTGCTTTCCTATCCTGTACAAAGGAGACAACTTTATTTTTATTTTTTAGCTTTTAGAGCTGTTCAACTCTGGATGAAAAAGCGTTGAAAACCAATGAAGTTCTTTTTACCTTAAGTCATGCTCACCAAGCAACCCTATGACCTTGAAGTGTTTGAAGTTTTTTGTTTGTTTGTTTTTTGGTAGCGACTTTTATACTGAGAAGGGATTTTAGGGCTTCTGCTCAATTTAAGGGATTATTGCCCCATTCTTTTTGTATTGATTACCTATTGATGCATAGCAAATTATCTCAGGTAGTGTGGGTCAAGATTCTGAGCATGGCTTAGCTGAGTTCTCTGCTGATTACAAGGCTGTAAGATTCAACTCGGTGGAACTGGGGCAGGATGCACTTCTAAGCGCACTCAGTAGGAGTTGGCAAGATTCAGTTCTCTGTGGGCTGTTGGGTTGAAAGGCTCAGTTCCTAGCTGGGTGTTGGCCAGAGGTTGTCCTCAGTTCCTTGCTTTGTGGCACTTCCTGTCACTTTCCATCACAGTAAGAAGAACCCAGAGAGACAAAATGCTAGCAAGAGAGAGGTCACAGTCTTTTGTTAGCTAATAATGGAAGTGATCACATGACTTTTGCTGTGTTCTATTTATAAAAAGAAAGTCATCCAGTCCAGCTCACACTCAAGGGGAGAGGATCACACCAGGACATGAACACTAGGAGTAGGGACCATTGAGAGTCATGTCAGAAGCTTCCTACCACACTTAGCTATCTACAAATGATAGCAAAGACAGGGGCCCATCCTGATTACTGCAAACTAATAGAGATGATTTCTTAGAAAAAAAAATCAGGAGTCCTCTTTACTCTGTCGAATTTCCTCCCTGTAAATGAACCAAAGTAGCTTGTTTGTTTTTTAATAAATGAATCACAGCAAGTGAATCATCGCCTCTGATATTAGTGAGGGCAATAAAAAAGCACCCCCTGGAGGCTTGCTCTTACTGTGTTCTCCAGCAGAGCCCTGTTTTTGAGCAGCTTACTTCCGAGCAGGACCAAGTGAATATGTAAGCCGAGGTCCCCTGACATACGGTTTTCAAAGTATATTTACACTCCATGTGGGTCAATAACCATGACATTTGGCAGAGGTCTCTGAGCAGATGATGAAATATTTTATCTCACATTTAAACCAACTCTCTTGTGTTGATATTTCAACTTACCGTATGGGGATGAGTTAAGGGGAGGCGGGAGAGAGGGCATCAAGGAAGGGATGTGCGGAGGGGAAAGAAAGAAGGGCAGCTGTAGCGTAGCAAGTAAAGCTTTATAAATAAAAAAGGGTTTGGTTCTAAAAAAGGCTCTAGCAGCAAACATAAGAATTTGGGGGTCTCAATAAAGAGTTCATGTTTAACTCAGAATAGTTCAAGTGGACAAGAGTCACATGGTGCCTGTTTTAATGAGAGACTGAGGAGAAAGGCGTCTGCCTGTCTTGAATGTTTGTATGTGAATGCCTTGCCATTTTGGTTTGGAGAAAGGAATAAAAACCCTTCATGTATTTCTGTTCTTTTTACTACCAGCAGTATCCAAGCAATTGACTTGGGAAATTCAGAAATCCTGAGCCCTAAAAAAAGATACCATTTCCTTTGACCTCCATATTTTGTGGAAAATAAGGATGGCAACGCTAAGTACTTGGGTTAATTATTTGCTGGGTAATTGATACTCCTCACAAGGTTCTTCAAAGAGAGCTACATGGATGCTTAAGAAGATTGCATGGAATGTGCTCACTGGAGATCCTTCCCATCTCTGGGTTCCAGTTTGCAATACAGATAGTACATTATATTAAACTAGTGGGGTCTGGCTGGCCCGCCCTGGGGTTGATCGGGCCAGGCAGCCGGGGGAGAGGGGCCAGGGGTGGTTGGCCGCTCCGTCCTCTGGTTGAACTCCCGGTCAAGGGGACATAATTTGCATACTAGCCTTTTATTGTATAGGATTCTGTTTAATTCCCACCTTTGCTGCACAGTTGATGGGAGATCTGGAAGCACGGGAGTAGGTCTTTTTAGAGTGACTAATTTAAATGTCATCTCAGTTATTTGCTTTGAATGCCAAATGTGTCATGTGAAGCCTTATAATGACCAGCCTTTTATTAATTCCCATGCAAATAATGATCATTGTCTGGATAATAAGGCCTTCTAGTCACATTTTCACAGCAGCACGTGTGCCAGGCTCCGTCTTGACTGCTGTGCGGGAAATATAAATCTACTGAGAGAGACAGGCTGTCAAAAAAAAAAAAAAAAGAAAAAGAAAAAAAAAAAGAGGCTGTCTTGGGACACCTTACAACCTGAAATAGACACGCCCAAAACTGGATTCTGGGACCAAGATGGATAGGTTTAAATCCTAGTTCAGCCACTTACTAGGAGTGTGACTTTGGATATATTATTTAACTTCTTTTATCCTGGGTTCCCTCAGCTATGAAATAAAGATAACAGCAGTAACTACCTGATAGGATTAGGACAAAGGAATTGATGCATCAGTGGTCATCTCTTGCTTTTTTGTTTCTGTCTTGTGAGTTGTGCTGTAATGGGAATGTATCCCTTTGATGGTGGTTGAAACTTCATGAGGAAGGAGGAGGAGGAGAAAAGGAGGAAGTGTAGGAGAAAAGGTAGAGGAGGAGGAGGAGGAGGAGGAGGAGGAAAAGGAGGAGGGGAAGAAGGAAGGAAGAGGAGGAGGAGGAGGAGGAGAAGGAGGAAGGAAGAGGAGGAGGAGAAGGAGGAGGAGGAGGAGCAGGAGGAGCAGGAGGAGCAGGAGGAGGAGCAGGAGGAGCAGGAGGAAGGAATTGTATGCTCTGACCTACCAACAGACCCTAAAACAGATTGTTTTTCTATTTTTAAGAACATTAATGGTACTTGAAAGGAAACAATGAATTAATATCCGGAAGCATATTGATGGGCCAGAAGATTAATTCATTTAGTGGAAAGGCTAATTAATTGGATATATGTGTGTGTGTGTGTGTGTGTGTGTGTGTGATAAAGGCATCTCAAGGTGATATTGTAATTGACAGTCAGATCACTACTGAGGAGGCTGAGAGAGAAACATGTGCTGTGTCAGAGGAGTTAAACTTGGTGTTTGGGGTTGTACTTTGTCTCTGCACTAACCAGGGTGAGAGGAGATATGGTTTCCTGAGGGTCTTTGAGGGGAGGCAATCCTGATGCTCAGTGATAGCTTATTCACCTTGTACCCAGCCTACTCCTCATTCTCACAGCTGTCTGCCAACATTTTCAGTAAAAGAAATAAAGATATGCTAGAGCCCTTCTATTCCATGGGTTAAAATGTATGTATTGCACTTGTTAATTGTAGAAAGACTTGGTTCCCATTAAAGGAATTTTAGGCAACAAAAGAAAATATCTTTCGATACAGGAGTCAATTCATAACATTCTTGCAAAAACTACAAATTCTGTTAAGAAGTCCATATGCTAAAGATTTTTTTAAAAGAAAAAAAGTAATAAGTAGTATCAGTGAAAAACACATTTTTATTATAAGCAGTAATTCGGATGATGTTACTCATTTAAAATACTATCAAGAACTTTACAGTTTAAGAAGTAATTTTGACACATTCCATTTACTTCATATAGTAAACGATCTTATTTAAGTAGTATTACCTTGTGTCAGATTATTGCCTTTTCACTTGGAAATCCACCCTTCATTGCCCTGCTTCATTGCCATGGAGATACTGGACTGGAATTTGTAAATATTTCCCCTTTGCCAGTAGAGGGTGCTGGAGAGACACCGCAGGCAAAAGGGTCTTCTGGTTTCCTTGGGCTGCCCTCTCAGTTGGCTTCTGCTATACACCTTGAGCAGTAATGTGTGTGTGTGCTGGACAGTCAGTGATGCTCACCATCAGTTTGCCAGTTCTGGCGCCAGCTTTTGTCCACCTTCAGCCCAGCAGGGGTTTTCTCTCTGCCCTGCCTGCATTTCTCTGCCTGCCAGCCTCTGTCCAGTGACTGGACATTTCTGTTCCAGGAATCCCACCAACTTCTCTGCTGTTCCTTGGGCTACATCTACACTTCTCCAACATAGTCTGGATTCTACTTTTGGGAACACTTTTTCCAAATTTATTTCTTCTCTGGGGAGTCTCCCTCCACCACAGGGTATTCTTTAGCATTCTTTTTCATCTATTTTTAGAAGCTCATCCTCCATAAATAATAATTTGTTATATTAAGTATTTCCTGCTCAGAAAGTGTGGTTTCTGTCTTCTGATTGGACCTGTTACATACCTCAGGTAGCAGATGCTTCAGGTGCCCTGCCCATATCTGCTATGCACACACTGATCCTCTCCATGCTCAGGCATCCTACTGCATGCACCTGTGACTCTATGCTAAGGCTTTATCTTTGCTTTTGCATGAGGCAGGTCAGGCATAATGTGGAGTTAATAGCTCTGGGAGCATTCCTCAGTCATGGACAGATGAGAGTTGGAGAATGAATACGCCAACTTCTTTCTCCTCAGGTGGGGCAACTCATGGTCATGTTCTAAAATGTTTCTGAGAGCTTTTCAGGGCCATAGAGCTCAAAATGCTCACAGTGATTATCTTCTCAGTAATACATCTTTTATGGGCTTTATTCCCCTCCTTGCTTTATTTCCTCATCCCCCTACCAGTGTTTCCTAAAATCATCCACCAAATAAATTATTTCATTAAAATATTTATCTCAAAATAGGCTTCTAGGGAACTCAAATTAGTACATCCCACCTCAGAGACAAGGGAATGAAGAGTCTGAGAATTTAATTGTTTTGCTCAAAGTCGAAAAGTCAAATTGTGGAGTTAAAAACTCACTTCATCTCAGCCCAAATCTCATTATTTATGTTTATTTCTGAAAATACCTCGATGGAGATAATTTTAACTACGTATTGGATAAATTCAGACCTTAGTCTAGTCTAATTATACAAACTCTACAATATAGGTGTCCCATATATAAAATAAGATAGATTTGTTTAAAAGTGAATCTCCATAAAGGTTTGTTGTAGAATTTACATAGGCATCATTAGAATACCAAACCGTTCTGATAACAGAAAACGTTCTCTTCTCATCACTTGTGTATGATAGTTTGTCAGTAGGTACCACCTTCCCACAATCATATTATAGGGTATTAGTTATTTTCTATGAATGTCATCAAAACGCCATAAAGTTGCTCCTATGGCTTATATATGCAGTTGTTTCCATGTTGAAATATAAAGCCCAGATTTTTTAAACATAAGAACAATATATGAACTGACACTAGGTTTTTCTTGGGACACATTATCTGTAGTCTTGGGGAGAAACTTCTCTCCTCAGTCATGGTACACTAATCCTATAATTTTGACTCACTGTTGTAACTAACACCATTCTTTTCCCAAGCCAGGCCTCATGAAACTGAGATGCACCAATGCTATCTTAGGAATAAAATTTCTCACAAGGATGTATCATTAGGCTAAACGGTAGAAATAGAAAAGATGGCAAAGGAGCCTATCCTAAATAGGAAGTGATGTGTTTATATATCAGTATGGTTTTAAAACATCGAGGACTATTCAAAATAGATGGACGAAGGTTGATGTTAATCATTTTATTAAACATCTAATAATAATTATATTACTACTAGAGGCCCGGTGCATGGATTCGTGCACCAGTGGGGTCCCTCAGCCTAGCCTGTGCCCTATTGCAATCCAGGACCCCTCGGGGAATGTCAGATAGCCAGTTTCAGCCCCATCCCCACAGGCCCGATCCTGTGTGTTGAGTGTCTGTCCCCTGGTGGTCATGCACAT
>NW_005871056.1:537662-543952 GCF_000147115.1 Myotis lucifugus
TTTAGATGCTAGTCCAGTTATGTATAAATTAGCCAGGCACTCTAGTCGTGTGTACTACTATAGATTGTAGACTAACATTTCCTAATCTTTAGTGTATCTAAGTCACCCCAGGAGTTTAGTACATGGGAGAGACCCAGGCCCCACCCAAAGGGGCTAGGTTGTTGCCAGATTTCCCATAGTTTAAACAAGTCCCCCATGTGATTCTGATGCAGGTATTCTGCTAACACCCGATACAAAGCCCTTCTGGAAAACAATATTCCTCTCAAAGAGTTATTCATCTCTGAAAGGATACCTTGTTAGTGATCTTCCCAACTCTCCAGGCAATCAACTCCATTGATAAGTAGCTTTAATTGCCAGAAACTTCTTCCTATGTTGAATTAAAATAAAGTCTTATATAATATTAGTCTGGTACTCTTAATTAGAACTACACAGAAGACTTTAGTCCCCAATATTATTTTTAAGAAAATATACTTGACCAAAAAAATAAGTGCTTCTGTTCCCTCTGGGATGATCCCTGCTTGGCTCCTTCAGCTGAGCATGGGTAGATGAGGGGAACGAAAGCGCAGGGCTCCAGAAGTGCATCCCTGATCAGAAGACAAGGGCCTTGCATAGCAACATTGTTTAGAAAGTCAAACATCTAGAACAACTTGGAATTCTCATTTCCTAGAATAATATCACAACATGCAAAAACAAACAAAAGCCAAAACATGTCATTCTCAGCTGCCCAGGATAAGGGAGAGTCCTGTTTATCAGATAATGATGAGAGAAAAGACTAAGAAGGAGAAGGCGTGGCTGATTCAGATGAGGCAGGAGCCCTCCTGTAAGAAATCTGTGGGAACCCTTACTTCTCCCAGGAGCTCGCTCATTCTCATCCCATTGCAGACATGCCCAGGGTAGGGAGCTGGTTCTTACACCCGCTAGCATCGGTTGTGTGGAATAGATACAGCGAAGGTGACTGGCTGGAAAAATGTGGGCACGTTTCTAGGTATCTCACTGGACTCTCCCAAATCCTCAGAGCTGCACCAATTTAGCCCATTTGTATGCCTCCTTAAAAAAATAGCAAATATTTTATTTGCAGATTTCAGAAGAAATTAATTTCAAAAGTCAGCAAGAATGAGGAGGGAGGAGTACCCAGAATAGCCATGGGGGTATTGGGTCTATCATTTAGAACAATGTGATGGGGCAAGTTAAAAAAATCCATGTCCCAATTATTCATTTACAAAATAGAGATGATCATAACAAGTAGCTTTTAGCATTGCTTGATGATTACATGTAGAAACGTGTTAGTTCCTAAACATTTGGTACACTGTCGGTATTCAAAAAACAGAATGTCAGCCCTAACTGGTTTGGCTCAGTGGATAGAGCGTCGGCCTGTGGACTGAAGGGTCCCAGGTTTGATTCCAGTCAAGGGCATGTACCTTGGTTGCGGGCACATCCCCAGTGTGGGGTGTGCAAGAGGCAGCTGATCGATGTTTCTCTCTCATCGATGTTCCTAACTCTCTGTCCCTCTCCCTTCCTCTCTGTAAAAAAATCAATAAAATATATTTAAAAAACAAACAAAAAACCAAAACAAAACAGAATGTCAGTCATTAGTAGCATTATTATTGTAGTGCTAGTTTTCCAGAAGGTTATTTTACCAGCCAACACCAGTGAGTTCTTTCTGAATGGTACTTCAAAGGAGGACATCGGTCAGGGAGCAAAATAGGGAATATAAATGATTACATTAGACGGTTCCCTTTGCCTCAGTTTTCCCATTCACTTCAGTAGGGAGAGATTCAATATGGACGTGGGAGAGTAGAGGGCATTGATTTTTGAGTGACCTGCTCATAAACATGTTCTGTTCCACATTTTTCTTAGAGATTTCTTTTCTTTCTGTTATTCTAGCCTATTTTAAGGTGAATAAGATTCACACATCAGAAGTCTTGCTTGTTTAGATGTTTTTAATGATACAATTCTCAGGTTATTGATTCTCCGTGGTGGGAAATAAGAATAGGGGGACTCCGGAATGTGAATTCAATAGGTTTTCTAAGAACATCTGGGATGATTAGGTCCTAAATGTTCTTAAACATAAAATAAAATTTTAAAAAGGCATTTAAATCCTTAACAAGCCAGCATCTGAATTTGCGTGCTGGTTGAGATGGGGGTGGGGTGGGCGGTAGAGCAGGGGGGGGGGCGGGGGGAGGGGGGAAGCATTATACGTTCCAGACCTTCTCCAGCCTCCTTGCTGCGTAATCTCTGGGACTCTTTTTTCTCTCTCTGTAAAACGAGAAGGAAAACACCTGCTCCACTTCACTTAGAGCATTGTTGAGAGCTTTAAAAAAATTAAAGTGCTGATCCCATGCAAGTTGGCATTTCTCTCACAAATCATAAATCAGAAGGCTTGGCTCAATTTTGGAATTTTCACTGCTCTACAAACCTCTCCTGAAGGAACAGCACAGGGAGACACCCAAGATTTTCTCCCTCATTTTGAGGCCGAAACGGCTCACTGTAGTTGTGATTTCATATCCCACAGGCTACTTTTGGGTTCCTGCACAACAAAGTGTGATGCCTAGAGAAGGGGCATTTATGCTGGCACCGAGAGCAGCCTCGAGTCAGCAGAGTAGGTGGAGCCCCTACCATGTGCTGGAGCTTGTGTACTTGACACTGAGTCCGTGTTTTCACTTCATTTCATCAAGTGCATGGTCGTGATTTCAGAGCGGTGGGGCAGGGAGGTGAGATCTCTAATGAGAAGGTCTGACCTCGCTTTTCTCTCATCATCCAGAAGCGTGAGGATACATTTGTGGCAAACTGCATGCAGATAAAAGGGGGGGGGGTGCCTTTTGAAACTACATCCTCTTAATAATAAATAATTTTTGATCTACTATACATAGCAGTAGTGCATTTCTTGTTAAAATGGCAAGCTTTTTTTTTTTTTTACTAAAATGAAAACATTCATTTCTTTATAAATATTTTAAATAGTTTAAATACATATTTCATACCAAGGATATAAAAATAGGCTCTCTTTGTTTTTTGATAAATAAAGACATCATCATTTACATGGCAAATAACGTGCAATAGCTAACCACTGGCCACCAGCTCTACTTGACTGATTGTCTTAGGAGATGACATGCGGTGATGTTTGTCCCTTCGCCTCCACAAAAAGAAAAATAGGTCAGCGGGGCCGCGCGCGCTCCAGGCCAACAGTGCTACGGATATTGTTCAAGGATGACAAACAGACACTCGGGAGAAACCTTTGCTGCCCTTCACAAAAGCCACCTGGGACAAAACCAGCCCACACGTTCTTTGTCTGGGACTTCTAGCTGCTCAGACCCTCAGGGTCATTTGCATTCTTACCCAAGCCCGTCAGACAGACCAGTGAGTTAATACCTGTACAGGAAAAATGATCCTCTCGCGTGTCTAGGATCTAGAAAGTGTCTGCTGCGGCATGGAGGTGCCTGTGTCTGGCCTTGGCCCCTCGGCTGGCTCCCTCCCGCAGGACTCCCCGCTCTGCTCCGTCCACACGTCTGCCAGAGGCACAAAAGGCAGCCAAAGCGGGGCATGCACTGGGGGGTTTGAAATTGGCAGCCGCCTCCCGTGCACTAACATCATACGTTGATGGCTTTATCTTTCACGTCGGCTGTGCTTGTGACAACTTGCAATGGAAAGTTCTCCAAGGGCTCAGTAGAGATGGATGCCAGTCCTTCCCGGTCCCAAGACCCAGGCAGGTTTTCCAGACTGAAGGAGCTCACCGCTCGCTGGCCGGAGCTGCCCGCCTCTGACCTGCTGGGGAGAACCAGGTGCAAGGATGTTTCCGAGGAGGAACAGACAGAGGACGAGAGAGTCGCTGAAATGGACTGCAGAGGCGTCAGCGTCGTATCCGAATGCGGAGAGACGCACCTTAAAAATTGCAAGTGACCCTCCTGCACCACCGGGTAGTGGGCGGGTGAAAAATCAAGGTTTGGAGAATGAGCACGTTCACTGCCTGCGGGGTTGGGCTCCGGAGCTCCAGTTCGCTGGGGGCTGGTCTCCACAGAGGAGGGATCCACGCTCCAAATGTCGGAGGTGACATTGCCGCGACAAAGTTGTGCTTGGGTATAGGCGGCTCCGCCTGCTTGCAAGTGTAGGCAAGGTTGGTGTGCACCCCAGGCCATCCTGCTCTGGAAGCTGTCCCTGGAGGGCTGCGCGGAGGCGGTGTGCAGAGAACAAAACCGTGCCGGCTGCCGGGGTGGCAGGACGTTTTCTAGAAGTTGCATCACACTCCTCATGTCTTTACCTAACTGGGAGACCTCCTGAGCCAGGGTTGTCACCTGTTTGGATAAAGCAGAGCAAAGGCCATAGTCAGAGTGCATGGTAGTGATTTCGGAGCAGCGAGGCAGGGAAGTGAGATCTCTAATAAGAAGGTCTGAAGGCTGTTTGACCTCTATGCCAGTCAAGTCCAAAGGGTGAAGGGGAGACTGGGAACCTTACCTAAAGCCATCCTCATTCTGAGGGAACTTAGAAAGACATAGTCTGGCATTCTTAATCCATGTTTCTGGGGTTCTTGAAAAAAATTTGAAGTGTGGGCCCATCATATCCTGTACCTCTTATTTAAAAAAAATGTTTTTATTGGTTTCAAGGAGAGGAAGGGAGAGGGAGAGAGAGATAGAAACATCAATGATTAGAGAGAATGATCAATCGGCTGCCTCTTGCCTGTAACCTGGGCATGTGCCTTGACCAGGAATCGAACCGTGACCTCCTGGTTCATGGGTCGATGCTCCACCACTGAGCCACACCAGCCGCACCTGTATCTCTTAAATACTGATAGTATCTTTTACCTTCTCTGAGTTACTGGGTGCACAGTGGTTCACACACATTACCTCACAACATGTTGAGTGAGGGGGCACTGCGTGTAAGGCACTCAGCACACCACCTTCCAGAGCAGACAGACAGTGAATGAGAGCGCTCACTTGGTCCTTTCTGGTCAAGAGCTACGCTTATGATAGATCCAGTGACAAACTGGCCTTCAGTGATGATGTGGGCGGTGAGCAAGAACCCACACCAGATGTGCGAGGGAGGGAGTCTGTGGAAAAAGGGAAAGCTGCAAAATGAGAGCGAGAAAGAAAAAGACCTTCAAGGTAGGTGAGTACAGATAACTACTGTGGGGAACCTGTGTGTGCTGGGATCCATCAGTGAGCCCGGGACCTCGTGAAATTACAGCCCAAATTGTGTGGTATGGGCTTAAATCCACTTTTCCAGGTTAGACATCCAGCTTTTATGAAGATTTTGAAAGGACATATGACCTTTAAACACTTAAGAACCACTGAAGAGTCTTCATTATCCATTTTACATTTAAAAGCAATAATAAAATTCACTGGAGGATTTCTTTTTCTAACAACCACATGACTTTTTTAAGCATGAAGACCACCAGAAGTTTGAATTGGACTTAAATTCAGCTTTTCTGGAGAGTTTATATTCCACAATGTGGAGGACCTGTATTTCAGAAAGCAGGGCATGGATATATATTTTCTAGTCTGTGGTTAGGTTCATAACATTAACACCTTTTATAAAGTATTTTCTCTCTGACTTGATTTTACTATCATGAACCACAAAAGTCCAATATAAGCAACTGAACCCATAGGATAAATACCATCGGAAAACGAAATAAACACAATGAGCAGTTCAGTTTCAGTGATGCCAAAACCAAGATTGTTTTGGGCAGACTTTTTAAGTAGACGTTCCTAGTTTATCCAGTAACTTAATTCAGTCCACTTCCTCTGAATGAATTCTGAAACTAATTCTCCCTGGCAGGCCCATCAGGAGGTAGTGCCTCTCAAAGCAGGCATTTAAAAAAAGGCCAGAAGGAGGTTCTTCCATGGTTCAGGCAACCCACTGGCAACACCTGCCTTGAAATTGCCAGGCCAAAACTATTTCTGCCTCGCTGCTGGCACGGGACTCGAGGGACCCAATCGAACACTTGTCCAGGCTTTTCAGCGGATCTAAAACTTCTGGCAACGAAGAGATACCTCTGAGCCTCACAGTTAAGAAGTGAGACAGTGAACTGAGAACGATTCTATGTGTTTTGAAATTTCCACTGCAGGTGGTCAATTTCATACCCGGCCAAGCCTCAATTCTAAAGTGTATAGACCAGGCTTAAATCAGTATCTGGATCTCAGCTCTGTAGACTTGCACCCTTGGGTTCTATCCTGAATTGATTAGCTCTTCTATCAACATTTCAGAGGAAGACTGACACTCAATGAGATGTTGGAAGGGACCTATTAACCATCCTTTCCTGTAGGCCAAGTTTAATTCCTATATCACATTCACTGGGGCTA